>NW_026611594.1:17500-339167 GCF_028502605.1 Trichoderma breve
AATAGTATTACTACTCCAGCTGGAGATTATATACTATTTCCTTTTCTCCCGGCATTGTAATGCTCTACTATATATTTCAGGATAAAGCCACTGTATTCGAAGATGCAGCACGAGATGCCCGCATACCATCATTATACATCGGTGCTATTGTATTCCACCATCGCACAGTATCCCAGTGGTTTCTATCTTCTTGTACCAAACGTTGCCAGTCGGTAGTAACGTAGCCACAAGCACTCTCAAAGAAAAAGAACCGTAACCAGCGTAATTGGATGCGGATCCACGGAGGGAATTCTTGCGCACCCCCCTGCTCTTTGTTAATGGCGGTTTCTCGATCCAGGATCCATACCCAATTGTCACGGAGAATTTCTTTTGCTTGCCGCCTTTCAGGGCTTGATTTGGGAAGAGGCACCACTGGGGGGGTGTCTGCTGGAAGCCCCTCGAGCATTTCAAGGACTCTTTCGTCAATTATCAGGCAAGTCTCATAGCGCGTGTTTCTCCGCCAGTCCTCTTCGTCTTGCGGACCGGTGTTGATGTCGAAAGACTCTATTCTAGCGGCAAAGTCTTGGCCAATAGGAGTAAAATCCTCGCTGCCTTCTGGCTTGGTAATTATTTTCTGGGCGTCTGGGTATTCTTCTATTACCTCATTCCACATTCGCCTTGCGATTTCATCCGTAACATCAGGTTCACCAGGCGCTGGCATACACTCTGGGTGGTGCTCCCAAACGTATTCGTCGTCACCGTGCTTGTAACGCGAGCTCCTAACATCCCATCTGAGCCATTTCTCAAGGCGATTGAGGCCCTCGGAAAAACGGGCATCGGTCCCGTCGCCGAAGATGGCACGGTAAATAAAGAATCCCCATCCATAGGGGACGCGAGGGTCGAATTCCTCCTGTTTCATAATTTCTAGGAGACGCCGACTGCGCCTGTGGGTTTCAATAGATGATTTTGTGGGATCGTCTGGATACCACGGGTGGATGAGATCCCACGAAATGGGCTCAAACATTGGCTGTGTCCGTGATGATGTCATGTTCAAGGAATCGGGACCGCGGAGATTTTGCCAAACCAAGATTCGCAATCAACTACATGGGAAACGAGGGGGCATATAAATACGCTTATTTTCTAGCTTGGCCTGAAATTACTCCCACTAGTTCATGCATAAAAAGCGGACCAAGATGGGCTGTTGATGTTGGTTCGTCGCGGAGTTTCGTACACTAATCAAGTGTAAGGAAGCTTTCGCGACTTTGTATTAGCGCTGTTTACTTTTGCCAACCGATGTCATGGAACTTTTGTTTTGTGAAGACAATATCCAACATACATACGAAGCACCCATACTTTGTACTCACGATGGTAAGAGATTGTGACCTGTTTTATTACAAGGTTCACTCGTGGTAATAGGATTAATCACATACCCCTCAGTATGGCTTGTCTTATGTCTTGTTCTTTTGTATCCACTTATGTATAAATAGCTCAGGGGCGGCAGGCAGGCGAATGAAATATTCTATCTGACTCTTTCTGAGATAATACTTGGATAAACTAGGTGAGAAACTCTTTTATGCCAGTGTCTATGGCCCAGATTTCTGCCTGCCAGCGATCCTTGGGTAATAACGTACGGCTCCGTCCCAAAACCTACAAGTTGCTCAGTCAGTATAATTGTCATGGCCCACTCGCACCATGTCAAAGCCAAGATATATGTAATGGCCCAGCCTCGAGTAAACAGCAGGCGGTGGGTTAAGTGACGGCCAGCTAGAACAAGATACAAAAGTATGTTGTTTGTAAAATTTCAGCACCCTTGCATATACCCCGCCAATGGCATTACACAGATCGACTAACGTCAACAGCCACGGCATTCCGCCCTAGACGAAAACCTCCATCAGCGAGAAACAAACAGCAGTGGAACAGCAAGAAATGCAAAAAATGAAAAAAATAAAAAACATACAACAGCCGGTGTTCGCCAGTGGTCACCCACCTGACTACTAATCTGCCGGTTAGTGGCTTGTCTATGGGGGAGCAGACGGGACCCCGAATTTTCCACTACCTATGGTCGTATGTGCTTGCAGGTCACTAGTATGCACCTATATCCACACTTGACGAGCCTAGTAACGAGAATGTCTATAAGACACTGGCAATTTTAGTGTTGTAGCATGTAAAGTGCAAGGGAAAGAAAGAGAAATCCGACTGAACTAGACGTAAAAAGAGCAATGTTGTGAATATTTATTTAGTAACTATATGATTTTCTTTTGCTTTTGTGGTGCAGAAAGTATTGCGCTTGAATGAGGCTCTTCCCACTTTGGCGCTATAAATGCGGCTCGCCCCGCGCCGTCTTATTTGGCTTCGATCTTCTCAATGTCATCACGAACTACAACAGCGCGTGGCTCAGCTTGCAAAGATTGATCTGATATACAGGGCAATTTCCATCTTTCACTATCCATCTATATATACACACATGTATTGAACTCTGATATTTGCCTCTCTGCAGTGTTTTTTCCTGAATCAGTGAGCGAGGCATATCGGAAGCACATCCATTAATACTCCAAGTACTAATTAATATTAGGCTGGAAGCCGTCCAAGATGAAGACGGCCCAGGATTTCCCGCACCTCAAGCTTTGCGATCCGTGCTCCCGGCTCTTCACCGACTACCGGGATGAAGCCAGGTCTGATCCCAACAGCACACGCTATCACATGTGGTACGAGCGTAGCGGATATCAGTATTGCCGGACTCGGCGTGAGCTCGAGCATGCCGCTGTCTCTGGCTGCGTCTTTTGCAAGGCCGTTGCTTCTCGTGATCGCAAGTATCAGCAGCATGAAGAAGATTCAGTCAGCTCAGACAATTCAGAGGATAGGACGGAGCGCTTCTTAAATGAACAGCGCCCAGTTTGGTATCCATCACTTGACGAAGAGCTAGAGCTGAGCATCCGCTACAACTGGGTCGACAACGTTTTGTACATCTGGAGCCGGAGCGGGATTGAATGGAGCGGAGGCGACCTGGCATGGAGCATGTACGCCACCCCGAGTAAGTGGAGGCCAATATCCTGGCTGCAGCGAGTTCATATTTATTCAAGTCTCCTTAGATGATCCAGCGGCCTCCGTCGTCCATTCACAAGCGCTGCTTCAAGACCTTGGATCTCCCGAGAGCTTTGACGAGGCACGCGGATGGATGGACGAGTGTCTCACCAACCATCACGACTGTCCAGCACATACACCGGCCGATCTGCCCACAAGACTCATTGAGGTGTCTCGTCTGGGCGAACCCGAGTCTGCACGTCTACGTGAAACCAGCGGGCAGAAAGGACACTACTGCGCCCTTAGTTACTGCTGGGGAGGAGATCAAGCCCTCAAAACACTTCGTGAACGGTATGACAGATACCAAAAGGAACTTCCGTACGACCAGCTGCCCCAGACAATTAAGGACGCACTTCAGGTCACGCGGAGCATGGGCCTAAAGTACATCTGGATCGATGCGTTTTGCATCATCCAGGACAGCGACGAAGATAAGCAGACCGAGATGGCCAAGATGATGAGCATCTACCAGAAGACGCAGTTCACCATCTCGGTGGCGAGTGCCTCGGCCGCTACCGAGGGATTCCTCCAGACCAATTATCACGGCCCCAGCATTGGGGCCTTCTATCACCCCCTCCGGGTAGAGAAGGAGACAATAGGGTCGGTTCTCATTGCGGATAGCTCGTCATCATTCGCCAGCGTGGCCGCACACCAGCAACCCATCAACACCCGGGGCTGGACTCTCCAGGAGGCTCTGCTCACGCCCCGGCTTCTCATCTTCACCAACATGCACATGGTATGGAAATGCCAGGCTGGCTACCAGCCCGAGTTTCACGCTACCTCCCGAGATGCTCGCGAAAGACGCCGTGGGGACTATGGCCCCTGGGATGCTTGGTCCTCGCTCTGCGGCTACTCGTTTACTCGTCTCAAGGAGCTCGACGAGCTGGCCATCCTGGAAACTCCACGGGTTGGGGAGGAGTTCAACAGCCGTGGAGGCACTTACTCAACCTGGCACTTTATCCTGAACAAGTATACGACCAGGCAGCTCACCGAAGAGAGCGATCGACTACCTGCCATCTCGGCCATCGCACAGGCCTTTGCTGCCCATTTCAAGACTGAGTACTACGCCGGGCTCTGGGGACGCTTCCTAGTGCATGATCTCATGTGGGAGAATTGGCTTTCCAATCCCAATGCCACAAAATCAGGGGCACCGTCGTGGTCGTGGGCCACCATGAAAGGTGAGCTTCAGTACGACGGCGGTAACACCGACTATGCCCGAGCCGAGGTCATATCGTGCAAGACGACACCCGTGTCAGACAGGAATCCCTTTGGAGCAGTTACTGGCGGCGAGTTGGTGATCCGCGGACACCTGAACAAGCTGTGGCTCGATGCGGGCGAGTCAAACGGACGGACACTCTTTGACAACGAGGGTAACGCCATTCCCGATGTCGAGTTTATCAGCGATGGCGGGTCCGGAGACTGGAACCAAAACCGCACCACTGTGCTCTGCTTGGTCCTTGGCGACAAACCCTTTGCGACTAGGCACAGCAACTATCCAAACTGTTGCCCGAATTATATAACCATGTGTCCGCAGTCGATAAAGTGTCGGATGATGGTGCTGGTCGAGAGTTTGGACCGGACAGGCTGTTATCAGCGGATAGGACTAGCCAAAGCAGAGACGTATGAGAGGCCGCTCTGGTGGGAGAAGTGCCAGAGGGTAACGGTGACGGTTGTCTGATGGGCTTTTCTGGCGGCTGTGTTGCGGTACTCTGTTGTATCTTCTGACCACTGTTTGAGAAGGTTGAGTCATGATTTGAAGTTGAATGAGGAATGAAACTGTCTTCAAAAGGTCTGGTCGTTGAGTTGTTTTGTGTAAAGACAGCGCAAGTAATACGATCCTTCTCCAGGACAACCCGACGATGGTGGGAGTAAACATGTTTTGTGTAGTATTTAGGAAGAGCTTTATACATCTTGATAACCTTCTTTTACAGCCAGCGTAAGACGGCGTGGAGGTCCTTGCCAGCGGTAATAATGTTTCCAATTTCTCACAGCTCCAAGAGTGTCTTGAGACTCTCCCCAACGGCTTTGGAACTCTCTAGTGACGATTGATCTAGCTTGCTCTAGGGTACGGCGAATCCCTCAAACGGCCGATGAGTCTGTCAGCTGTGCCGCAACAGACTCAGACTGCTCCTTTTTGTAGAGCGCCCACTTTCTACTTTGTACTTGGGTGGCAACTTTCTGAAATCTCTTCTCAGAACAGGGCGGCCTGTTGGAGGATCCGTACAAAGGGAACTTGATCAACTCGAGTACCAACGATGGCGCCATGACGACAAGCATTGGCTGCTGTAGATCAAGGGCGACCCAAGAAAGGGAAAGATCATGCTGCTGATTGGTATTATCGACGAAGGGGAAGAGGTGCTCAAGCGGGCAGACTTCTCATGCCACCGTTCTCTTATACTTCTTCTAGTAAAACACAGCAGCTTTTAAAGCTCGTCATCGAGAATACACCTGCGTCCTATATTAAGTAGATAGACTCTAAATTTGGAGTTACAAGATTTTATTTTTGTAGGACAATAAACCCCACGCTAAGAAGTTAATCACTGTCAACATGAAGCTACCCAGAAGACGGCGCTTACACTGACCGTTTTATACATGGCGGCGGTTCCGACATCTGCGGTGTTAATGGGGCCCCTTTCCAAGACAAAAATATATCACGCCTGCGTTGGCGAGTTTGTGCACTGTTGATTCGTCGGCATCTGATAGTTTGCGATGGACTGGATGCGCCCTCTGTGTGCTTGGTTCATGGTTGTGGATAGCACATTTGCTAATACATGTACTAAGACGATGCGTAAGTTTCCAAGAAGCCTTATCAAGGCTCTCCTTCGCAAGGACGGAGAATTGACATCCTGTACTCGTTGTTATAGTGAGCCACTGTCTTACAGTTAAGGCATCTGGAGTCTCAGTTGAGACAACTTGTTGCCTGCCATTGGGTGTTTACTGGATCGTTTGGTTTCGAATGCATAGCACAGCACCTATATGTGTTGGGTCCCCGCCTGGGCGCGCGAGGATGAATAGGCCTAGGTACATGTAAGTGTTGATGTCTGATTACCTAAATTCAAGCTAATTGAGGGTGCTAACACTAAGGTAAGAGCAGAAAGAATGCTGGGATCGGAGAAAATCGTAAACTAGGTCAAGAGTGGACTGGCACATGATGGGGATCGGTTGAGGGTGCTGGCTGGTGCGTATTCCATGATACACTAAATCAAGGCGTCGTCTTACACCTTCATATCAGCAGTCGGGATACACGTTTTTAGCCATCTTCCGACCATCGAGTTGATACAAATCAAATGGGACATCTTAGTCGTGGATGTCTGCGCTGCCGGCAGCGCCGCGTCCGCTGCGATGAGGGGCGGCCGTCTTGCCAGCGCTGCATCCACCGCAACGAGATTTGTGAGGGATACCGAGATGAATCGTCTCGCATATTCCGCAACGAGACGGAAAAGGTGATTGAACACTCACGCGCAGTGCAAATGGCAACTCCGCCAAGTCACAGAGATTCCTCGCAATCTTCTCCTCGGAAACGAAGCAGATCCGCCAATTTGAGCTTGGCTTCTCGACGATCATCTTCTTTCTCATCGTCACTCACCCCGGAGGAAGCTTCGGGCATCACGATACGCAATCCTCGGCCGTGGCTGAAGGAATCGCCAGCGCGGTTCCAGCCGCCCCTCGAAGACCAGGCTGTAGACCAATTCATAGATAAATATGTCCTGTATCCTTGCAATCAGACGTCTTCTCCTGGCTTCCTGGAGCATTTGCCTTGCATGTTTAAAGAGGTCAACATCCAAGGCCGATACGCGCTTCGCTGGGCTGTGCAGGCGGCAGCATACGCAGATGCCATGTCACAAAACAAAGAGAGCGACGCGCTTGCAAGCAAGGCTCTGCAATGTTATGGCATGGCACTTGGGGCGCTTGGAGAGTCACTCGCTGCATCAGGCAAAGAGCCGGATGATTATGATCTCATGACCGTGGTTGTGCTGGATATTTTTGAGGTAGGCACACGCATACGATTTGCGATGCATATACTTGCAGACTTTGCTGATGTTTGCAGACATTATATACTCCGAACGAAGTCAGCAAAGGATCGCACGTCCAAGGAATGGCGCAACTGCTTCGCCTACGTGGTAGTGATCTGGTCTACAACGCGCGAGGCTGGAGTCTCTTTCGACTTGCACACCATCGAATTGTAAGGCCTCAACACTGCTTCCTTGGTCGCTTTCGTTCGCTAACCCCGCGAAGCAAAAACAGCGACTGGCATATCACATGTCGCAAATCCCCGAGACGTCAGACTTGCTCAAGGGGTTAAATGATAACGAGCCCTCGGTCCGCCTCGAGAAAAATGCCGACGACATCCTAGAGACATGTAAGCGGGCGCGGACCTTGTTAAGCCTTATTACTGCAGGTGGGCTACCGGCATCGACCGTTGTCGACATGATCAAGGAGTTGCTTTCGTCGGACCAGGAAGCGGTCAGTTGGCGGCAGACATCACAGTGGTCTTTTACCAACATAGTCGTCGCAGAACGGCCAGATCTTTCGTCAGCAGCTCATAGCATCACAGAAACTATTCAGCTGCATCCGGATGTGTGGATGGCCTACGAGTGGAACTATCACAGGACAGCGCGCATCATCTTCCTACAACAAGTACTACAATGCTCCACAGCCGCTCTGGAGGCCCCAGATCTAGAAGAGGTTGATGAGCAGACACTGAACACTACCATTGCAGAGTGCGTTTTGATGATTCAATGGCTGGCCGACGAGTTCCTCGCCACCGTTCCCCAGTCCCTTGGGAGTGTTGATCATATGGGTCGGCTTCATTCTAGCAACGATGGCCTGCCTCGGTGCCGCGCCATTGGCGGGTATCTGCTTCTATGGCCAACTCGTACTATCAAGGCGGAAACGTCTGCGACAAGCATAGATCAGAAAGAGCGCGCGCAGAGGGTATATGAGAGGATTCGCGAATGTACCGGAATGAAAGATCTTCTGGGCGACAAAAGCATCATATAATCTACCAAAGTCGATTCTATTTGAATACGGATGTACGCATGCTCAACTAGGTACAAACAAAGGCCACCCTCAAGCATGACCCGATATGCGACCGTCTTCTGACATATCATCTCTTGACGGCAATCTCATCAAGCTCTGTCCCATCCGCCAACTTGACCTTGTCCGCACTTAGTGTCACAAAGCAAATCCGGCATGTCTCATCCGTCCTATTAATCCACTGGTGGTTTACACCCCCTTGGATAAGGAACTCTCCCGCCTTGACAGTTCTCTCCTCCCCGCTATCGAGCTTCATGACGATCTCGCCGCTAACCACGACGCCGTAGTCTAGGCTCAGCGTCCGGTGCATCGGCACGGTGAAGTGAGGCGCGATGTTGCTGATGCAGAATATGGCGCCGTTTGGCGGACAGCGTGGGATCATGTTTGGGTAGCCTTGTGCAGGCTCCGAGTTGTTGATGGGCACCGAGTTGCGCACGTCGAACACGGCAAACGATGAGCCCGTCGGTCCCATGGGATGGAACAATGGGACTTCACCGTCGGAACCAAAAATGGCGGTTCCTGTTGCGTCGTGCGTCGTGGTGACGATGCGAGGGTTGGAGTTGGGGGATGACATGGCGAAAATGCTGGTTGAAGGGCTTCAAGGGGTTGAAAGTGGGCGTATAATGACGGCTCTTGAACCAACTTTGGCTGCGTTGGCCTGTTACTGGGCAGACTTGAGCTATCGAATAGGCGGCGAGGTTGAATGTCCCAAGCAATTGGCTTTCCCAACATTTATTGAGTTGAATCAAGAGTATCTAGATGGCAATGATATCACAGGATCAAACATTGATGTACTGAGATTGAGTAGCGGCTGGCTTGCTGGGGTCGCGGAGAGAACTGGTGCTGAACCAAAAATACTTGTCTTGTAGGGAATTAAGCTCACTTATATAGACGACATATCTCTCCATCATGCCAAATCCCGCGTGTTCTCTAGTCTATCGACAGTAAACCTCGAAAGTAAAGCTCGCGGCCGTGTTCGCAGTCCCTTCTGGATATGGCATCTTGGACGAGATTAGACGGTGTAGCGTCCAAAGCTCGCGCCGCTAACCGCAGGCGGAAAGTTGGACGAAGGATCGAAGGACAGGCGAAGGATGCACTAGCGTTCCAAGTACTTTTGCAACTTACAGAAAGATAATCAGTTTAGAACCTCTGTTTTGTTGTCCTTTATACCTCCGATATGTAATGCCTTGGATGATGATGGACAGGATACGAAAGGCGACACAACCTGTCAACATCATCCGACAGTTCCGTCTCAGCGACAGGTCAGTGCAACAATTTAAGGGATACGTCATTAAGCGTCTTGTCTAGGTATGTAGTGTAACTAATAAAAAAGGAGGGCTAATAATATTCTTTTGGAGTCTCTAGTAGCAATCTCCAAATTATGGCAAGTTTTCAAGGACCCGGTGAGGAATGCTTACTGCTCCTCGACCGTCCTTGTTCAAATCAATTCGTCTGGTTCAACCCCTTCCTTGAACACACAATGCGGCTTTGGGACCAAAATCAGGCTTGTTAATTCACCACTATTTCGTAAGATATCTCAAGTCCCAGTTCGCCTTATTTGTCTCGGAATCATATTCCTTACCCGCCCATGGATTGCCCCAAACGTGCAAATGCGCATAGGGCGTCCCGTCAAACATGATCCAAGCCCCTTCATCGCGGACCGTGTTTGGCAACCCATCCCGTTTTGAGTCAAAAGGCCAAATGATCATGCAGTGTGGTCCAATGCAATCGCCGGGCTCGTGACATCCGATGCACTGACACTGCTGTGTTGATTTGCACCACACATCATGTAGATAATTCCTGGTGCAGTATTTGTTGGCTTTTCTTTGCCAGCATAAGCTGGAGTTATGACACAATGGCGGCCAAGGCAGTCAAGAGACAGCAGCCAGTGGACCCGAATGTCAAATAAGGGCAACTCAGAGCCGGCATGATGGCAAGATCACCCTTGCAAGCTCTCAAAAAGGTACTTGTACGGGCTTGCGTATAGACCGTGGCTCTTGTCGTGTGCACAACAAACGACGTCGAATCGAAGCTGGCGGAGAAAGTGAGCTCAGCTCGCCACTGGCCTCAAGAGACAAGGAATCAACATCGTGTCGCCATTCTCGCGTGCCAAGCTGCCCCCGACGGCTTCTGCCCAGTCTTATGTCTCCCATTATGGTAATCAGGGCTCTTTTCTTGGGGCGATAGAATTTGCTGCCATGTTTTGGAGCTCCATTTTCTAGAATGTTCTTGTCTGCATTCTTGTCTGCATTCTTCGCCGGCGGCCCTTTGCTGCTTCTGTTCGTAATTTTGGGTGTAGGAACCAGCACCCTTCTTGTTGATGTCCTGGTTTGTGGCAATTTGAGCAGGTCTCTCAGGAGCGCATGGAAATGACACCGAGGTTTGCTTGTCGTGATTTATGTATCGATTTATGTATCGATTCATGTAGCCGAGCGGTTTCGACTGCCTCATCGAAGGTGACGCCGCGTTTGATAAGCTTGCCATCCTTGTATTCGGGAATCAAGCTGTGGTTCATATTAAAAATGACGAGGAAGGTTTCGTAATTTCCGCCAAGGCCTGTGAGGAACTTGTTTATAAAGTGTGCTTCGCCAATCTTGCAACTTTCGTCTAGTTGTTCAATTTTTCTTCGTACTGTTAGGAGTTTTTCAACGTATTCCGCTACGTCGGTACAGCCCTCGAGTGTCAAGCTTTCATATTCATGGGAAAGAACACGGAAGGCTGTGGTTTTATAGCCTTGAAACCACGTGTCGAGCGCGTCCACTATTTCCAATACGGTCGTCATGCCTTTCACACGATCAAGGTGTCGATTACCAAGGCTGCTGCGGACGATGGCGACGGCTTGTCTTTGGCAGTCTTCCCAAGCTTCGAGTCTTGCGTCGAAGGCGCTTTGCCAGTCACTGTCCTTTCTAGGCGGCTTTGTGTCTCTTTTCAAGAGGAATCCCCAGCCTTAGAATATGAGTGCGGTCGTGACGTCCTGCTTCCACATAAACCAATCACTCCACTCCTCAAGCGTCCTGATGTCCATGGCGCTGGCTGAGTATCGCGTCTACTTGTTAATTATCCAGTGGGCTCAGCAGATTGGTGGAGTTGGTGTCTAAGACCGCAATCTCGGTTATCAAGGGGCAGACAAATTGGTTGGTTTGCAGCTGGGCTCATATCTTGTAGATGTGATGGGTATGAGCCAATAGGAGAGTGGTGTTGAAGAGAGAAGTTGGGTGTAATATTATATTGATGAAAGGTCTTAGTCATATAACAAAAACGTCGGGGGCAGGACCTCTTATATACACAATCTAGGAGATCCACAGAGACAGATCGTCAGGGATACCCTGCAATAACAAGTGGCGCCTGGATTAGGCCTGGCGCATGTCGTATTCGTTGGAGATGAGCCAATGGGAGAGCGGAATCCCAAAAAAGTAAGGTGCCAACAATCTCTCCATGAGCTAACCTTTCTGAAAGCTCATATTCAGTTGGTATCCGCAACTGTAGGAGCCTACTATGCCAATAATTCTCTTCGTAAAAAGTACCAAGCTGTGTGTGTATTTGATTATTTTTCTAAGAATCTTCTCTATGCCAGTGATATGCAGATAACTGTAATTGTATTTGTAGTTGAAGTGGGAGAAGAGTTACAACCCTTATTCTCAAAAGTTTCCCCAGCTGGGGCTGCTTCCCCGTTATTCATAGCAAGCCAAGGATATCGCCTACTCTAGCAATCTATTAGAGAAGGGTACTTCAATGTTACTTATCTCTTTTGTGGAACCACTCGAAGAAGCTCTTCTGATCCACCAATACGGGCGCGAGAGCGGACTAGAGCACTTGTCAGGCGATCCGTAACTTTAGGTCTTGTTATCAAGATGTTACCCTCTCTAATAAAGTAGAATAAATAGTCAGTTCATTATGTGAATAACTAAAAAAAAATTGAGTAACTGGCTCTACACTGCAATATTCTCCAATCGCAATCCCTTTCTCTTGCACTAGCCTGACTCTTTCTCTGCTATCGGCCCTACTTGTACAGGCGCATCCTTTGCATCTTTGACCAGGCCAGTGCTCTGAAAGACCTGAGCAAGAATATAGACACGCTTCCAGGTCACTGCAGCATCTCGGAGATCCTCTATTTGAAAATTGAAGCTCTTGATGTTCTCATCACCGAGATCGCTAGTCGTGTACTCGAGTTTTTCCTTGATATCCTGGAACATAACTTGAAGACTATTAAATGTCTCTGTAGAAGGAATTTAGCTTTTGCGTGGGCAGGGCGTATGGATATTGAACTCTGAAGAAGAGACTCACTCTGCATCTTGTCCACTGATGCGATGGCGTTGTCGATAGTATCTGTCACGCCTTGGACCTCACTCATCAGCGAATCGAGCTGATCTATAGTCAAGTACAAGTCAGTGTCCGAATTACCATCAAGCAAAGTTACCATAGGCGTGTACTTACGAGAAGCTGCGGTGATAGACTCTATGGCATTGTCTCCCTTCTTCTTCGCCAGCTCATATCTGTCGTTCAGTTCTCGAAGACTGTTGATCAAACCTTTGTGTTTGACAATGTCGATGATCAAGATGATCGTGCCCACTACTGGGATAAAGTCTTTTCCATAATATTAGCAACTTGAAACCAGTAGCATCTGCAACAAATGCGGCTCGATTCTTCTTGTGTAGATTCAATGGATACTTACGGTACCACTTTGCCTTGCCTTGCTCTCGAGCCTTTCGCACCTCATCATCAAGCATGTTCTTTGCTTCGTCAACGAGGCGCTTTGCATCGTCGAGCAGCTTCTGGACCTTGCTTTTCTTAGCCTCATCATTAGGTATGATCTTCTTGAGGCGTCTAGATATTTCAGTAATATCTTTAAGATCTTGGGTTTCCGTGGCGACTTTGAACTAAACTAATGCATTAGACCGTATTTATATTCGCAGTCTCCATTGGGTGCCTCAGGCTTCCAGGGGCACTCTTTTATTCCACTTACCGCAGTGAGCTTGTCGAACATCTCCTTACACTCAACTTCAACCTTTTTGGCATGGTCAGTTAGGCGATCGAGTGTCTTTTCCGCATCGTATTTTGCTGCGTCAAACTGAGCAACTCCTTTGACCATTCCTGGCTGACCCATGACTTCAAGATTCTTGACAAGCCTATCCATAAATCTTCCAGAGTCCTTGGCAAAGTTACCGATGCGACCTCCAAGAGTGATCATAGGCTCAATAGTGTTGATCTGAAAGTCGTTGGCTCTCTTGTGCATCCTAGGCAGGACTTCCTTCATGAACTAAAAACACGAACCCAGAGTCAATAACCTGTCTATAATACTTGCGGGGTGGACGTTGCTAGTTTACATTGTAGAGAGTGTCATCCTCTGCGAAGAACTTTTTCAAGTTCTCGCGAGAGTATTCGGCCTCAAACAGCGATTCGGTGGATGGAAGTGCTGTGCAGGCACGAATATACTTCTGAAGATTGATGAAATCATCAGAGTTCAAGATAAAAGTTACTGCAGGGTCGCTGGGATCCAACTTCTCCACACTCTCTTGGGGGGCACCACCAAGGAGGAAGATCTTGGCAGCATCATTGGGACCCTTGAGCTGTTCATCTTGCAACGTTTCAGTGGTAGTTATAGACATGGTGACAATGGGCAGCGGTGATAAAGTGGTATAGATCAGTCAGGGTTCTATGAGTATCGTGGGCTCTGTTGCTTTGTTCAAATCGAAAATATTGTGTCGTATAATATACTTTATATAGCTCTCAGAAGAGCCGTTTTTCGTAAAAAGATGACATGTCTTCTGTTGAGTAGACTATACATCTTATGATCATACAGGCGGAAGAGATCAATAGTCGAACGGCAAGTTTCTCTGAAAGTGGCCAATCTTCTAGAGTCCTGCATATACTATTGAAGACTACGTCGCTTCAGCTGCAATGTGCCGTCTCCTGCGCATTCGGTAAACATGAACTACTGGCTATAGTGTATATCTTGGCTTTTTTGAGATGCAACAAACGAATTTATTGGCCTCAGTGGCTGGCTGGCTTTTTGGGTTATTGAGTGGATTGACGCGGGCCGCTCCCTTGTCCGTAGCTGAAAGGGGACTGGACTCGTGAGATATGCCGGCCTAGTTGTACAACTAGCGGTGCGATGCCGCTTAATCCATGTCAAATATCGCATAAGAAAACAGCTAAACGAGCTCTGGCCCTGGATAGATCTCATGCAGCCGCCGGACCAATATTTTCAGCTGAGCTTTAGGAACAATATGCCTTGGCTCCGCCTTTTTTTGACCAATTGTTGGTTGCCAAATGTGAAGCCATTGAGTAGGTCTTCGTTATCCCATTATGGACGAGATATTGCTCCTACGAATGCCACAGGCTCCGGTTTATGCTAACTTGAGTCATAAAAGGCTGAAATGCTCCGCGTATCTACAATGCTCGCAACATGACATAGTAGTTTGCACTCTATTCTCTACAATCAGTGCTATTCTTTTTGGCATACTTCAACATGGATATCGAGAATGCAGCCACCTTTGCTTTCGAGAGCTTGACGCTCCAAGAGAAGACGCTGGCACAAGAGATCATACGCTTCCAGTACTACGATATCACAAAATTCAATGTAAGTAAAGATCAAATCTTATAACGCTCTCACTGCTACATCTAGCAAGTTTGCGTATCCGTCATGAATACCCAGGTATTGACCTATATTGCTAGGGATACTACAGAGCACCGGTCCTCTACATGGACCAAGTTCTGCAGCATCTCGCCGCTGCCAGTAAGGGTCAGACAACTCCTCCACGACGCATATCGCTCTATTGCGACACTCTCATCATCGCCGAGACAATCCCTATTATGGGCAAAAATACTTTCTTTTGCAACATAACCGCGCGTCAGATTCTGTTCTCGGCAGCGGAATCTGGCCCTGCAATTCGGATGCGCTTGAACCGAGGTTCACGCCTGTTGATCAATGCTCAAATCTTGCCTGAGCACTTCCGCGTCGAGTTTGTTGGGGATATGGACCAGAAGGATCAGAAGACCGTGTCCATTCCCGATGGCGCGTTCGGTATCTCGTATACCTCAAGCGGCACGGGAATAGCAGGAATAAAAGATGAGGTGATGTCCACTGGGCCTGAGATGGAAATGCAATGTGAGAATTGGATGAATCTCATCAATGAGGATGGTTCACTCAAAAGCATTCCTTTTACCACGGAGTAAGTGACCTTTTCATGTCCCCTGTTCTCACTTGCATTCAGCCATTAACATTGACTTTTCTCTAGCAATTTTCCGCGTCTACTGAATTTCCAGTATCTCATGGCTGCTGCAATGGTTTATCAGAACCCCAAACTATCATTGTCAATTTTGAACTGGATTTGTGCGGCTACAAAAACAGTCGGGGGCTCTCTCTTGGGCAGCCAAGCCCAATCACTCCGCAACAGCATCGCGTCGGATGACAGTTCTGGCATGATCTCCAGCGTGCCCTCCCTCAACATTTATGCCTCCAAGCAGATTCTCAAGTCTCGCCTCTTGGCCGCAAAGGCATTTGAGGATAGCTTTCGGGAGTATACGTCTGAGGAGCGGAGCGCGACAAGCTGGGTCTACCTGGCTGCTGATCTCCTCCGGAAGAGTGACATGGCCCTGGAAGAATACGGCTTCCTTTCCGGTCTGGCGCAGAAGCGCTATGATGAAGCTGTGCAGGCGCACTCGTACGCTGAGAAGCAATTTCAGAAGACGCAAAAGCAAGTAAACGAAGCCAGCAAGCAATTCGAAGGAGACGTGATCAGCTGGGAGAAGGATCAGAAGATTGCAGCAGCTAAAGGTATCCTGATGGGCCTCATCGAAGTAGGTGTAGCCATAGCAGCTACTGTTGCTACTGCAGGTGCGGCTGCTCCAGCAGTTGCAGTTGCGGGAGCCAGTCTTGTTGGAACTGCCTCCAAGGCTGCTCAGGCTATTGCGAAGATCAAGGAGATTGTTGCCAAGATCAAGGAGATATATGAAAAGCTCGAACCAATCCTTGCAAAACTTGGTGAGCTCCTCACCGCTATCAAGGCAATGTTTGCTGCTATCGAGACTGCTCAGGCAGCCCTCGATCTTCCCAACGCGCTCAAGGAAGGGGACATGAAACTCGATGCTCTCAACGCAACGGCGCAGTGGGATATCTTTGATATTCAGGTTGGCCTGCTGGAGAGCCAGTTTCAGAACCTGGGGATTCCAAACCAGGACAAGTATCTGTTCGCGCTGCGCTCGCTTGTCGTCCACGGCAAGACATATCTGCAATCTCGGGTCAATGTCGTCGTTCGTGGTGACGAGCTGGCTACGGTACGATTGCGCCTCCGGCAGCAAACGCAGAGCCGCCCGGCTATCGAGGCCATGATAAAACGATTTACGGAGAACAATGAGCTGGTCAGCGTGCTCAAAATGGCAATGTTTGACCGTCTTCTCTCCGTCAGAGCTCTTGTTTACGTTGACTTCAACTCGTACGTCAACGCTTACAACTACCACACACTTGATCCGCACCCTCCTGTCAAGTTGTCTCCCGTCAAGCCAGTCGTGGATTATTTTGCAGATGCCGCCCGTCTCCAGAGCGCCATTTCGGCATTCGGCTCCAAGGCATCAATACAACGAAAGTCGTTCGTGCTTGGCCACGAGGCTTTGGGCATGAATCTGTCTGGCGTGGCTCAAGAATTGGGGCAGGATGGCCGGTTTCAATTTTCCATTCCCGCCACGCACCCAACCTTTGACGGCTTCTTCCGGGTTAGACTTATGCGTGTGCGCGTCCATCTGCATGGAATCAAGACCACGGCTAGCAGCAGATGTCTTCGTCTCGCTCTGCAGACCACTGGCCGCTTCATGGATCTTGCACCTCCGCGTGACAAGCCCACGGCGTCGGCGACGTACTCGTTTACCGGAGATGCCCGTACGATTCTTTACGAGGTTGATCCATCTCGCGACGATCAAATCACCTGTGACGGTGACAGCGGCCTGGCTCAGGATTATACGGCACAGACTCCTTTTACGAACTGGACGGTCAGCCTGGCAAGAGGGGGATTGTCCACTGATGAGATAGACACAAGCAGCCTAACCGGAGTAGAAGTAGAATTGTTTTGTGATGTGAGCTATAAATATGAGTAAACACAAAGTATAAGAGGTAGTATAGGTCAAGTAGTTTTAACCTCTGATTTAATTAGTTTGTAGAGCCGTATAAATTGAACCAGGTCATGAATAATCGTATTCCTATAACTGTGATTAAATTTATCACTCTTTCAATCCTCGAATTATATCAAAAGAGTTGTTCTCTACTCCTAATTATTTAAAACGAACTATCCCATTGCCTAACGATTCTTGAGTTAGAACAGGATCACATCGTGAAAATTTGTGGCGGCCAGCACCAACGGCCAGATCCTCGCGTATTTCCCCCGTCTGCAGCCATATGCAGCCTATAGATAGTTTAAAATATTGCGTGTCAATAGTCTGATCTTTCAGCTTGTGCCTAGTACCACATGCATTTGGACTATTGTGAGTGGACGGGGCTGCCGCCCGATCTTGATTTCGAGACTTTGCCACTCACCCCTGGTTTAATCCAGGTATAAAGCTCGTCTTTCTGTTTGCATCTCTTCGACATCATCTTCATTATTTCTTGACCGTTTAGCAATCAAGTATTCATCTATCACACAGAGGTATTCGTCCGCATCCTGAAACATGGACACTGTACTACAAATTCCAAATACGGGATCATTCCTTCTCAAGGATGCCGAAAACGGGACCATGAGCATTCAACTTAATCCTAGGTCCTTCACGATTCTTAGACAGGCCATAATTGACGGTACTAGCCTTCCTGGAAACTCACCAGATTTTGAGAATCGGTTCAATCGAGGGGCGCTTCAGATCTTTCTTGAGAGGGATCCATCCGTGTACGATGTAAGCAGAATCGTCACGATTAGTTGCTGTGCGTTCTCCCAATTTAACATTACGCTTCACAGTTCGCTCTTGAAGTCTTTATTAAGATACACCAAAATTGTAATGAGTTCAAACAGGTCGCTCTTCACGACTTGCCACAAATTGGCGAGTACACAGCTAACCATGGTTTCTTGGGTCACGACTTATTAACCAAGCGTAGGCGAGCATCTTGTTTTAGTTGCGGAGTCGGCAATAAAACTTCTTGAAGTTCGCCTAGATGCGCTAGCCCAGGATGGCAACCAGGATCCAAGAAGTGCCCTGGTAGAGCTACTTGATCGGCTTGAAGACTTGAGCCGAGACGCAAGTAATCTTTCGGAACAGAGCGCTACAATGAACCAGCATATCCAAGAAGTGAGTGCATCTCTCCGATCATTGTGCGCTAGCGGTGCCAAATTCAGTTGGCAACTTGAAAGATGGAAGAGTCAGGCAAGTAGATGAATGCGTGTGCTAAAAGCCTCCCAGTTCAAAGTCAACACAAGCGGAAACTATGGAGAGGTCAAACGGCTCACTGAACACTGGGAAAGAGCCAAAATGTCAGACGAAGAGTGGCACATGAGAGTTGGGGCGAAAATTAAGGAAATGGAGAATGAAATGGCAGCTCTGGAGCAGAAAGCCACTGATCTGGACCGTCAGTATCAAACAGCCCCTTCAGAAGACACACCTGTCTGGAGCTGTAAGATGATAAAAAAAGCCCATATCCAAGGAGCGATAGCTAACTCAAATCGCATTACAGTTATGAAAGGCATAAGCGATGCTTTAGCAAGCACATTCAACATTAAAAACGATATCCTCCGCAGTCGAGAAATGCTTGAGAGGGATCTTAAAAACTTGAAAAGAAGATATGACGAGCTCTCCGATGAAAGCAAACAACAGGAGCAAAAGTTTTCCGAAGCAGACGGTAAAGTTTTTCCCATTCGTCCAATTAGCGGTTCATTCCCTGAAGCTGACGAAAACGGTTCTATTAGGGAGCATCAAAACACTCCAAAACAATATGCACGATCTTTGCGATCATTCCCTAGAGGTTGCAACGGCTATTGAGGATGTCAACAGTGAGTAATAATACTATAAAGCCGCATATACGTTATACAAGAACTTTCTTCCTCGTCTAGTTTAGAGTAGCTAACGACATAATTTGCAGAGGCCGCATCCAGGCTTGTAACAGACAACGAGTACCTATCGCAAAAGCTACAGTACCTCCATGATGACATTGAGGACGAGTCTAAGCTTGAAAAAAGGCTGGGTAAGGTGTTGAACTCGAAAAGGGAGGAAATCACCGAATGTCACAGTATGTGGATAGAGGTGCGGAGGGCAGGAGAGAAGTTCAGAAACGGTGTATAGTATAATGCTGGCTTTACAGGTTCTTTTTGATATCACAATTCATATCTGAATTTAGACCTTGTCATTACGCTCATATGATATATGGCCTTTTTACCCCATGGATGCATGCGCAAATGTAGTAAACACAGTGGACACAAGGGTACCGTATAGAGGACACCGGATCTGGTACTAGCTGCTCAAGATGATTGACCAAGAATCTGGGATAGTACAGACAAAATATGTCACACCTTAGTTTGCGCAATGCGACTAGCGACCATAAGAATATATCGTGGTGAGCCTCTTAGTCGCCGGAGGGGAATAATATATATACCGTGGTTTCTTTCTTTCTTTCTTTCTTTCTTTTTTTTTTTTTTTTTGGCACACAAGTGATCCTTGGCGGACTGATGCACAAAGTAAATGACCCCATCTTGAAGAGTCAGGAGAGAGCAACATGACTCAACAAAATCTGAAAAATCATGCGACTTGAAATTTCCCAATGCCTTCTCGAGCGAAGGTAATTCCTCCAAGGCAATTGGCCAATACACGACCGACACAATGGCGAGGATGCGTTTACACATGTCTGCACTTTTGGAACTGTCGATTCGCGCCATCATGCGCCAATGAAGTGGATCAAGCTCTGGTGGAAATGACTCCAACAGCTTCTATGCTTGTTGTATATCACCAGATCAAGGCGTATGAGAACTAATCATATGAGATAAGATCCATATATGCCATAAGATAGCAAAAATATATTTTATAAAAAAACATGAAAAACATACAACAGCCGGTGTTCGCTGATGGTCACCCACTCAACTACTAATCTGCCGGTTAGAGGCTTGTCTATGGGGGAGCAGACGGGACCCCGAATTTTCCTCTACCTATGGTCGTATGTGACATGTAGAAGGCAAGTTTAAGTATATAACTCTAATGAACTAATATTGTAATTCTCCTGAGTGCTTCGTGAGATCTTCTTGAGCTCCTGACAAACCAAGGCCACCCAGAGGAACATATCGTTCGCGTTAGAGGCCAGGTGGTCTTGAACGGCAGATAGCGTTTGGCTATGGTACATCTTCAACTGTGCCTTGATCTACTCGATACTGGATTGTACGTGTTGACAGCAGCGGAGACAAGTTCATTGTCCAGCTCCAGACAAAGTTTGGCTTTTCCTGCGGCAAATCTCAGCTGCTCATTGACCTCGTGCCAATTTCGACTAGAGACTATCCACTTGACACGGGACGCAGGTTTGTTCTCGATGACGAGCTTGAAAAGCCTCCATGCTGTGTTCTAGCAAAAGAAGTATGACAGAACGGTGGCATGAGAAGTCGATTAATTCGCCCACTTGAGCGCCTCTTTCCCTTCATCTATCATACCAATCAGCAGCATGATCTGTCCCTTATCGTCTTCGGCTTCTCAAGACCGACGCCCGGCCTATCGCCATCCTGATCTACAACAAACGCCAATATTATTCTCGCCAGGTCGTTTTGTTTGCTCTTTCTCCTCTTTCTTTTCTTTATATTCTCAAGCCAAAGGTGTGTGAATCCTAATTTATCTCGAAAGAGTCTTCATGTGTTTCAATGCACATATAGCCTAACTCGCTGGCTCCTTTTTTACCTATATAAAACTTTCGAGGTGTAGGGTACAGGGAGCTATTCTTATCACTGGTCTATGTTGCTCTCTATTCTGTCTAGTATTCACTTATTCCAACGTGTCATTTTACTTAAAGACTTTTGTTCCGCTCTCTTCTGCATTACCAAAGAACTGCCGTACATCTTTGGCCAGCACTTCCGGTGTCTCCAAAGCAGGAAAATGCCCTCCTTTTTCGTGTACAGCACTCCACTTTACATTACCATTTCTCTTTGCCCACTCCAACGGAGTACGATACCAGATATCGTGTGGGAACTGGCTGATAGCCACAGGCTGCTTTACGTATGGGAGGTTTTCAACTCCAGACATAGATATGGCGCCATCGGCTGCACCGTGCTTGTAAAGTGAAAACGCAGCATAAGGGCCGGGAATCCAGTGCATCATGGTCCATGTAATGACTCGATCCGACGTCCAGATCCTGGCGACGTTTTCCTCTTCGACACATGATACTAATACATCGTATATCCACATGGCCAACCCCACTGGTGAGTCGGTCATTGCATGGGCTAGTCTCAACGGCCGTGTTTGATGAAGTTGTCCGTACGCCCATCTTTTGCTAGAGAAACCGCCTAGTCGTCTAATTATTTCAACCTCTTCAGATGTAGAATTTCCTTCTTTCAGCTTCTGAAGATCCTCGTCGGTTGGTGGAACAACCCAGAAGTTGGAGTGCAAGGACACAACAGCGTCGGGGAAATCCACTGCCGCATATCTGATAATGAAATCTCCAGCATCTCCACCTTGTGCCACATAACGTTTGTATCCGAGATGCTGCTGCATTAGGGTGTTGAAAGCAGCGCCGGCTTGGCGATATCCGAATCCAGGTGCGCGCGGAGATGGCGAGAAGCCGTAGCCAGGAATGGACGGCGCCACTACATGGAAAGCTGGAGCAGAGTCATCGGATGGATGTGTGAGCAGATGAATTATTTCGGCGACTTCGAGGAATGAGCCGGGCCAGCCATGGACAAAGAGAAGTGGTATAGCATCGGGACGAGGGGAACGATGATGCACAAAGTGAAGTGGAATAGGCTCCTTGTATGCCGTCTGGGGTGTATGGACAATTGTCGTAAACTGTGTCAGTTGAGTGTTGATATCATCCTCGACAGCTCGCCAGTCATATACATTTGCCCAGTGAGAAGCAATTGTCTTGGCGGCGTGAGTGGGAGGTCCATCGGTATACTCGGGTTGGTCGTTGGGAGGCTGAAACTCTGTATCGATGAAGCGAGTCAATGAAGCCTTAAGTCTGGTTTGCTCCACGAAGGCCTGCTTTACGGAAACTTTGAAAGGATTGACTGTATCAGTGTAAGTCGCATGGAATGTAAGATTGAGATCTTCATCCGTAAGAGTGAGGGGTTGCCGAAGTGTGTCTTGACTAGCCATCGTTTAGCATGGGCGGCAGAATCCTGCGATGTTCGTATTCTGATATTGAAGCGGTATCAGTTCCGTCAGAGGGCGCATTGCTGTATTTATACGGCCTTCAATCTCAGTCTACCATATATGCAGACTAGCCTCAACTTCTTCCTGAATTGGCTACCAGGAGCGGGGAAATTGGTGTAGGCTATTCGTAAGCACTCGGCACAGTTGCGCTGATCATGGGTTTGTGTTGCAACGGCGTCTTCTCCACCAAGCCAAGAGAATTGGCGTGCTTCTGCCTAATGATACGACAAGTAACATATGGAATCATTCATCTAAAGTGTGTTGGTTATCTAAGTAGGCTATGCGGCAAATCTAATATCCGTGAAGGACATGATGCTCAATGGCCATTATCCATTGCCGCTGTTTACAACGATTGCACTTCGTCAACTGTTTGTGAAACTAATTAATGGTTTGTTTACGTTTATTTAAACATTATACCATACCAAAAGCCTCATATGGTGCCTCATTGGCTTCAAAATTAGTTTCCAAGTTCACTCGAGTATATTACCTCTTTCTGGTCTGTCACTGGATCACAATGCATGACGCTCCTATTATGCAAATTTATTAACCTATCATAAATGCGGTGTGACTGATGTCCAGTAACTTGAGAGATGGCGGCATTAAGGATGCAACCCTCCAGGTGTTCCATCACGCCGTTCTGGTCTGCTCAGTTAGGGAAATTGAAGATATGTGAGAGTTCGTGATTATTGCCTTTGGTGAGATATTACTCACCAGTTAGTGTCTATGGATCTCTTTATCCAATTGCTCTCTGCTATCTCCTTTGATTACTCCTGAGGCGCAGAATGTTGCATGAGTCCCGCTGTTGGTTTCCTCTAAACGGTGGCCCAAGGGGATGACAACTTGGATCATCGCCCATAGCTCTCCGTCGTGATAATATCTTATTCCGACTCTTCAATATGAGAACTACAATAAATGCCTGTCTTCCTTAATTCACCCAGAATGAACATGTTCTACCTAGGTAGCCGACGATAGAGTCGAAATGTACGTCTTCTTCCTTATACCGGGTAACTCGCAGTGGACTAAGTTTCCATAACATGTAATGCATTCTGCTTAGAAAGATGGATGGATCTTGGTATAATGTACATATATCGAGTCTTGCGCAATTGCCTTATCCTCTACTTTATAACCGTTGGCGACATTCATCACTCCTTTGTGACTGCGTATTCTCTAGGCAAGTCATGGGAAACCGATGTTTGCTTTGAATGAATGAATCAATTGCCGTCTCTTCAATTTTATTCGAGCGGAAATAGTGGTATCGAAGATGTTATGTCGACTAACAGTGTTATTCGCAGAAGAGCCCGTTCAGTAACATAACGCCCCTCATTCAGGTGCATGAGTGCGGAAATAGCGGCTCAAGTACACATTACATACTGTACATACGTCGCAGTCGAGAATTACATCTTTTTGCGGGAATCGTCTGTCAGCCTCAAACGAGTCAATAGCTCCGTAATCATGCATATGTAAGATACATAAAAAGCCAATCATTAGTCACCAGGTGGTTCATTATTGCATCTCACTAAAACGTATTCTAGACGCGGTTCCCACTTGTTCAAGACTATAAATAAGCTACTCCCTCAGCTATCCAAATCGCCTCTCGTACAAATCAGCACTAACAATAACACCGTCAGACAACTCTCTTATTCCTTGCAAAATGGCATCCAGCACGGCAAAGACACCATCCACGAATCGTACGACCCCGAGGTCGCTGATTCCGGTGATTTCGACTTCTCTCAATGTCGGCATGGCGCTTGGTGCTTGGATCACAGTGATACCGTTTGCAAACGCAGCA
Source organism: Trichoderma breve (assembly GCF_028502605.1). Classification (NCBI taxonomy): domain Eukaryota; kingdom Fungi; phylum Ascomycota; class Sordariomycetes; order Hypocreales; family Hypocreaceae; genus Trichoderma; species Trichoderma breve. The sequence goes on from NW_026611594.1 coordinate 41,694, forward strand.
TACCCAGGACCCGCGGTTGCAGTATGGTTCAAGGACTTTTTCAAGCCCGGTTTCATCGGAATCACTTCTCTCAGCGCGGTGACGATTGCTTCAGGAATCCGATCGGCCCTTGTTCGGGATACGTCGGGGTTAGCAGAGGGTCAGGCTAAAGCAAAGGCAGCCTCGCGATGGGCGATTGCTGGTCTCGTGTTCACGCTCATTCATTTCGGTTTTGGAAACTCTGTAAGTTACAGGAATTTTGGCAACATGTTCTTCCGTAAAGGTGGCTCATAGTAAAGCAGGTGCTCGCGATTATGGACCGGATTCTTTCCAACCCGGAATTGGCACAAGGCGAAATGTCTGGCTGGATCCAGTTGCATACAGTGAGGACGCTGACGACTGATGTGCCGGCTTGGATCTGCTTTATTGGAGCATTGTTGTCCGAGCTGTAATAGACAAAAGTTCGCTCATCGATTAGAATCGAATTATAGAGAAAGAAATATTGGCTAATCACTGACAATACATTCTTCCCTTTGGTGGCCCGTGGTTTGTTTGTTCATTTGCTGTAGTGCAGTCACCGATATCGTCAACACATTTTGTAAGAGGGGTTGGCCAGCCAATGTGGCAAGTTTCTCCCAACGAGGCTGTTCCAGCCGTTGGCTATATCAGGGGAGGGCCTAGACTCCAGAAGAGGTTATTCCAATCCCTTCCACGACCTTGGAGTGTCTCCCACAATTTATCCAGATCAATGGTGTCTGGGTCAATATCTACCCTCCTGGGCTCCCGATCGATCGCCATGTTGCTGCTCTCCGTTGTTGCTATATCCACGGGGCCGTTTTGACTTAGAATCGTAGGGTCTCTCCTGCAATTCTCCTTTTTCAAAGCTTCCAGGGCCGGATGTGATGCTCTGTACTTTCTCAATATCTGAACTGATAGATGCAACAATTCAGATGCCAATGGCGACTGTCCTTTTGCTTCGTATAAAATCCTCCATGCGTCAGTCATTGTCGCATCTCCCCCTGTTGTACTGCCTTCGGGATTGTTGGCTAAGCACCCATCCAGCACAAACACAACGCAAGCAATGAAGATGCTTCGGAACTTTACGTTCATACGCTGGCGAAATAGGACGAATGTCGAGTTTTCAGCTCTCATTCTGTGCTCGATGTAGATGATGCGCTGTGCCGCTTTCAAGCAAGAGTCGTGCGAATACGCAAAGCCGGGGTTTATTGTTCCTTGAGCAAGATATGGTAAGTGCAATTTGCAGATCTGACCATAGAATATCATATTGAGCATGTATCGCTGGATCGTAATGTCCGACGAACGCCGGATATCCGACGGTGGCAGCTTGGAAAGGCTCCCGCTTTTTTCAAGGCGGAAGAATGACGGCAATTCTCGCATAAATTGTCGCAGCTTCATATCTGCCTCCATGATCTTCCCGTAGTCTGCTTCTTCCGGGTTCCAATTCATGGGCTTCTCGTGGCCACCGAGGCTATAGAAGAGCTCGGCAAGACGAGTTCGTTGAAGAAGATACGACACAGATGTGGCCTCTTCTGGTGGACGGTCAATAATTTCTTGACCCTCGATAATGTCTTCGTCATTTGCATTGCAAGGCTTTCGTACTGCCATTTGGCTAGGTAATATTGTATATGCCCCTTGTTGAGGAACTGATAATCTAGAGAGCATCCTGCCGCGATGCTGTAAGTACCATCCAAAACGACAGAAAAAAAGAGGGCTCACCAGTCGGTGTCTGTAAGATACCACCATATCCTACGGCCGATTTCAGCTTGAATAGTGGACTTTTTTATTTTGACGGAATGACTATTGTTGGTTGGAGAGTCGATAAAATTGAGCCCAATCTCCTGGGCCATTGCGACTGCTTGGGCGTGAAGCAGTCGGGCACGAGCTGAAATGCCCTCCAAACTGCATATCATAAAGAAGACAACAATAATGCCTTGTACACATGCCATGGATGCATGCGCTGCTAGATGAGCATGATGAATGACGTCGAGGGCCGTCGTAAGCCACCCTGCAGTCTGTGAGTTGGCGTCTTCTGGGCGGTTGAAAAGGCCCTTGTTATTATCATATCGAGTCCACGTGTGTGTGCTGCTGCAGCAAATCGCCAGCATGATCATCAATTGACCGATATCAACAACTCGGCCATGCTCCACGGCATCATAGAATCGATCTACCACAGAGGGTAGAGAAGGTTTATGGAATATGTAATGAAAATGAAGGACATCTCTGATAAATTTGTCCAGAAGAACATGAGCGTCTCCTCTCAAAGGCAGGCATATGCACTTATTGACTTTAACATCTTCAGTCAATGGAGGAGAGCTTGCAGGATCCAGAACAAAGAACGAAGGACTGGTGATGGCACGGATAGAGCGAATGCGAAAAGTGATGGGAGCAGGGGCTAACGAATCCTACAAGAGGTGGGTAACGATTAATATCCCGCGTCTGTAACGAGAACCTGATGCCTTTGTTGAAACAGGGATCACACTCTCTCACCAAGGCATTAACATCGTGAAGAACTCACTAATACTTTCTGGCTTGAGCAGTTATTCTCAATGCCGAGCACGTCTGCTGTGACAAGCTGGAGCTGAGAAGACAGCAGCAATGAGGGAGCCAAGTGGTTCCGATTGAGAGCTTCCTGCGACCCACCCGTCAGAACAGCTTCACTGACGCCCTGAATCCCAATGCCTTGAACGGGAGCTGCTCCATCGACGTTGCAAGGGATTCCACGGATCGAGCAGTTGGAGCAGGGAGACCCGCGATTGCACCGCAGCTTTCGGATCCGGCAAAGCGAGCATGCCGGTGGCCGCCTCCGCGACTGACGACCCATGCAGCCTATGGGAACTGTCTGCTATGCGTTATGAATTCTGCTTTTCCTCTGTGGTCGGTCATAGACACCGGCGGTTCTACTTTGACAGCAGCGTTAGACGGAGAAAGGCGTGAGAGTGATGGGAAATACTAACCCGAAGTATCAGAATCCGCGGGGAGTTCGGAGTTAAGCCCGGTCATGTCCGCCAAGAAAACCGCCGATCAGACGATCATCTTCAGCCGCGGGTTTCAATAAAGGCGAGGAATTAGAACCGATTTTTGAGAAAATAGCTGGTCCATCACTCTGCACGGGACATTCCTTCACTTTGAGTAGACATGGATATCGTGGATATTTTGATTGAGTCTCACAGAGCAGAGCCCTGTTAATTGGTTGCACTCATAGTAGCGCATCAAGATGAGAACTGAACCTCGAGACCTAGCGTTCGAAACGGCTTGTTCATCATCTTCAGATCAATCCCGCTGCCGAGGCTGAACAACAGCGACTTTACTCGTCCTTCCCACAGCACTCCGAGCCGGAGATTTTGGTCCAGTCTCGCTTTCACGACCCCAGCATATTCCTTCTCCTCACTCTCAACCTCCTCTTTATCTACCTTCTTAGCAGGTTGCCCTGTCTTAGAGAGATTCTTCTTACCACCTCTTGACTTGAAATTATTATTGCCCGCGTTTACTTTGTGTCCAGTCTTCTTTTCTGTCAGCTTTGCTGGGTCGTCGAGCCTCCACTCCAGCTTCGCGTTAAAACTCCGTTCGGCTGGCATTGATGTTGAGGCCAATTCCGGTGTGACGGGTGTAATCTTCGGTCGAGATTCTTTTCCGTCTGCAATGCTGGTAGGCGCTTTCGAAGTGGGAAATGGCTTCGGAATCGGCGTCTTCGCTGCAGAGACACCTTCAGAGGGAGTGTCTACGTCTGCCACGGATCGAGCAAATGGTTTCCTCCACAACTCCATACCAACGGCCCAAGAGCTTTCGTAGCTAAAGATGTTGAACTCCATGCGGGTCGCGAGACTGCAGTCTTTCCCAGCCATGACTGCGTAGCTGGCTGCAATATTTCCCATGAGGGGATTCAGCGTAAGAGTGGCAGAAAGTGGCGTTCCCTTGTGATCCGGCAACGTCGCAAATCTCGCACCTATGCTTATGCCTCCAGATTTGTTGAGAGTGCCGTAGTAGATCTCTCCACCGGTACTAAATCGCCCATATATCCTCTCCTTGTCTCCATTGCCGCTGCCGTGTCCGTTCCCATTGTCACTAGTAGATGTGGCCGATTGCTGGGCGTGTTTTTTATTACTCAAGTCGCCTCCAAAATTATAAACTCCTCTGAACCCTAGCAGTCCGCCATCCGTGGAAGCGAGTCCTTCAAGCGCATAACTTCCGACATCGTACTGCAGCAATCCCAATGCAGTGCCCCCATTTCTGAGGTGCTGACCCGATACCGCGCTGAACTGTGCCTGCAAGGCAGGAGATAGTCGCCTCACCAGGAGCGCCTCTAACTGTGACCGCGGTAGATATAGTCTGCCATATAGAAGTGACTCATTGGTCTTGTCCGTATCGTTCGGGTGTCTTAGGGAGGGGACATCTCGTCGAGCAACCGGCGTCAACGGGCGATAGGATCGAAGAAGATCGGGGAGCGGAACGTTTTCGGACTGAGGGGTCAGGAGGACTCGAAGAGGAACGGAAGAGAATAGGTAGGAGATGGAGCCATCCACCACGCCCACAGAGCCCAGCTGGTAAGAGGTGGCAAAATTGGGGCTTGCGAGGGCCGAGAGAGTCAATCGAAGACCTCGAGGAGTGTTGAAATTCAGCAGAGCTTAGCTATAATGTTAGCTGAGAGCTCATGAATAGCAGAATAGCATAGCCATGGAGGGGAAATCACCGTCTGTCGTCGCATTCAGCGCTGCATACGAATTGTCACGCCTCCACCCGGTAGCCTCGTAGAAAGCACTGTGGACATAGTCCATAAACTCGCGCATTTCAGCGCGCGTTGCACATGCCTGTCTGAAAGGCTGGACTTGGGTCTCTACGGGCGAGAGAAAGATGCGAATGGGAAGAATCGTCACCTCGTCTAGCAAAGTCGACATAAATGGTGGCGGTCGGCACAACATCGGCAATATCTCAACCTCGGAATCTACAGCACAATGCAAACGGATTGCAGCATAACATACATACCATCGCATTCATTCGTCTTCACCAGATACAGATTGGTAGCTTCTACTTGGTTGAATCAATTTTCATTATGCCGAGCCCATTGTGTATTTGCTACCCAGATTTGATGCGTGATTCATAAGAAGAGTATCCCATTGCAAAGTAACGCAACTCCATAGTTACATAGTATCAGAATTAATATAAAAAAGCACTTTAGTTGGACAGGTTCTGGATTAACGAGACGTTGTCGCCCTTCAGTAGGATTTGGCCTGTGGCTGCGTTAGCTGGTTTGGAACGTGTAGAGCCCAAGAGGATAAATGCTTCAATCATCTTACCCAGCGGTTTCCTTGTCTCCTTCTCGTTCGTTTTTGTGATTTGCTTAACCTCCACAGCGTCATCGATGACCAAGTTCATAAACTCGTCGAACCCCTACATCCAGCATTAGCCCGGGAAATCAAGGCAACATTTGATATTGATATTACTAACCCGAATCTTGCCCTCGATACGGATGGACAGCTGCTCGTACAGCCAGACACTAACTGTGGCATTCTAATGAAACAAAAGTCAGAACATAATCCATCGTGTGCGCAACAGCCCTTGGTCGTCGAGAGGTCGTTGGTTCGATGTGGCATCGTGGAGGGGGTATTGAAGGTCGTAGGTCGTGTATTCAAATATTCGCCTGGCAATCAATGCCCAGATTCATAATTTGAACGGATTTCTCTCGAGTGACTTGACGCTTCGCCAACGAGTTGCTTGGAGACGTTTCAAACGCGTGCGCCGTCCAGTCATGCAACAGTTCCGTCACGCAGGGCCCGCGGCCACCGATATCGTGCGAGTGTCGTATGGGATCAAGGGAGGAGTCGATTGAATCATGTACTCACGTTCTGGAGGAGCTTGAAAATCATGTTGCTACGCAGAGTCAGCTTTGGCAGTTCCGCAACAATGGTCAATTGGAAGAAGCCTTACATAGGCGGGAGCAAGACGCGGCGACCGCCGCCTCCACCTCGACCAGTCATGATGTGGGATGTTTGGCGAGGAAATATTTATCGGCAGGGGGTGGCTGAAGAAGCGGCAATGGACCGGCCGTGCAATTCTATCGCGATGCAGCAGTGAGGAGCTTGCCTACTAGAGGTTGGAGCTCGGTATGATGGTGTTGAGGGCGGTGCCTGGGAAAACTCATCGGATCGGAGATATGCTTTGCCGCGATAAGCTTGTCTTATCAGATAAGGTACAAAGGTACATACAGGCACGTACATCACCCACCCTACACTTCCCAAAGTTCTTATTCAATACAGACATTTACTACTCTCCAACAATTTTTTTTTTTTTTTTTTTTTTTTTTTTTTTTCTTTTCTTTTCTTTTTCGTTTCCTTGTAAAGTATTGTCGTGTTGACTGCCGTAAAACTTTGTAGTGGAGGTATGGTGTTGGTTGCATCTTACTTGACGTCAATCTGTTCTGTATGGGTGGATAAGAAGCACAAGGTATATCGAAGAAAATATGTAAACTATATTTATCTCACCAATGATTTTCTGCTTGCTCAAAGAACGCTTGTCTATATATGGGCCACTTGATTGAAGCACGTATTGTCTCGCATCGAGCTTAGGTGACCCAATCTGCACGGAGGATCTACGTTATCCGGCACTAACACAATGATGGAACGATGGGGGCCTATCTGTACAATATACAAACCACCAATTGCAAGGCTCATAGAGACATGGAGACATGGACATCTTGCTGAGCTGCAATAGTGTTCTTTGGAGGAATTTATGGCCACTCACCCGCGTCTCTATGTCAAAATATTCTCAACCAAGATATCCACCTAAACAGGCAATGCTAAATACAAATAACAGAACGAATGCAGCTATTGTGCAGACCTGAAGTATTCGGTTTGTCTTATAACAATAAAAGATCTTCCCATAAGTGAACATCGATACTATGACTCTCACTATGTACTGTTTCTCTTTACGGCAAATTAAAAGTGTCTGGCACAACATCAAACTCGTACTTCACACGCTTATGCTTTGGATGTGGTGCTGAGGTTGAGTAATCAGTCTTATTAATTCGTGATTTATAAGAATCACAACCCACAAGTTGATTTGCTGGTCAGAAAAGTATAGGTCAGACAATCTCCAATCTCTATCAGTCTTGAAGGCATTGCAATTATTCTCCTCACTTTTGTATCTACTTATATGTTAAATGTCTTTTTATATGATGCATGATCATTTGCTCCCAAGTTGTTTGTCTCTTGTTGTCTACTTTGGAAGATAAGACATTCATTCTTTATTCTCAGAGAAAGTATGCTTTATAGTATTATATAGTTAGTATAGCTCTAGCAGTCGCACTTATTGTTGACTATTGTTCGGAGACTAATCGTGGTGGAGACAGAGATCTTATATGATGCAATCTATCTCCTAATGTACAATGCCACTGGATAGGGAAATAGACAACGTGCCGAAATTCCGGACGCTCTTTTGCATCAGATTATGTATCCGTTAACTAAACACTGGTCAGAAACTCTATATAAGAGATGTATAATGAGGCTCTCATCCTCATACCAAATTTTCTAAGAAGTGCTTGATGTTTTCTTTCATCATCGATTAAAAGAGCTTATTTCATCATGGCTGCACCTTGGCCCTCACCGACAAAGACATGGCACGACGACACATACCCAGCAATCGACCCAACTCGTCCAGAGCTGACCTTGGCTGGTAAAACAGCAGTTATTACGGGCGGCGGTAGCGGCATTGGAGGAGCCATTGCTCAGTCATTCGCCAAAGCCGGTGTATCTCGTCTCGCACTAATTGGACGGCGACTTCAAGTTTTGCAAGATAACAAAACTCGGATTGCCGCCATAAATCCCCAAACCGAGGTTTTATTGATCCAGGGAGATATTGTCAACGGAGATCAAGTTCAGAAAGCGTTTGAGACTGTTAAATCCACGTTCGGGGAGCCGCATATTCTCGTCAATAACGCTGCCTATTTCGATGGGCCAGTATCGGCGCTGAATGACGATGTTGACACATGGTATCAGGCATTTGAGATCAATGTCAAGGGCAGTCTTCATGTAATCAGGTCTTATCTATCTGTTGCAGCTGCATCGCCGAAGATATTGAACGTGTCAAGTGGGCAAGCTCACTTGGATGCAAAGTTTTTCCCCGGCATGTCCGCATATCTATCCTCGAAAATGGCACAGCTGGGTATGGTTGACGCCATTCAAGCAGAGCGACCTGATGTGTTTATAATTAACTGCCATCCGGGGCGTGTGATGAGTGAAATGTCGGCAAAGGTTGGTAGGAAAAAGGGAATAGATACACGTAAGTGAGCTACTGAACTATCCCTCCTGCGAGCAACACAGTCAAAGCACTACAATCCAGAAGCGGCTAACTGAATGCCTTAGTTGAACTTTCGGGGGATTTCGGTGTCTGGGCTATTAGTGACGAGGCCGAATTTCTCAAGGGAAGAATGGTGTGGGTAAATTGGGATGTAGATGAGCTCAAGGCGAAAAAAGATGAGATTATCAACAATGACCTCCTAACTGTTAGTCTTGGTGGTTGGCCATTTAAGTAGTTAGCAAATTGGCATGAACTATGGACGAGTTTGAACTGTGTATATATGTTAAGCACTTGTTTACATGTTATCTATTGAATTGATCAAGTTTGCTGATATTGATCATCCAACGTAATGCACTCTTGATGACATCACAATGTTATTCGATAGTTTCTTTGGCTCTACTATGACCTAGAGACAAAATGACTTGCACACTTCTGGTGGCAAATATAGCTGTCTAGCTAGGAATGGCCACGTATCACAATAACATCAACAATGAGCTCTCAATGTGTCGATCCTCATCGTGTGTGAAGATGGTGATGCTCTTTGCCAATTTTTAAGGATTCTAGTTTACTGATATGCCTATTCCCATCAAATGATGTGCTTTAGGTTATTGAGAATACCTACAGAAAAGGTAGAGAGCATGTAGTATCTTTTAAGGGGCTCCAGAGTATATGTGAAGCTAGACACGTAGCTGTCTTCGGATATAGGACATCCGTGTCTAAAATACATGATCTAACAAACACAATTTTGCATATATATTCAGAGAAGTTTCTTTTTATCGCTTACTCCTAACCTTTAATAAGCGGGAGATTGAACATGTGCCCGTAGGTCTTACTATAAGTCGGAAAGGATAGGCGTCATCGTCTATTCCATATTCACTCAAGAGAGCAATCACTATCATTACGGTATTAAGTTTTCTTATGTGTCTTCAGTGCAACTGACTGACCAGGCCCTGCGCGCATTGATTTGTTATCATGTGATATAAGGGCGAATCTGGTGGTGGACTCCGGATGTTATGGGTGGCATAACATACATGGAAAGGCCTCGCCTTGACGACGCAGAGTTGCAATGATTCTGCTTCCATAGGGGACACGAAGTCTAGGAAATACTCCTGAGTTATTAATAGGTACTTCGTACAGGGACCTTAAATACCGCAGTATCCATTAGGATGCTCAGGCGGAAATACACGCCGAGTTCATCTCATCTTACCCCATTTACTCGAAGTGATGAAACTCATCATTTCCAGGCACAATTACAAGAAGGAGCAATAATACTTGGATGGGAATACTCTCGGCAATACGGAATCCTCCCAGACTTCGGTAGCCGGGTGTGCCGGAATCCCCTTTTGAATCCGCCCACTCCCGATCCTGACATCCACCCGTTCCGCCCCGGGGTTGCGGGGGTCGGGGGTCCCGCGAACGAGACTCGCTGCGGCTTCTACGGTTATAATAACAGAAGCTTATACGGAGGACTTTGTCATGTACCTGCTTCCAGACAAGGTTGATGTCATTTTGCAGCGCATGAAACCTGCGCCTCAGCGCAAGTCGGTCCGGACGAGCCTATTGCGAAACAGCTTCTGGAACGTGTGCCTGACGACTGAGTTCAACCATGACGGGCGGCATGAACTGTTCATTAATCTTCTTTTACTAGCAATGAATAGCCGGCGGTTGTGAGATGACCGGAGCCCATTGCCGACGCAATTGGCCGATGGATGATAGCGTGTAAGCGGCGGTCCGTCGCCTGACAACAAGTGGAAACGTTGACATAAAATCGCACCATTGATGCACACTCCCGCAAAACAGAACAAACATGTTCGCAAACTGCATTATGACAAGTTCTCAGCTGTCTTTTTACTCCACAGGTAGCGGCCATCGTCAGAATCGCACAATTGACGACTTCTGACGTGATCCCCCTTTCTGTTTTCTGGTGATGTTTCGGCTCAAAATGGAGCCCCATTTCGGCTTAAGAAAGAGAGACGGTAATAGCTACTCCGTACATGCGCTCATCCGGCCGCGGCATTTGGCGGGCGCCCCTATACTCCGTATAGAGCAAATTTTGCGGGTGAGACGAGAAGTCATACTTGCACTCTCCAGATCACTCCGTACTTACTCCGTACGAGTCTTACGCTCGTTCGGCGCACGATCCTAAGTGCTGAGAATATTGGATGCCTTAGCCGCCATCCGTCGAGCCGGCGGTTACCGGATGTATGAGACTTCATCCTAGGCCACAGCATTTTTATATGGAACACCACGAGGGGAGCTAGCCCTGTGTCATTCGTGCTTTGAGACTCTCCAAGACTCTACGCCGTTAAGGGGTGATGCCCAATCGGATAAGCGAGCGGACGGAGGATGGCCAGTCTTGCGCTGAGACGAGACCTTGTGACAATAGCAAATGAGAATGACTCGGCGGTTCAAATGACCGGTGGACGCTGCGGAAATTTCTGAGGGCCATCACCACAGCTGCATGTTTTACTACATGCACTCCATACACAAGCTTCATGCAGTAGTAGTATGTATATGCTGGTAGGATGTAGTATTTGTATAAGTGAGATGTGGAAATCGGCTGGTGTGCCTCTTGGCGAGTGATCAACATGATGCTACCTTTTACACGTACATGCAGCAACAGCCCTGAGATCTCAATTGAATGCCGAGATGCTGCAATTTGCGGCACTAAGCAGTTTTGCCGGCTGTGAGTGAAGAGCTTCCTTCTAGAGCCAACGGGAGCGGGATCACGGGCCGCAATATCCTCATCCTCCTACCAGATTCGTGCTCGCACATGTAGTTCAGCTCGAGCTGCCATAGGACTTTTCCAGCCTGTGCTCAAGCGATAATCGATACGTAATAGCTCACAGGGGGTCCCTGATGTGCCTGAAGCTGTGAGCGACCAAAGCAGAGTTAGTGCCGATGGCTGAGGCTTTCCGGCACTTTTTTAGAATCACACGTGTTTTGCTGTGCCATGATCGTCAAGCCACATCGAGCACGGGCAGGGAAAAATTTTCTTTTTTTCTTTTTTCCCTTTATTATTCCCATTTTCCCCTGCTAGGTGCCGCATTGGGTAATTCAGGACGACGGGACCTGAATGGGACACAAAACAGCTGTTTAAATGAAAGACGGCCCCATCTTACTCCAGATTGCTTCCGTATTCTGTCAAACGGAGACGACTTTATGTAATGACACCGAGCAAAAATGTCAACCGTACGACCGTAAACGGCAGTAATTTAGAGCAGATTGATTCAGGAACAACAAGACGGCCATGGGGATCCAGAAGGACAAAAAAAAAACTTGAATATTGTCACGGCGCGATCCACTACGGAGCAGCAATATTCGGTAGCCTGCCGATGCATCGAAGAACTAGCACCGCCTAGTCCCCATCGAGGTAGTATTCTGCAAAGCAGCTGGCAATTTTCCTTGCCGTAAAATTTTTTTTAGCATCTCCGTGGAGACGACGAGGAACAAGTTGCTGGAGACTGAAAAAATCACATTTGCCTGGTGACCTGTTTACTATACCTGTTGGAGAGCAGTGGCGAGCCGGGCACGAATCGAGGCCAGCTGGAGCTTCATGTGTGGCCGCGCAAGTCTGTGAATGGGCAGGCGTGCGTGCGAGTTGATCTGATCTGAGATGAGGTGAAGTAATGTTGACATCTGGTGGTGAAATTGGAAAAGAGTGTACGAGTACTGCGCGGCTTGACGGGGGATAGTTGACACGATATAAGTTACTCTATGAGGCTTACCGACACAGTCTCTCTTTATAGAATCAAACATGATATGATGCATCATGGGACATGTCTTCTGTCTCTAGGTCAAAAGATTGACTGTGTGATGTTTGGATATTTCACGGCGTCACGCCGCTTCTCTGCTGAATCTGCTGCTTCTGCACAACAGAGAGCATCACCATCAGCGGCCTGCTTCGGGGCAGCGTCGGCAAGCGAGCCAGGCGACTCCTGAGGCTCAGTAGACATGGACATGGGTATGGACATACATTCGATACGAGTATGAGTACGGAGCATGCAGTGAGGCATCGTGATGCGCTGGAGCTTCGTTTCGGCTGGCGAGAATCTCCATTCTGCGCTGTACGGTAGGGCGCGGGCGCTGTGTCGCGGCTCAAGGGCGTGGGCTCGGGTAACGTCACAGGCCATCACGCCACTGTAGCCTCCACTGACAACACGACATTTAGGGCGTGGGTTTGGTACTTGCCAGCACCTTCTACCGAGTTTGCTGACTGTTTCTGTGGTCGTCCATGTAAGGGGGAGCCGTGGTTGGGGGGTAGTGTGTACTTGAGTCAAGCCCTGTGGGCGGAGCCGAAGAGGTACTCTTGAGGTGATGGTCTGGCCTCGCAATACCTTGCTCTTTGAATCCGGCTTTGTATCCTGTACTCCATTGCTTCACTAATGAGTCGAGGGGCTCTTTTGTGAGTGGGGATTTGCGGGTAGCAGCGCACGCCCTGAGCGTAATGAGTTGCATGTCATCCCGTGTGAATTGCTAGTCGGTTGAGCCACGGAGACGGACTCCCGCTACTTCGTGCTTTGCAGTGCGCCTTTGGTCAGCAGACTGCTGTGGCTTTGTGTGAACTGCTGGCATTTGTTCGTATTTGGTCTGGCAGTCATTGCCAGCCATCAGATGCGCGCCCTCCGTCTGTCAAAAGAACGTGTCAACAAGCCGGTGTCGGCGGTGTCATGGCGGTTGTTTAGTAAAGCAATTGACAATTCGATGAGTTGACTTGCGTGATGAATTGGTGATGTTAGTTTACATGCCCGTACGGGGTAAGCAAGTTGACGAGACGGTCTGTACCTTGATGGGTACGGGAGTGCACAGTGGACTGCTCATGTTCATGCTCGTGCTCATACAGGTACTCAAAGGGCATCGGAGAAGGCCGATGAGGGTCCAGTTTAATGCTACGCTTTGTTTTGTCTGATGTTGAACATTTACAGCACAGGCACAACAGAGAGAAAGGAAAAACAGGGCAACACGAGTTACGAGGGCAAAGTACTACCGCATCGAGACAACAGCTGAGAGAGGGCGGCAAACAAAGATGGAGCCGAGTACTTGGCCGGTACTTGGCACGGCTGTTAATGGATCTTCTTCAACGTGCGGCGCAGGTGCTTCTCCGTCCAGCTGATGGGCAGTAAAGCCGTCCAATTTCCAACCTGGCTAAGAAATGGGCGTACCAGTCATGTACACACGTGCCTTGTCGCCGTGCCACTCAAGTGCCTAATCGGGAAAAGGGGGAGAGAAAGGAAAGACGGCGGACGGACAGGCAAAGGGAAAAACGGCGAGAAAAAAAAAAAAAAAAAAAAAAAAAAAAAACTGGAAGAACAAGGAGCCCCACAGAATCAATCGAAAGGCGTTTCTCTCGTCTCGATGCCCCCACCGGAGATCCATCGGCCATCGGTTGGCGGCCGAGAGCCTGGAAAAGTCCAGCAAGATTTTTTGCTTGCGGCCATGACCATGACACATAGCTCTGGCCTGGCCAAACCGCCGCATGCCGAACAAGGGGACCAGCATATATATAACTTGACGATGCCCTCGACGATGTTGCCGGGTTACCTCTTTTGGGAAATTTGTTTACCGGATTTGCATTGCATTTCATCTGCCAGTGGCATTACGATTTAGAACTTGAACTTGTCCATCAGCTTACTGTACTCACAAAAGCTACTATCGAAACCTTGCTTCTACCCGACTTACACGGACGGCCTTCACACAGTCAGCACTTTGAAGCCACAACGACAAAACCAAAGAGAAACGACAAAACGCATCAGACAAAATCAACTGGACTGCCAATTGTCATCATCCAGTATCCAACACACGAAAATTCAATTTTTAAGCAACAGCTGCAGCAACGCTTACGAAACCCGGCGCTGAATAAGATCATCAGACCGGCTTAATTTCTCTCTGTGCTTATACCTGACCAGTGGCTTCCGCTAAATTGCCATCTGCCAGAACTAACACCCGACCGTCGGCGCCCTTTGCTGAGAACCATCACCAGATCTCAGCCCAATCCTTTTCCCCAGACGCAGCCCCTCCTTGGCACAGCGCCCGTGTACATCATTTCTGGAGGGGGTCTTTGCATCATCATTCGTCGGCGGACTTTGACCACCGCTAGGGCTGAAGTTGCTTTTGGAAGTTAAAAGGAGATTGACAGCAACAAAGGATACACAAAGCAAAAGAAACACATTCAAAGGAAGGAGAGAGAGACATAAACAGAGAGGAACAGGTATCATAAAAAGGGCCTGTTCCGCCATTCCTCCTCATAGTGACGTTTGCGTCACCACAGCCACCACCAAAACCACCCGCAATCATCAGCTTCTCCCATCTTCACCATGCCCCACCTCGTCTCCAGCTTCCTGCGCAGCTCGACGGGAACAATCCCTCACATCAAGGCCGTCTCGCGGTCTCGAAACACGTCGAGGAGCAACTCTCGCAGCGCATCCCGCAACACCAGCCCCCATGCCTCGGACAGCGAAGATCGCCATGCCGTCAAGATGCCTGACCTCGCCGAAGCCATCAAGAAGCACCACCGCCTGTCGCTGCACTTTGGCCGATCCAACTCCAAGGAGCGTCAACAACAGCACGTTCCCTATTCTCCGGTCGTGATTGACTGGAGTGTCGAGAGCCCGCCCGTCGTCTTCCACGGCAACGCTGAGGAGAGCACCGGCGCATTAGTCTCGGGGCAGATCTACCTCGACATCAAGGAGGATCTGGTGGACGTTGAGAGCTTCACAGCTAGCCTGAACATGGTCGTCACCCACAAGCGGCCATTCCAGAACAACTGCAGCGAATGCCAGTCTCAGTCAACAGAGGTCGAGAAGCTGACGCTGTTGGCTCACCCCGTTCCTCTCCGCAAGGGCAAACACCAGTTCCCCTTCTCCATCTTGCTGCCAGGCAATCTCCCGGCCTCAATGGACACACCCGTTGTCTCCATTGCCTACGTGATGAACGCCGAGGCGCAATTCCTCACTGCTCCCACAACGCCCGAGGGCACAAGCTCAATCACAACTACAAAGTTCGAGCGCATCATCGACGTCAAGCGAACTCTCCCCGAGCCTCTCTACCCACACAACTCCGTCCGCGTCTTCCCCCCGACCAACATCAAGGCCGCCGCCAGCTACGTCTCCGTCATTCACCCATCAGGCAACAACAAGATGACCCTCAAGCTCGACGGGCTCATGACCCACAACGAAAGGGTCAAGACGGTTGATCTGTGGAAGCTCAAGAAGCTTACCTGGAAGTTGGAGGAGACCATCAAGACAGTTGCACCCGCTTGCGAGAAGCACAACCCTGGCCTCGCCGAGTCTGCCAACAAGGGCCTGCCCCGAAGCGAAACCCGTGTCATTGGCGAGAAGAACCTCACTGAGGGTTGGAAGTCCGACTACACTGGCGTGGACGGCATCGTCGACATGGAATTCGAATTCTGTGTCAACCAGCTCAAGCCGCACTCCAATGCCCTCAAGTACGCTTGCGACACCAAGACTCAAGATGGAACAGAAGTGACACACTCTCTGCTGCTGGAGTTGGTTGTCTCGAAGGAATACGCACAAGAGGGCAAGACGCACATCTCCCACCAGACTGGCACCGGTCGGATTCTGCGAATGCACTTTGCCGTCGTCTTGACTGACAACGGCGGCCTGAGCGTCAGCTGGGACAACGAAGCGCCTCCTGTTTACCAGGATGTGCCTCCCAGCCCTCCCGAGTATGCTCAGGACGAGCTCCCCATCGAGTACGACGACCTCGAAGAACTAGTTGCCGCAAGGGCGACGGCACCCAACAGCCGAAGGGGTAGCCAAGAATTATCATGAAAGCGACGATACCCACCACTTTCTTTTGTTAATTTATTCTTCTTTTTTCACTTTTTATCATCCTTCTATTCATTTTATTGGGCGCGTCTATTATCAGCCTACATAGGCTTGGGTACAGAGCAAAGCGGCTGGGTTGTTTTCGATATTGCTGCATAGTAGCCAGCATATACATATACCCCTACAGCAAAGGACAAAATCAGGCGATTGTTTATTTCTTTTTTGAGCACATATATTTAACATGATGAAACGACGGGCGAATTCAACAGAACCAGCCACAGTGTTGGCTTTTCCTTTATTTTTTTGTTTTGGAGTTGGTTTACGGAATGGATACTTTATGGCATACGATGGCTTCTTTCACATGCAACAATGCATGATGACGATATATAGAATCCGCAAAAAAACATAGCTTTAGTATTTAATCAAACTATCGTCGCTCTCAATTTCTTTTCCATCTCTGCCATATGTGATGCTCTTCTGGATTCTCATATCCAAAATGTCAGTAACAGGCAACCCCCTTCTAGCATGTAAGTTGAGTTGCAGCACTCAAAACTGCCAGCAACTGAAGCGATGTCGGCCGTGTCTGCTTCGTACACCAAGCGAAACTCGTAAATACATGTTATGCCATCGCTAGGGCGCCGGCGCGACGATGAGGGCGCTTATCCTGCCTAAACCGATTTAGCCGCGAGTCGATGCCAATAGCAGCAGTACGATGTAACACTCGACAGCTGCATTATGTCATTAATCCTGATCCTGGCTTCGGCATATGAAGGTGTCACGCCCTCTTTCTTAGCATTTTCCTTTCTTACTAATTGCCTTTGGATGCATACTCGTCGTACTCTAGACCTAGTAGGTCGATTGTGATGTTGCGGTGAAGCCATACGATACAAGGCAAAGGGCGTAAGAGCCATTCGATCTACCTATTCCGAGAACTAACTACCGGATACGTTCAACCGTTCTGCCGGTCAACCACATTCTCGTACGGCTTGGATCGTATGACTCGAACGAACGACAAAAGCTTCTTCCCCACGGGGGATGGGATGACTCTTCGGCATCCCCACAGCAGAAAATCACGTCCGGTTTTTGAGGGTGAGCGGCACCGGAGCGACTGTGGAGTCGTGGCGGCGTCGCATTTGCTTGGTGGGGAGCTCCGAGGACATAAATCAGGATCCCCGAGGAGATTATCCCGAGCGGGGCTAGACAGTTGAACTGGACTGTTCGTAGTATTTTCATGGGATCATCGTACATGATACTATTGGCGACTTGGATTTCTAAGAGGGTGTCCAGGGCTCATTTGTAAGCCGAGCCGGTTTGGGATGACATGTTGCATTGCATATGCATTTGGCAGCGAGGTTAGTAAGTGTTCTGTTCAAGTTTAGGGCGTATATTTGCTGCTGCGAGATGTGAATTTGATTTCCAAGCACAACTGTCTAGTCCTCATGTGCGATCAGAGGTCTCTATGAGGAGATGGGCTATTGATTACATTGAGTGCTAGATGTTTGATGAACCCTCATGACACAACATCGGAAGTAATTTTGACTAGAGAAATGTTTCTGGGCTGTTCACTCCAGAGCTCCGAGACTGTTATTCACGTTCACAGAAGTGTCGGCCTGCACGACCGCTGGAATAGCGAATGCAAACTGCAGCATCTCATCCACCGAAGAAAAGTCACCTTTTGTAGCAAGAGCAGCTAACGACAACCCATTCATCGAGTACTTGCAATATGGAAAATGTGCATCCATCGTGATAATAACCTTGTTCCACCGTAGGCTAGTCGCGGACATAGAAATATGCGCCAGCTGCGCCGTCATGTTACATACAGCGCATACGGCCCAGAACATCCAAGAGCATCACAGACCTGTTATTGCCTCAAACTTCCATCGGCTTGAGCCGATAGTCCCTTTAAGAAGCCGGCGTACTGCCAAAGAAATACGGGCTATTTAGCAGGTTAACGTCTCGTTCGTTATCGCAATTAAGCAGACAAATCACCCCACCATCTAAGAACGGCCATGCACCCGCATCCATCTGTATTGTTGAAATATTTTGTCCCGCTCACGACTCCATCTAGGCCCGTTTCAAAGGTAAGAGTTTGATCTTTTTGCTTGATCATACCGATGCCCACGAGATTAAATGGACTGAAGGTGGTGATGTTGATGCTGGCTGGGAAAGGACAACTGCCTAGTATGGTGAAGGTGCTTATCGCGCTGATGAAGAATGGCGCGACAGATGTCGTGGGAAATGGCCGTGCTGATGGCTTCTTTTCAAGCATGTGTCGGAAGTACTCTGCTTGTTCTGCACCGTTGCTAATCATCGCGGCGATGGTGCGAACTTTGTCTGTATTGCCATCTCTTGCCAAGGTAACAGCGACTTCCTGGAGCGTTCCCATTGTGATAGTTGTAAACACCTAATCAAAGTTGATGGCATGCTGTAGAGTTGTAGAGCCGAATTCATACTTGCATGGAGATAGGACAAATGCATTGTTATCCTTGAGATGCTTGGATAGCATTGGTCGCATGGAGCTCCTCTTGCTAAAGCTGTGTCAGTTGTTATATGTGCCTAACTAGAAAAAAGTGCTTATGGCAAGAATAGGTCGACGGATAGCGACAAGTCCGTTCTGTTTATCGTACTATTAGCCAGTCACATTATTGGTGATATTGTATAATAACAGCTCAATAATGAAGTTTCGAGGAATTCGTTAGCAACTATGAGTTGGAACTGAGCTATGCCTTCTGCTGACAGCTTAGAGGGCATATTGTTCGTCATATTCACCAATCCACCAGCAGCAAATTCATTTTAGAGTAGCTGTTCGGAATTTGGATTGAGGAAATTGTATTGCGTAGCAATTGGGTATGGTCTTTGTTTCGTATGAGATGTTGAAGGAGTGGCAATGGTTGAGCTGGAGATGGCTAGCCACAATGGCTAGCAACAGCCTCTGATACTTTTACCCTTCCTCATATGCAAAAACAACGACACTGTTGATCACTTGGGACTGATAGAATTGAATAAATAGAAATAAGATTCATCTAGCTATATGGCCTCATTGCTCACATGGCACTCATATCTAGACATTAGTCGTAAATGTGAGCTTATGCGACGTCAACATGCTGGCTTTCCGCCTCGATTGACTTGGCTGCCGCTCCCTGGACGAGCACACCATCTCCAAACGCTTCCGATGCCTCCTCAAGAGTGTATCCATGGGTTTCGGGAAAGGTCAACGCAACTCCTATCAGCTCTACAAGAAGAAGACCACAAAACACAATGTAGTATCTCCAGCTAATCGCCTCCATGGCAACTGGGTTGACAAATCCGTTGTAGACGTTGGTCATGGCATTCATCATGCTGAAAGTCGTCGTTCCCTTGGTACGAAGATAGTATGGCATAATCTCCGAGATGTACAAGTTCGGGAGGGCGTTCATGCACACGTTGTAGGTGGCGTAGAATAGGAAAATCATGGCCAGAACTCCCTGGCCGAGAGACTTTTGCTCAAAGTTTCGCTGCTCGTTGATAGCAGATAGCACCGTCCAGATGACAAAGATGACAAGCATAGTGCCGAGCCCGAAGATGAAAGTTGGCCGGCGCTTGATGCGGCCGACGATGAAGCCGCTGATGATGGCAGTACCAAGATTGTACACCATGAGACCGCCATTGATCACTAATTGCTCTCGAGCTGAAGTAATTCCGATCGAGTTGAGAATCAAGTTGAGGTAGTACGATACCAGGCCGTTGCCGCAAAGCTGTTGAGTAATGGCGAGCCAGACGACAACAAACAGACGATGGCGGTTAGCCTTTGTTCGCAAAAAGGCGCCCCAGCTGACTTCTTGGCTATTCTTATCGTGAGAGATTGCGATTTTGATCTCGCTCATTTCGAGCTCTACCAGTGGCATGTTGGCGGCGTCGTTTCCAGCATGGTACTTGAGAAGAATTTCCCTTGCTTTGTCTTCCTTACCCGTATCCACAAGGTATCTGGGGCTCTCTGGGATGAAGAACGAGCCGCAGAGCTGAATCAGTGGTAGCAATGCTTGGAGCAAAGATGGTAGTCTCCATGCCCATTCATCAGTTACACCCATATAATTGGTTCCGTATGTGACCCAAGCTGCAATGGTCGCTCCGGCGTACCAAGACGGGCCAAAAATTGCAGTGATAACGCCTCGGTGGCTAGGATATGCCAGTTCAGAGACCAGGCAAGGACTTGCTACAATGACAAGCATGCCTCCGACACCAATAATGAATCGGGCGACGAAGAACATGGCATAGTTCTGAGCCGCAGCTTGAAGGGCAGCTCCGATGCACACGATAAAACTGCCGAGTCGGATACCCCACAATCGTCCGTATTTGTCGCTGAACCATGATGCAACGATGAAAGTGGCAATGTTTCCGAAGACGTAGGCGTTGGACAGAGCACCCAAGTGAGGGCCTGTTGGACTGTTGAAGTAGTCCCTCCATTGGGGCAAGGACTGAAGACCGTTGAGTAGAGAGCCGTCATAACCATTGGTGGAGTTTCCCAAGAGAGGGATGATGAGACAGACATTCAGAAGAAGGAGATGGCGAACCTGCCACCATGGCCGGCCGTATTTTGGAAGGACTTGCTGGAGAGCATCTTCCGGGCCTGCTCTCTCCGCAGTTGTCTGCTCACTCTCGCTCTTAGCCATGCTAGAACAAGAAGGGAGTTGTTTTTGTCAAGTATAATAGAAGAAGTAGAGGAGATCTGCGTGTGAAGCTGAGATGAAACAAGGCGAAGGATCGTGATGCAACCCTCCCAAAGACATGCTCATCGTGGGGTTTAAATGCTGATCCAAAACCTGGGGCCCCGCACGATCTTGCAGACCATCAAGTCTTATAGCGGCAAAAATAAACTTGTTTCCAGAAGGAGAAAAAAAAAATAGGTTGTTCAGCCGGTGAGGTGGTACTGCATGTGTAAGAACTGGGCTGGACTAGGTCTTGGCGTTGAGAGAAGAATTGGAGGTAGAGAAATAGTTGCCGACACTCCGCATATGTAAAGGGAGTGGTGGAGGGGCTTTGGCGTTGCCGACATTCCACTTGGTTGCCATGACTCGTGAAAAACGAACCACAAGCGGGTAGCAAACGGTCGATAAAGGGGCTCTGAGCTGCGAGCTGGCAAGAGAGGAGGCGGTATAGATAATAGGGTTATGTAATTGAAAGATTCTTTTACTGTAGCATCTATTTATCTCTATTATCTATAGAGTGGTATTGTCTGTTTCTTGAGCATTGGGTGGGAGTCTAGCAAACGTCACTTTAGTAGCTCTCTAGACTAATGTCCGAGCCTGGTCGATAGACAACCACTAGGTAGTACGAGTAAGCATTAGGAAACCCGGGAAACCGGTTCCCAGTTTAGCCTCTGAGCTTATGTGCAATGTTTATAACAGGCTATTCTGATGTTAATGTTGGCCTTGCTTGCCGACACTCCGCGTGCTTCTCCGCGTTTTACTCCACGAATGTCGATGGAGTTGAGAGACACTCCACACCTACGATCTATCTAGCGCCAATTAAATGGCGATTATGTTAATTGCTGAAAGGTAGTTATGTCACAGTGGAATCCCCACGTACTTCTATATATACGTGCGACCAGCTGAAGAATGCTGCTCATATGCCACGACTCTCATCCCCATACACACAACCCTCCATCTTGCTCAGATATTTTGGCCTTATTCACATTAAGCACAAATTATTTCCAAAATGACCGTGGGCGGCTTTCTGCACACTGAGGGGACTAAAATCCTCAAGCCAAATGGCGCTCCCATCGTCCTTCGCGGGGCAGCTTCTGGTGGCCATCTCAACATGGAGAACTTCATCACAGGGTTCCCCGGCCACGAAGAGGAGCACAAGGAGGCGATGTTGAAAGTCATGGGCAAAGAGAAATATGATTTCTTTTGGTCCAAATTCTATGAATACTTTTGGACAGACAAGGATGCCGAACTATTCGCTTCCATGAAGTTCAATTGCCTCAGAATCCCATTCAACTACCGGCACTTTCTTGATGATTCTGATCTTACCAAGATAAAGCCTGAGGGCTTTGCTCTGCTAGACAGAATCGTTGATAGCTGCGCCAACCACGGCATCTACACTATTCTAGACCTGCACGCTGTTCCCGGCGGCCAAAACCAAGACTGGCACTGCGATAGCGCCATCCACAAGGCACTATTCTGGGACTTTACATATTTCCAGGATCGAATCATTGATCTCTGGCAAGCAATTGCGTCACATTACAAGAACAATACTTGGGTGGCAGGATACAATCCCTTGAACGAGCCAGCGGATCCAAGTCACGCTCGTCTCGTTAAGTTCTACGACAGAGTAGACAAGGCCATTCGAGAAGTTGACCCAAACCATATCTTGTTCTTGGATGGCAACACCTATGCAGCGGACTTTAGACAATTCCCCAAGACGCCTTTGGCCAATACTGTCTATTCTATTCACGACTATTCCAACTATGGCTTCCCTAAGAGCCCTGAGAAATACACAGGCACCAAAGCTCAGCGAGAAAAGCTCAAGCAGCAGTATGAACGCAAGATTGAATACATGAAAGAGCTCAACGTACCTGTCTGGAACGGCGAGTGGGGTCCCGTCTATGCTTCAAAGATGCGCGGCGATGACGCAGTCGAGGAAACAAATGCGTCGAGGTACCATGTGCTGAAAGATCAGTTGGATGTTTACGCTGAGGGCGATCCCTCTGGAGACAAGAGTCCTATCTCATGGAGCATCTGGTTGTACAAAGATATCGGCTACCAGGGCCTCACTCACATCTCCCCCGAATCCAAGTGGTACACTCATCTCCGATCATGGCTCGACAAAAAGCTCGAGCTGGGTCTGGACCGCTGGGGTCGCGATGAGAACATTGCCGTCGAGAATAGCGTTTACAAGCCCGTCAAGGATCACTTCAAGGCAGTCATCCCGGAACATCTCCAGCGAGCGGTGTATCCCAAGACGTGGGATGTAGGCGATTATATTGACCGAGTGCTGAGAGATGTGCTTCTATCGCAGTATTTGACGCACGAGTTTGCAGAATACTTCAAGGATCTGTCGTTTGAAGAGCTAGATGACTTGGCTGGATCGTTCAAATTGGAGAACATGGTTGTTAGGCATGAGTTGGTGGAGATACTGCAAAACTCTCACAAAGACTAATTAGCATAAGATGAGTCCTCAGACAAGCTGAAAGTTCAGATTGGATAAGCTAGAATATAAATACCAACAAATATTACACCATAATACCTGCTCTTGTATGTGCAATTCTAAAAGTGATTATACGCGGTTCATCGAGAAGCCTCCATCTTTTTATACATCCCCCACACGCCCTTGATCAATCCCTCTACTGAGTTGGGATCTCCCATATATCCCTCTCCAGGCTGTCCATTCCTGTCTCTCCAAACCCCATCGTCAGATACTCTTCCAAACAGCTTCGTATTTTGGTTTCTTTCGATCCCGTCTCTCCATTTGCTACATATTTCAGGGCTATCTACCATGACGTTAATCTCTTGGCTGTGGAACCAAGATTGGGTATCTTGGTTCCCACTTCCTTGTATTCCAACACTGCCATCTACGATGAGGAGTTTGACGTGACAGCAGCGAGTTCGGAAGCATTGGTGAATTGGGTGATCCTGATCTTTTCCAACATAGTCGTATATGTGCAACAGTTCACGCTCTGGTCCGCCTTTTGGGAGGTGAGAGAGTAGGCTGCGTGCAGCTTGTTCGTTTGTCCCACCTTGTCCTGGGATGATTTCTCCGGCATCATTGTACCCAAAACACACGTAGTATGTGACTTCGACACCACGTTTCAGAGCCTCAACCAAGGCCGGAATGAGTGGTGCAGCGTTAAGATCCGGAGTTTGAATGAAGATGTGGTTTTTAGCGTGGCGAATTAAAGATAGCCAAGCTTCGTTTTGGGGTACAAAGACATTTTTAGAATCGACACTTCCATACGGAGGGCGTGATACCATGGCTATCGGAACCGGATAAGGGGTAGATGTATTTATATAAGGCGTCATTTCATGTCCATCGGGGATATCAGGACCGGTTGGCGCAATATGGTCCTTGACTGCAAGATTCAGTTGGCGGTTTGCAGCCTGAAGTCTCGTCTCATCTGGCTTAGTAGAATAGCACGACTGCATGCGAGCGATTTCTCCAGCCATGTCGACATCATAGTGCGGATCTTCCGGCGTATGCTCTGGAAGACTTGGGTGTGCTTGTCCGTTTGCTGCGATATGTTCTTGATCTGGACCTGTTCCCCGATCGAGATATAGAGGCTCATCGCTGGACGTTGGCAGCCCCCCTTGGGATGCTGGCGAGTTATGTGAAGGGAGAATAGGGTCGAAGGGGTGTTTCCATGTGATGAGCGCTGTGTCATAGATGCTATCAACAATTGGTCCTTCTAGATGCGTCATCATTTCCATGTTGGAATTGTCCTCCATATTGTTGCTCATGACGACTGCAATCTTGCGATCAACCACGCAAAATTTGGCATGGAGCGTGCCAAGAACCAGTTTATGCAAGCTGACAACTTCCATGTCAAGATTAGGGATCTCTTCGGGAGTAGGCAGCTGGACGGCCTTGGACGAATAAGTCTCTGGCTTGACGCGTTGATGCGGATCAATCGCACTGGCGGCTGTTGCCTTGTCGTACATTAATTTGACCACGACTCTTTGATTTCTCTCCCCGGCTCGTCTGGACAGCTCGATGAGCGCATTCTTGACGAGTCTTTGAGCAACTGAAGGCGACCAGTTGCAGGTGATGAAAAACACCTCTTTCTCCGCCCGCGCGATGACATTTGAAACATGGCGAATGACATCCACCAGCGGCGCAATCACGGTCAACGGGATAGTGCCATAAGAGCCCATCAGCGGAGGAGACACGACGCTGGAAAGCGCATCCGCATCCAGACATCGGAGAGCATCTGCAAATGCCTGGAGGAACAACGAGCTCGGATTTGTAGGTCCCCAATTGCCACATTGGCGGGCTAATTCCAATATCTCGGGCGACGGTTGCGGTCTATCTTCATCTGGGGAGCGACGGAGATCTTTCTCGTAGTGGCCGTATAGATCCTTTGCGATGACTCCGGGGCCCTTTGTCGGGTTCTTGGCAAGGATGGAGCTGACCGAGTTGTGAGCCCGACACAGCCTCAGGACATGGTCGGAAACCATTGCGACAGGCGGGGTGATGATTAGAGCACCAAGCAGTCAAAGTTTTATGTGATTTTGTAAATAGAAGAATCACGAAGCTCTTGTGTAGAGACGCCACACGATGAGAAGAGGGAGATGCCAAGAGTTGCAAGTTGCAGCGCTCCCTCCCTCCCTCGGCGAGATTCTGCCAATATTAATCAACGTATCGGATGCATCATCGTTCGTCCCTTTGTTTGATCTCCTTTGCTTCAAGGCTAATGGTGGGGCAGTGAAACGTCATGGAATTGGTGGGCGCCCTAAAACTTGCTTCTTCCCGTCAGCATCCTCCAAGCCTAGATCTCGCTTTGTGCTGGAATGGCCGACGTGAGTGGCTGCCACATTCTGGATGCGTTGCCGGATTGCCGCTTTGGCTTCCCAGAAGGTCGCTAGACTGGCCGAAATCCCGATGGCAGTGCTGTGGTGGATCGCGACACGTGGGGGAAGAGACGGAAACGGAGAAGTTCGAAAGGAGGAAGAAATAAAACGGCGTGAATGCCGAGGGAGTCGATGTTGAGCGGGTTTGCGACTGAGGCCATCGTCATGGCTGGAATAGGAAACCGGATGCTGTGCGGAGCGGTGCATTCGACGGCAAGCGCAAGGCGGCAGATGATGGACCTTACTTACATGATGCATGGATCCATTCAATCGTTATAGTAACACGGGCCCTCTAGTCTAATGTGCAGATGCCCCGCTTGATTTCCCCGTCAGCATGAACCAATGCCCAAAGTTTAGAGTTTCTTTCAACACTGTTGATGAGAATGAGCACCAAAGCAACAGTTGACTTAGAGGGCTTCGTCGTTACACTGGATGGCAGTAATAAATGATTACTCTGTAATTATTGCTGTACACATTTCGTCTTCGTATGATTGGTGTGCATGTGCCGTGTTATCTTGTTGTAGCCAGCCTTCTACACTGTCGGATCCGCTACGATCCCCAAAGTCATAATCCCCTCCATCAGCTCTCTACTTTGCCAATTTCGAATTAAATAGAAATAATAAAGAACAAAATGTTATAGCTTCTATTAAGCGATAACGGCTATTGACGCGCGGTACCTGAGCGCTTGGCGTCAATCATACCTCATAATTGTGTAAAACTTGACTCTTTGTCTAACGAGCCGAACAAAGAGCTCTGCCACCGATTGAAGGATACAACTCAAAAGATGAAAGAACCCTGCAACCAGTTGACTCAAATTTTCAGCACCAAGTTGAAACAAAATATGCTCATTGGCTGTTGGCACATCTCCCTTAGGCTCGATCTCGGCTCTTTGACTTATACAGGATCTGTGTGCGAGTCTTACATCATGCCATTTACATTCTCAACTGCTCCTCGTGGCCCCAACACGGTACTTATACTAAGACTGAACATCGATTCTGCAGTACGATGGAATCATTTTAAATCATCTCATCGAATTGGTAAGCCAGGCAGGGCCATAAGCTGTGAGGAATTTCATGATCCCCGAAGTCATTGTATAGATCGAGACTTTGGTCTGCTATCATCCACCGAGACGACAGCCGCAATCGGTTCTCATACGCAATACAAGCTGACTGTATCGAAATACCGCCTACTCCTTTCCGGCTTCTGGCCCCAGGCCCAGAGTCTGATAATCCCTTTGGAAAACCAAAGTAGAATTATCATTTGAGCTTCAGGAACCAGCTCTCGGACATGCAAGTCTCGCATCTACATCCACGGCGGTGGAGGTAGAGTCACTATACCGGCCTACCCAGCAATTGAAGCAAGGCAATTACATCTAAGACAACACATGATTTATTCAGAAGCATCGTGGTAGGAGCATGGGCAATCCTTGCTATAATAGCGCTCTTGTTACAGTCGAGACTTGCTAACTATCCGGAGATCCGAATTTCAAGTCTATTTCTCAGTAGTCAGCTGCTTTATCAAATAGGCGGCTTTGTTAGCTGATGCAATCGAACTCTAGCTGAGGCAACTGAAGATCTGCCGAGTAATTTCACATATAGCCTGATGACCTTTCGGCAAAGCTACTATCTATGAAGCACCATTGAACAGACGCCTCTCGCCTCAATCTGTTCTCATATGACACTATTACTCTTCTGGGTACTCATATTGCAGCCATTATTATCGTCCTACTTTGGATGCGTAATAGAGCATCCCTCTCTGTTACAATGGTATCGTAAGCAGCATGTCCTATCTAGTCGTTCTTCTCACTATGAGGAACACTTACTTCCACAGTCCCAACAAAGAATTTCTCTAGGATTAAATACACTACCCGACGAAAATCACAACGTGCGCTTGAGGTCTGATCAGGTAAACAGTGAAATGTAGGAAGAACACGCCACTTAGGCAATGATGGAGCTCATTAGACTTCAGAAACAAGATTTTTGTCCACCGGAACAATGAGCCGATATTACTTGATTCGGTTGATAATATCATAAGATGTTCAGTAGAATAAAGGGCGCCAACTCACGAACTATTGGAGAAGCTAGAGAGGGTTGACGTTCAGCTTACTCGCATCTACGCCTTAGAACGTGGCTGAGAGGCAATGCCAGCGGAGATGAAGAGCTCGAGCCAACAACTATCCTTGTTGTCAAGTGAAATCGATCAGGTGCATCAGGTGATGATCAATAGCTAGTCTCTCCACGCTTCATGATGGTGTTGATAGCAATAGTGGAAAAAGCTGAGTGCTAGCTAGACTAGAATTCGCATAGCATCTTCAATCCTTTCAAGTCACAGAACATTCTCAGGGCGTAAATAACGCCAAAACGCCCAATAATGCAGCCACCCACATGTCAAGGCACTTTAGAATATTATAGAAGGCCAATGGAAATAAAGTTTCGGCGAGGCCAAGACCAGGAGCAATTTAACCGCCACAATCTGGGGCTCTACCATGTCTTTTCAATTTAGCCGGGACGGGTCATTCGGTCTGCTTGCTACCCCAGATTTCCCTGCATCAACGGATTCAATGACTCTTGCCGACATTCCGCGCCCGGTCGGAACACTGTCTCAGGAACTTCATAATAGTTAAGACGGCCAAGAGACCAATCATCATGAGCGTTGCGTCGACTCAAGGTCAGCTTGGGTCAAAAGACCACCTGGAAGAGCTCCACCCTCCAGATCTCATGACTGTGGCATCTCAGCCGCAAGCAAGAAAACGACCAGCTCCCAGAGGAACCGGAGCATACGCGCGCAAACGAGCCGTAACCGCCTGCCAGGTTTGCCGTGCCAGGCGGACCAAATGCGACAACAAGAAACCAGCTTGCTCTTTCTGTGAGAAGACAGGAGCGAAATGTGTCACCGAGCCCACAGACTACTCGGCTTTTGATCCGGCGAGCCTCAAGATTTTAGAGAGGTTGGACCGGATCGAGAGTTTGTTGGAATCACAACCACGAGACAAACCGGATAGCCTTCCGAGACAAGATGACACTGTTAACACGCAAAATGAGGCCCGTCGACAAGACTCTGCTGGGCGGCAACCTTCACGCTCTCTCCAGATCGTTTCTTCGGAAGTCCTTGGCTGGCCGATTTTTGGTAACCAATTTGGCCTGCAAGCCAATGCCATCGCGGTCCTCCGACGAAAGCCTCCGAAACCGATACAGCCGTCTTCCTCTGCGCTCGAGTCTTTTCTGGGCAATACCAGCGCCAGTAATACGCTGATTACAAACTTCATTCAACATGTCCACATCAAGAATCCCATCCTAGAGCTGTCTAGTCTTAAGCGTATGGTCCAGCACGCCTGCCTCGAGGGCGTTGGATGGGATCCCGAATCTTGCTTGGTCCTCCTTGTCTGGGCGTTGGGTGCTATTTCAACGCCCTTTCAGCAGCCTCCACAGCCTTGCGACCAAGAGAATCTCGAGCTTGGAGCAGCACTCTATGGTGCGGCTACCAAAAGGCTTGGAATAGTCTTTGCAGAAAGCGGCATACTATCAGCTCAATGTTTCTTCTACGCCGGCGTTTACCTAATGTCGATGTTCCAGCCAGTTTCAGCGTGGAGACATTTCTTACAAGCCTTGGCATACTGTCAAGAGTTTGATTTCGCTATAGAGGCATCACAGAACCCACAAACGCTCACCAGCCCTCCCGAGACGTCACCCACAGAGCAGCGTCTGTACTGGTCCTGTTGGAAATCCGAAGTAGAGCTACGCATGTGTCTTGGGCTTTTTGATTTCCAGACACAGGACCGCGTTTATCCCGGCCATTTCCCCAACCCACCAGCAAATCCCGAGAAAGACGACAGGGCATGGTTCTTCTACCTTGCTGAAATATCTCTCCGACGATTGAACACTCGCGCCCGCAACGACATTGGACAGATTCTATCATCGTCAGAGGTGGAAGGCGAGGATGCTGAGGCACGTTTAATTGAAGTGGTCGACTCATATGACCAACAGGCTGAAGCATGGCTTACTTCACTACCCGAGACGATTAGCATCGATTCAAATCCCCTTGAGGATGATATACTCAAGTTCATTCTCCGTTGTCATCTGGTAGATTTTAACGAGCTTATTTTCTGGACATTCATCGATAGGGCGGTCAATAGCAAAGAGAGCTCGTCGGAAGATATGATTCGTTATGCGTGTCGAGGTTTCACAACATGCACAGATCGTATTCGAACAGCAGGGCTAGGTCATTGGTACCGGCATCACGGAACTTGGATGTTATTGCAGTCATGTGCTCGATCGGCGATTGTCTTGCTAGCTGCTGCGTTTTCGGAACATACACAGAGCCTCTTACCGGAGAATTGGGTTCATTCTGTTGAAGCTTGTATAGGTATGCTGAATCATTGGAAAGATGAAGACGCTGGAATTTCAGACCAGGCCATGATTTTAGGACAACTCCTGCAAAAGTTTAATGGTTAAGTAAGTGGGGTGAAATGATGATGCTTTCATTCATTCAAATGACCATGTATAATATCAGAAAGCCTTATGCTTTTCCAACGACCTTTAAGAGGATATCTTTGATATTGATCTTTTCTTCAGCCACCTCATAGCTGGAAGACCTCCAAGCAACGAACAAGTCAGGACGCACCAGAACTACGTCTCGCTCCCATATCATTCTGCAGTGAGTTTCATCCGGAAGATGAACCTTTTTTAGAGGAATTTGCAACTCCTCTGCAGTAGCAGAAAATTTGTCCGACTGTTCACCCGATGTTGTGAAGTCAACAATAGTGAAGCTCGGTCCACAAAGATCTAAAATACTCGTTTGTCCATCATTAAGAACAACGTGTGGCGCTCGCAACTCGCACCGGACTGACGAGGTTCCGCAGAAGACGTATCATTAATGATAACCGGAGTGTCTCTGTACCGATGGCCCAGCGTGATGCCCAGCTGCTTATGAAGCCAGTCTCCAAGCATGAATTTTTCCGCCATTAAGCGTCGCGCCTCACGTCCTTCTTCTGAATCGGCAACGAGCTTCTCTTGTTCGTCTTTTGAAATGCTGCCGAATCGGGGAATCACAATTTCCGCCATCGCTTTCCGAACCATGTCGATATTTAGCTCCGCCGCAGATCTGCGCTCCTTGCTGTACGATGCTAAGAGGGCCTCTCCTCCCCAACCATGTACGTTTGCGGCAAGCTTCCAGGTCAGATTGAAGACGACATTGATACCCGAGTTCAGACCGTGACCGCCAGCAGGCGTAAGACGATGAGCTGCGAAGAGTCAGCAGGATCACATACTTTATGCTAGATTTCACCTACCAGAGTCTCCGCAAAGAAATACTCTCCCATTTACCGATCGAAAGGAGTCTGCAAGAGCGACAGCAGCTTCCCATCGACTGATTACACAAACTTCGTCTACTTTGACGTCGGAGGGCTGTCCCCAGCCCCCAAGTTTCCTGTTGATAAATTCTTCGACATTGTCGCCTTCTTTAAGATCGTTATCGGTGGTAACGGGAATCTGCATTGTAAAGGTGTTTTTGCCGTCTTGGTTTATAACCACAGCTCCGTTTCCTATGTAAAGGTGCCAAAACTGGCCATGCTTCGATATCTTCGCTGTGTCATTTGATATAAAGTGAATCAATAGCATATTAAGTGGCCTTTGCAAACATCGTTAGTGTTAATAAGTTGATTGAATGACAATGAGAAGAAAAGAACTATATTATCATTAGACGTGCACTTACATCCCTTCCTTTTGCGTTTCAATGCCAACTGCGCCTCGAATCCTACTTCCTGCGCCGTCGCAACCAATGACATACTAGGATTCGATGTTGGTTCGTTTGTCACTGGGATCTACAATAGCAGAGTAGACGCAATCTTTGGTCTCTTCGAGTGTTTCAAACTTGTGGCCCCAGTATACATGCACATTTGGTAGTCGTTCGACGACAGACTTCAAGACGCGCTCGTACACTATTCCAGATAGTCTCAATGGCAGCTCAAGTGAGACTGAGCCATCATTTAGCTGATTTTCTTCTTTCTCTTTATGCTTTGAAGAAAGGCCTTCCTTTTCATCGCATCAGATTTCTTTATCATTCCATAAGATCAGTTAGTGTTTCACTTACAATTTGGGCCATGTGGTGGCTATCTCTGCCTAGCCCTGTTGCATAGATTTCGTTAAAGCCGTGTGTCATTGGTACACCGCTTGATCTCAAAAGGGAGGCAAGGCCAACTTTTCGATATATCTCCATCGTCCGTTCGTGGGTGAGGTCCATCTTGGGAAATTTGGTCGTGAAATGGTTTCTCTCAACAAGAATAGTATTCACTCCCAGCATTCCCAGCTGATAGGCAGTAAACAGGCGCACAGGGCCACCGCCGACGATTAACACATCTGTGCTAAGAACAGTGAGAGGGTTTGCCAAGTGCGTAGTAGACGACATATTTTGGTGAACCGCAGGCTTGTGGGGAAAAAAGCCAATATACAGAATATCTGGTGTTTTCAATAATAGAAAAATCTAAGCTGCTCTAATTGTACCAAACTAACGGAATCAATATATAACTCGATGCGAACCATATAATTCCTAATCCGGTAGCCCTTCCGGTGTCGTATATAATGCTTTGATAATACATCCATCTTGATACAACCATGTTGTGGGTCATGGCTACATTTTGGCTGGGCAGTACCCACAATGCATAGTTATGTTATTTTGGCAGATATGTCAGCTTCCCCTAGTCCAACACAAAACAAGGCCCTCAATGCGAGTATTTAGTGGGCAAAATGAATAATAAACTATGGTCTGTTTGCCTCAGCCACATTAAGGAACAGATCAGGAAGAGCAGCCACAGTACGATAGACCACCTTTCGGTTATTGCCCTCTGATCCCTTCTCTTCAAGCATTTCAATCTGTTTCTAATTCTGCAGTCATGTTACATTAGGAAACAGCTTTAATGGAAGTAAGCCAGTCTTGGAGATCTGCTTCGTCAACCCATTTCAAATGCTTTATAAATCATTAGAAAGCTCTAATTAATGGCTGAAATTCTCCAATATCGATGTAACTTGAATCATATACAGAGAGACACAACCATGCAGAGACGCAAAGCTTGTATGATGTAACCGTGTGAATCCGCTAAATGTCTAGGGGGTGTGGTAATTTGATATGTACTTCTGTTTATATAGTATTACCAATGGATGAAAATAGCACTCGTACAATTACGATGATAAACCCCTCGGTAGAACGACTTGTGCTGCAACTGCGAACTACACTTTGATTTATGAACCAGGAAGGTCTCAAATTACGTGGGAAGGCAAGCTTTTTTGCTGATACACTGCTCACATAATTTGTGGATACCGAGATGAATGTATAGTAATGCACAAAGGAAAAATTCTATTGGCAAGAAGCGCGAGCCAATTATGCGCGGAAGTTTTGTTTGATCGGTGATATAAGCTGATTTCTCTCTTCCAACATGTCATCCTGGCCGGCTAAATAGCCGAGATAAACGACGATGGAGAAACACCTCTGGCATTACACAGTCGCTCCATATTTCTTCTGGCTGAAGCTATCGTTCTGATGAGCAAACTTCAAAACACCCGATTCTCCCGTTTCTACGTATGTTTATCATGTGCATCAATTTGGTAATACGCACCTATCATCATGCAAAGCTCTACTCTCGTGGCTGCTCTGTGTCAGACCATCCCTTTGGTTATGACGTAGCTAAGATAAAGCATATCATTTCACTTAGAGAGCAAATGGGAAGCTTACCACAGTGCTTACTCCAGTATACTTCCTGGACCCCTAGACCCTTACTTAAAAGCTCCGTGTAGCTCGTCTTGCTAAACCAATGGAAGAATGGTGTAAGCAAGTTAAACAGCTAGCTCAAGGATTATCAAACTAAGGTAGTTTGCAGATGCAAGGGCTTGCGGGTAAGACCAGGATATAAAGACGGGCTTTTCACAGGTAACGATGCATAAGGTAGTTGATTTACTTCAATTTCTTGTATTCATATAGCTATAGAGATACATCGCATTCAAAGGAGTGTCCCATATTTGTGTAATATTTGTGTAAAACTTTATGTCCAGGATTGATCTGCAAGACAATGACAGGCCACGAAACGTCTTAGCATTCAAAAACTCTAAATCTCATGCTTATCCGGTAGGCTTTTGTAAGTAGCCCCATTGGTCCCGATTTGATGCATTTATGGGATGGTGAAGTTGGGGGGAACGCAGTAGGGGCTGCCATTCTGCTTGTCGAACTTGCAGATAGTCTTGGGAGGGCAGGTGCCAGCAAACTATCAAAAGATTGGTTAAGACTTTTTATATTCGACTTGACGATGCTGGAGTGAATACTTACCACCCACTGACCGGCAGTGCTGCACACTTGCCAACCGCTATCGTTGGGAAGGCAAGAGTATGTAGCGGGCTTGCAGCCGTGAGGAGGAGGAGGAGGAGGAGGGTGAGGGCTGGCAGTAGCCAGGGTAGCGAGGACGGCAAAGGCAACGGCGGTGAACTTCATGTTGAAGGTTTGTTTTGAAAGGTGGTCTTGAAGAGGTTGAGTGATTGGTTTGAGTGCTTTTTGTCTTGAGATCTGAACGAGAGGCGAATGCTTGCTGGGGTGATGCTGGAGAAAAAGTCAGGATCTGGGGCAGAGACAGATGTCTTTATATACCCCAAATCTCACACAGATCTGCCCATTGAGACTCACGATGGGAAAGAATATCGGTGAAGTCTTGGGATTCGATGCCTAAGAGAATCATGTGTGTCTCAGGCAAGGGGACGTAGGTGGCTGCTTGATCCCTTCGTATCCTCGACGCTATACGAAAAGCCTCATGCTTGAATACGAAGTGACGCTTACTTTTGACCACTTACAGCTACCGCTCATTACTCACTACCTCCGACGTACATGAAATAGCTTCACTTGTCTCAGTCAGGCCGTGCCACCTGTCTAAGCTAACCCGGACTACCGGCCAATGCCATATTCCCATGTCTGATGATTTTAAATTTGCACACTGTACCATCAGCACTTGGATGATGGAGGAGGACAAGCATTCCAGGTGAGCCAAGCTGCGAATACGAGAGATCGACGGACAGTGAGAATAACGGCTAACTCCACGGTGAGTGAGCGACATCCGACACATGCAGACGACGGCCAGTGCAAAAACGTTCTCGGCTCAATCCATACATAGCCTGGGACTCCGCCAGCGCCATCGTTTCTCTCCCCATTGAAATGCCAACTGTCCCGCGCCTCGGGATTCGTTAAGCAGGGCAATGGTGCGGCTGAACGCCACGGGTCACATCCCTTTGGCTGGAGGCCTAAAAAAAGCAGCATTAGCTGCCCGCCACTAGGCACCAATGAGAAGAAAGAATCACCAAATCGATTTAGTTTCTGGCTGTCATCGCAGCCCAAGAGGTCCTCAGCCCTACGATGTCAAGCTGGTCTTGTGATTGACGTCCAAAATACGGTGTAACCAAAGCGTAACGAATATTGACAATGTGCGGGTCATCGGACGTTACTCTGGGCTTTGTCTTTTCCGGTCTGTCGGCCGGGAGTCTCAGCCCATACTTTCCGGATCCTGCAGGATGGCTTTTTCTGACAGACGGCTATGCGGATGATTGGCGCGTTTCTAGTGGGCGCCATTTATTCCCGTTTGTGGAGGCGGAGTCGCATTTTCATTGTGCTCTGGACGGCTTTGGCCGAGTCTGGAGTAATTGAGTTTCAACTTCTGGATCTCAAGTGGCAATGTCTCATCAGAGAAGTAATCGAGGAATGCCTTTTCCCCGTCTCAGCTTCTCCACGGCAGAGACAAAAAGGGCCGACCGTCTTAGCCCGCAAGCCCGCAAGCCCGGAACGCCATGGAGAAGCTTTGAATCTCCGTTTGAACGAGACCGGCGAAATAGTAATTGCCACAATTCCAAGAGGTCAGTCAGACCGGCTCGACAAAGCAAAGTTTTTCGAGATTTTCTCCGTGCAATCAGATGATTTCTTTTTACGACTTCAAAATTAGAAGCGTGCACGCAGCTGCCTGGCGAGAACTCAAAATGGCGTTCACAATGAGGAGATGGCTTGTGGAACAATTGGCAAGGCTAAAGGATTGTGTTGCCACAACATTGATCCTATTACTCCGTAGTCAGTGCACGGATGAAGTAACTGACCGACGAGAGCCAGAGGATCAGCGTAACCTCGTCAGATTCCCTCAAATTATGCCTCATCCTGGGTGATATGTTTACTGCCGATCCAATTCTTGGGTTGCCTCTGAGCAAGCTCAGTAAGCTTAGAAGCGAACTTAATCGTACTGTGATCGATAAACAATCACACTCTCTAGTTTGATGTGTCATATTCAAAGCCAGCTGAAAAAGCAGTGGGGGCGAGTGTCTCATATCGTCTCACTTACAATCAAGCAGACCAAGTAAGCTCTGGTATTGACGATCTCCAGGTGGGTCACGGAGCGCTCCGAGATCGATCAGCTGACCTTGCACCTGAAAGATGGAGTCGAAGGGAGTCTGAGATTGAAACAAAACATTGACGAGCTGAAGATCCATGTTGCAGTGTCTCCCTTCAGCTGCAGGAGGATGCCTTGTGCTTCCATCACCAATCAGATGGTGCATATGCCCAGATTATATAAGCGTTCATGTTGTGTCTCTACAAAGAGTAACATTCCAGAAATTGTGTTGGTTGGCATACTATGTACATTGTACTCGTATATATGTATTGTATTCTTCAGAGGGATGGCTAGCGTGACGACGAAAAATGTAACCTCGTCATCGTTCATACTTGTGCTTTATCAAAATCAGCGCGATGATGCACTCAAATGGGGCAGTTCCCTGTACATGTCGCCGCAATGTATGATGCGCATTGGATTTTTAAATACAAAGCATTTCACTCTGTAATTTTTTGGTGTAAAAAGATTTACTATGTGCACGTTTGGGGTAAGTGTCTGTAGAGGGAACTGTCACAGGTATATATGTAAGAGAGTCATTGATTCTTCCTATTTACATATATCTATATATGATAATTAAATAGGCGCAGGAAGCATTTACAGCTCGGCTATTATGAAAGAATCCTGGGGAACTTTTTTATACAAAAGTTCTATAGCTAGCTTTTTGCCATTGCAAATCCATCATCGATTCCAGCGTGCTGCCTCAAAGTTGAAGTCTATAATTTCCCTATCCGCCGGGTTTATTGACTCAACAGAGTCTTTGGTTCGCCGATGCACATGCATAACCCAAACCCAAAATCTCCCTAGCGTATCAAGCCATTATGGCTCATGGCAGCAACAGGCATGCTTATTGTAAGATCCAATCGCAACGGTAATACATGTCACTCCCCTTGTCCCGCTGCTATACCGACGGATAGGAGAAAAGTGCCGATCCTTGAATTACAACGGCAAAAATAAGGCACCAGAAACAGCCTCGGCCAATCAGTGCGGCTTCTCGGGATGTGCCTAATGTTGCGGATAAAGACGGCTGGTGTGACCAAAGTTGCATCACCGGTGGTGCTCTTTAGCTCCCATTGCTTTATGGGGTTTTGATAATACTATAATTTAGTATGGAGCACACGTGTATAGTAGCATCGAGTTGCCTCTCTGCCGTGTGGCTGCGGGGAAATCTGGGGAAGCAGGATGAGCATTAATTAGTCTCACTCCACCACTTGTTCATTCAAGAGACTCTACCGCCTCATCGAGCTCAATTCACAAAGGACAGGACGGCTTAATTATCCGTCGGTACACGGTCGATATTACTATAACTCAGCTTTGATCCCCCTTTTGCGATTCAACCGTCGCTTTCGCTTCTTCCTTAGCTCTTCCATACGTCGTTGAAGATTGTTCATCGCCAAGGAAATATCTGCAATGTTACATTCTGCACCCCGCAAAAACGGCCCGTTATGAAATGAAAGGAGCGCTCTGACTCGGGCTGGATCGTCTCCAATTAGGCTTGAATCATCATGAAGCGCATGCTTTGAGATTCTACCCTGACGATGACAGCTCTGACACGCAGCAGAGCTGTACCAATTGGGAATAACGTCGACTAATCGACAATGCGACCCTGCTGCCGAACAATTTTCCCGCCGGGAAGAGCCCAAAGGTTGACGATCATGACCCCGAATGGAAGGCACGGGTAAATCATCAGCAGCTCATCACGATTCAGTATATATAGGTCCATTCACCTCCCCGTCTCTCCGATGGCCTTGGATAGAGAGACAAGCCTCTGGCACCAACCGCAACAATGGGCAAGCTCAGCCTCCGAGCCCTCCTCGTCGGGCTTCTGGCCTCCAATGCCTCGGCCGCCCTAGATGGAAGCCGATATTTATGGTATACATCTCCCGCCACCGAATGGGAGACTGGTGTCCTTCCCATTGGAAACAGTCGCCTCGGCGCGGCCATCTTCGGAGGCGGCAATGAAGTCATCACCATCAACGAAGACACCATCTGGGATGGTCCGCAGCAGGACCGTATCCCTGCGGGCGGACTTGCTGCGCTGCCAAAGATCCGTTCTCTGTTGATGGCTAACAATTTGACGGACGCTGGTAATCTCGTCGAGAGCGCAATGTACCCAACCAGCTGTTGTGAGAGACAGTTTAGCTATTTTGGCAACCTCAACCTCAACTTTGGCCATGGAAGCGGTATATCAAACTACATTCGCTCGCTTGACACGCGCCAGGGCAACTCTAGCGTGTCTTACACGTTCAACGGTGTTACTTACACGTAAGTATTCCGCATCTGACAAGATGAGTCTATTGGTTGCCGTATTTGCTGCTGACACACCGCTTCTTCAGTCGTGAATACGTTGCCAGCAACCCAGACGGCGTTATCGCAGCTAGATTTACATCAAGCAAGGCTGGCGCTTTGAGCGTATCCGCCACGTTTTCGAGAATCAGCAACATCCTCAGCAATGTCGCATCTACTTCCGGCGGTGTCAACAGCGTGACCCTGCAAGGAACCAGCGGACAATCGACCAATCCCATTCTCTTTACCGGCAAGGCTCGCTTCGTAGCCAGCGGAGGTAACACACCACTCTCTCTGTGTAGTATGGGTGAGACGAGGTTGTTTCAAATACTGATTCTCGTAATGTTTAGCTACTTTCAGCGCCTCCGGTGGTACTCTCACCATTACTGGCGCAACTACCATTGACGTCTTCTTCGATGCCGAGACAAACTACCGCTATCCTACTGCCAGTGCCCTCGCAGCCGAGGTCGACAACAAGCTCAACAAGGCCGTGTCCAAAGGCTTCCAGGCAGTTCACGACTCAGCCATCTCCGACGCCTCCGCTCTTCTCGGCCGCGCCAACATCAACCTCGGCACCTCTCCCAATGGCATCGCCAGTCAATCAACGGACCAGCGTGTCAAGTCTGCTCGCAGCGGCTTCAACGACCCGCAGCTAATCACTCTCGCATGGAATTACGGCCGCCATCTCCTCGTTGCCTCGTCGCGCGATACCTCAGCAGCCATCGACATGCCCCCCAACTTGCAGGGTGTCTGGAACAACGCAACTTCGGCGCCTTGGGGTGGAAAGTTCACCATCAACATCAACACCGAGATGAACCTGTGGCCCGCCGGCCAGACGAACCTCATTGAGACGCAGCTGCCGCTCTTTGATCTTCTCAAGGTCGCCCAGCCGCATGCCCAGAATATGGCCCAGAAGCTGTATGGCTGCAACGGCACTGTGTTCCACCACAACTTGGATGTCTGGGGTGATCCCGCTCCGACGGATAATTTCCCCTCGAGCAGCATGTGGCCCATGGGAGCGACGTGGCTGGTACAGCATATGATGGAGCAGTACCGCTTCAATGGCGATCTCAACTTCCTCCGAAACACGGCCTACCCTTACCTGCTTGACGTCTCCAAGTTCCTCCAGTGCTACACATTCACGTGGCAGGGCAACCGAGTCACCGGTCCTTCTATCTCTCCCGAGAACACTTACTTTGTGCCCACCGGCGCCAATGTCGCCGGCCAGCAGGAGCCCATGGACATGGCCCCTGAGATGGACAACCAGCTCATGCGAGATGTCATGACTTCTATCATCGAGGCCGCCGCCGCTCTCGGAATCTCCAGCAGCGACGCCAATGTCCAGGCTGCCACCAACTTCCTACCCCAGATCCGAACACCTCGCATCGGATCCTATGGCCAGATCCTCGAGTGGAGGGCAGAGTACCCCGAGACCGACCCCGGCCACCGTCATCTCTCTCCCCTGTACGGACTTCACCCAGGCAGCCAGTTCTCACCCCTCGTCAACAGCACTCTCGCCGCAGCTGCCAAGGCCCTTCTTGATCACCGCGTCGCTAGCGGATCCGGTAGTACAGGCTGGAGTCGTACCTGGCTGATGAACCAATACGCTCGTCTCTTCTCTGGAGCTGATGTTTGGAAGCACATTCTTGGCTGGTTCGCCACTTATCCTACTCCCAATCTCTGGAACACCAACGGAGGATCCACCTTCCAGATTGACGGCAACTTTGGCTTCACCAGCGGCATCACCGAGATGCTGTTGCAGAGCCAGACCGGAACCGTTCATCTGTTGCCAGCTCTCCCAGGCTCCAACCTCCCTACTGGAAATGTCAGGGGCTTGTTGGCCCGAGGAGGTTTCCAGGTGGATATTGACTGGCAGAGCGGCAGCTTCAAGAATGCCACCGTCACGTCTACCAGGGGAGGCCAGTTGAAGCTTAGAGTAGGGAATGGACAGAGCTTCAAGGTCAACGGAGCTACGTACACCGGACCTATCGGTACAAGCTCAGGAACAAAGTATAGCATCACCGTCTGATTGCGTGATGGGACGCAGTGTTGTAGTATTGGCTTACCGGCCTTTGAAAATATTGAAAATAGTTTTGTGCTGCCTCAATCGGGGCACAACTGCATATAGCACATAGTTTGTTTCAAATGAATTTCTCGTTCTGATTTAATTTCCATCGTCACTTGTATCGTGAACTTTGTCTTTGTATAAGAGTAGAATTGTAATATGTGTATAAGTTACAAAAATATATATCCCAAATCTATAAAAGCAAGAAACAAAAAAAAAAAATCTCATCCGTCTAAATTCTGCGCCTCGCACATCTTTCTATACATGCCGCCCTGCGCTACCAAATCAACATGCTTCCCCATCTCCACAATCTTCCCTCCGTAAAAGACACAAATCATGTCTGCATCTCTAATTGTCGACAGCCTATGGGCTACCGCAATAGTAATTCGATCTCCTTCCTTTGCTGCCTCGGCCAGCGCGCTTTGAACAATCTTTTCGCTTTCGGTATCCAACGCGCTGGTCGCTTCATCGAGTAGCAGGACTTTAGGGTTGCGGATCAAAGAGCGAGCAATTGCAATGCGTTGACGCTGACCGCCAGAGAGCTGTGTGCCATTTGGACCTGCAGCAGTGGCGAGACCGTCAGGTAACGAAGACACGAAATCCCAAGCATTGGCGGCGCGTAAAGCCGCCTCAATCTTTGAGTCCGAAACTGTGACTTCCACAGTAGATTCACCAGAGCCGAGAGTCGGGTCATCAATACCGAGTGCGATATTCTCACGGATGGAGCCTTGGAAAAGAGTTGGTTCTTGCTGCACCAGAGAGACAACCCGACGGTATAGTCGCGGGCTCAGCTCCGTTAGCTTATCGCCGTCAATGCTAATGTTTCCTGTGGAAGGGTCGTAGAACCGCTCGAGCATGGCTATCATGGTGGATTTGCCGCAGCCAGATGCGCCAACAAGAGCGTAAAATTGGCCTTTTTGAATCTGCAATATGTTAGACGACGGACAGCGACACTCTTAGCTGCTCGTGTACATACCTCCAGATTGATACCCCTCAACACAGGTGCCTCTGGTCGCAGGGGATACGAGAAGTGGACACTGTCAAGGGCAATTGGGCCACCAGACTTTGGACCTTTATCCGTATTATCTGATGTTTCTTGCATAATTGGTTGGAGTTGATTGAGCCAAAAGATGTAATTGGCCGCGTTTTTGCCCTTGGTGATACCTAGACACAAATATCAGTGACCAATTCGATGTTGAAGAAGGACAATGTTGCCTTACTAGTTGAAAACTGAAATAGCTGCGAAGCTGCTTGGCCCGAGAAAAAGACACCCAAAAAGGTGACATAGAAGTTATGCATACTAGTCTCTCCAAATGAGACAAGGCGACATCCATACCTAGACCCAAATATCAGCATTCCATTTGTCACCCAGATCGTCGGTTATGTGCCACTTACCAGAATCCCAAGGCAAGGAAGAAATATTCAATGCACTGTGTGAAAGCAAAGCAAATCATCATGATAGACATTGGCTTCACCGATCCAACAATCGCCTGGTCCAACTCATGAGTGTAACTATTGAGAACCGACTCCTCAATAGCCAAAGACGACACAGTCCGTATAGCAGTGACGGCTTCCGAAGCTATAGCTGCACTTCTCGACTGTCGCGCTGAGATGCCGTGGTCGAGCTTTACATCCAATCTGATCTTGAACCAGCCTGATCCTACCATTGGGGGCAAGCCAGCAAAGACAACTACCAGTCCCAGCTTCCAACTGTACGCGATAGCCAAGATGCTGCATGCGGTGATGTTAAATACAGCTACCAATATCAGAGCAATGTTAAAACCCATCAGCTCCAAGATGGCTTGCGGATTGGCGTCAACGCGACTAGCCAGGGCGCCGATGTTGTTTTCCGGACGATCGAAGAACTGAAGATCTTGGCGCAGCATATCATTCAAGCTTTGGCGTCGAAGTTTGTGGGATAAAGTCTAATAGTGCGTCAATCAGCACTGAAACAATGAAATCGCCGATATCAAAAAAAGAGAAGATTACATACCTGAGCAATTGCATTAGTAGCATATCCTAGCACCCCGTAAAAGAT
The DNA here is from genome assembly GCF_028502605.1 of Trichoderma breve. NCBI lineage: Eukaryota > Fungi > Ascomycota > Sordariomycetes > Hypocreales > Hypocreaceae > Trichoderma > Trichoderma breve. The sequence goes on from NW_026611594.1 coordinate 84,097, forward strand.
CAAGCAGCCCGCCGCCAAGACAATAAACATGGCAGCAAAGAAATTGCCCTTTTTGGTCATTTCTGAACCAGTCAAAGTAAAGACATCAATCGTGCTAGACAAAAGAATCGCTTGGCCTGGAAAGCCAGCAGCTATCAAACAGTTAGAATTTTATCTCTTTGCCATTCTAAATCTCGATCATTACTTACCTCCTCCAAGGCAACAAAGAACGCAAAATATGTATGCCCACCTCAGTTCTGGGTGATCAACCACGAGTTTCCAGACGACGGACAAGAATCCCAGCTTTTTGTAATGCTCATAGTTGTCCCTCTCTTTCTGCTGCTCAAGGCGCACTTGATCCTTGGTAGCGTAACGGCTCAAGCTCTTGACAAGATCAGCCGGATCATGTGCTTCTTTTTCGTCATCTTGGTCCTCTGATTCGGTATCCGACTGGTTCTTCGAGACAGCTAGATCCTGTATGCGCACTAATTGAGCATAAGTTCCGTCTTGTTTCATTAAGCCAGCATGTGTTCCTTGTTCAATAATCTTTCCTTTCTTCATCACAACAATGTTATCAGCCTTGCGAATGGTTGCCAACTTGTGAGCGATAACAATTGTGGTTCGCCCTTCAGAAGCTCTATCAAGGGCCCGCTGGACGATGCCTTCAGCATGGGGATCAAGCGCACTCGTCGCTTCATCGAGCAACAAAACCTTGGGTTGAGAAACGATACTCCTCGCAATGGCAACACGCTGCTTCTGACCTCCAGAGAGCAAACCGCCTCTCTGTCCAATCTGTGTGTCATAACCATTTGGCAGTTCCGAGATAAAATCGTGCGCGAAAGCAATCTTGGCAGCTTCTTCAACTTGGGCCATCTTTTCTTCTCTAGAGGCATGCTCCCACTTTGTGCCGACCAGACCGTGGGCGATGTTGTCAAATGCCGAACCCTGGAACAGCACGGGCTCTTGCTGGACTAGTCGAACATGTTTTCGAAGCCAATTAAGATTGAGTTCATTGATTGGCTTGCCGTCTAGCTTGATGACTCCAGACTTGGGGTTGTACCAGCGCTCAAGGAGGCCAACAATCGTGCTCTTTCCAGAACCACTTTGACCCTGTACAGCTAACGTTAGTTATTTGATCCAGGCAAAGGTGAGAAATAGGGGAAAACTGACCACCAAGGCTGTAACTTTTCCAGCAGGAACAATCAGTGAAAAGTCATCCAACACAGTAATTCCAGGCCGAGAAGGATATGCAAAGTTGACATTTTCCAGTTCGATATGACCAATGACTTCCGAGGGCTTGTCTCCAGATTCATCAAATGGATTAATGCTGGATTGCCTGTCAATGAGCTCAAAAAGCTGTGCAGCGCCCGACGCTGCTCTCGCGAATTCGATGGAATAGGGAGCCAAAGCCGTAATGCTAATAGTCGCAATCGTCACGGAGAATAACACCGTGAAGATTGTACCTGACGACTTAATCTCTCCATTGGCAAAAAGATGAATGCCTTGCCAGAAAGCAAGCCCAAAGCCCAGATACATGATTGTGTATTCGATCGAGAAGAGCGCCGCGAACCAAGGTGAGAGCTGGCGTCCATATTTGTGAGCTTCGCTCAAGTACTCATCGAACTTCTTGACAAGCCTCGATCGCATCTCAAAGGCATGTACAGTTCTCGCACTACCAAGGATTCCTTCAGCAAAAGCGTTGCCTTTGGCGTGAGTGTCGAAAATTTTGGTTTCGATGCCTGCCTCACTGATACCAACAAACGCCATAACGACTATCGTAGTCGGCGCAATGCAAAGGCAAATGAGGGTTAGCTTCCACTGAGTAACGAACGCAACGATAAAGGCAGTAACAAAGGCAGAAAGTCCCTGGAACGTAAGACCAAGCTTCTCCGCAATGCCGCCCTGAATGAGCTTTCCATTGGAAGTTGCCTGCGTCGCAATCGATCCACTGGTACCGAGATCATAGTAGGCAACCTCTTGGCTCAGCGCAGCCATTAGATATGCATGCCGGATGTTTCGAACGATTCGATAGGCGTTGTATGTCAAGAGGACGTTGTACGCGTAAGACAGGACAAATCTAGCGATGCCGAGATAGACAAAGTAGAGCCTTTTCATAGTGTCAGCCCCACAACAAACAATCTTCGAGAGTTTAGATTCAGAGGAACAACTTACGCCAGCTTTGCGGAATCATGGCGGAGTTTTTCACCACCCGACGCGGGATCGATGACGAAGTCGGTGATGGTCGTGACAAAGTTTCCAAAGATGAGATTCTGGAGGGCAATGCCAGCTCCAGAAGCAATTGCAGCGAGAATCGAAATGGCCAAGATGATTTGTTCATATCGCCCTGTATATGTGAAGATTCTCTGAATTCGTTAAAAAGACACAGTTAGCTGATGTTAAAGAAGGTAAGATTGAACGCTTCGAAGATCGGGAATTGTCTTTCTTTTTCCCCAGATTGCTTACCAGATACGGACTTCCAGATTTCTTCTCGCTCGTCGAGGTTTCACCCTCTTTTGCAATTGGTACATCTACACTAACATCCGTCTGTTCAACAGCATCTGAGCTTCCGCTGACAGGCACGGCATGCCTCTTTTCTGAGACAGCCATCTTCAACCCGCCAGTTTCGTCTCCGACGTTGTTGAAGCAGTCGTGAAAAGGTGTAGGCTAATGTGGTAAGATATACTAGCCTCTTTTACCAGCTTTATCTTTTGGTTGATGGAACGTTAACATGGAGCCCCGTTGAGATGTATGTCAGGCAGTTCAAGTTCAACTTATAACGAACCGCTCATCTGAGGCCTCGTACGTGTATCTCATCCAAGTCCGCGTCGACAATGCATTGTCAACGGCAGACTCCTGCTCCGACTCTTTCATGAAATCATGGATTCTTGCTCCGCTCCGCATCCGTATCGGGCGATGCAACTTTCGCCCTCGGGCTCCGGTGTTTCGGGGTCCGCGGGCCGAATCGCCAAGGGGGGCTGTGTTGAGTCTGATTGGTTCAGTTGATTTTTCCGAATCTCTTCCTGATTCCTTCCAGGGCGATGGCCAATAATAGGTGCCAGTACTCTGTAATTCGACGCAGATTTGCTCAGACATGAGACAAGACATACGTATTTCTGCGCTTAGTAACTCCAGGGCTACGAAAAAGAGTACGAAGCACTTGACTAGAGGCAAAAGGTGGCTCCACGTTTCCACCACGCAACTTTAATCTGTTGTCTCGTGAAGAGGGCAACTTACAAACAACAAATCGCAGCATAAACTCGCCATGATCACTTGTCTTCACTATGCTGACTACATATCTAGTACCTGCCTACTTTATGCATTCAACACCCCGCTCGTAATCGTATTGCTGCAACGTTACGCTTCACGCTCCTTCGAGCATACTGCATGTGCTTACCCTGGAGTAAAATGGGCGAAGACATGCGAATATGAACTTGTAGACAAGAGTGTTTAGTTCAATTGCTCTTTATGTATTGTAGTCCGAGTCATTTGTTTAGAAAACATTTCTGACGACACAAGATCTTGTAAGTCGTGAGAGACTACCAAGAATTATGAATACGAGTGTGGCCAATACAAACATCAAGGATGAGATCTCCAAGGAGTATAAATCAATAAACTCTAATACAATGCCTTCATTCGATCTCAATCTTAGTTGTAATCGCTATTCCCTAAAACATCAAACATTCTCCAAATCTAAGCCACTGTCTCCGCCCCCCAATAATACGTATTGATCCCGCTCCCCATATAAGTATCCTCATAAACACCCGCCTTCTCTCCCTCCAGCGCTGCTCCAGCACACACAATCAACGGCATGAAGTGCTCTCCCCTCATCGGCGGATGCATGTCATTCGCATGAGGAAGCTGTCGCCATCCCGACACCCTCCGCCACCTCTCCTCCTTGCTCTCCGCACCAACCGCCTGCGTCAGCGCGCCGTTCCACTGGCTGATCTTGTTCTTCCACTCATTCACTTTAGCAGGCGACCCGGATCGCAGCTCAGAGTAAGCCTGGAAGTTGTGCAGGGAAGCAAAGCCTGAACCGACAACGGCGATGTTATTCTGGCGAAGCTTCGACAGTGCGGCTCCCATACGCAGGTGCTTCTCTGGATCCTCCGATTCCAGGACGGAAACCTGTACGATGGGCACGTTGGCGTCAGGGTTCACCAGTAGCATGGGAACGAAGACGCCGTGATCCCATCCTCTCTCCCCATCGAGAACTGATGCGAGGCCCTGCTCCTCTAGCGCAGCCTTGACCTCGCGCGCAACCTCTGGCTGGCCTGACGCCGGATACTTGAGCGAGTAGGCGGCCTTGGGAAAGTTGTAGTAGTCATAGTAGAGCTCGTGAGACGCCGCAGATGAAATGGTCGGGTTCTTCGTCGACCAGTGCGCCGTAACTAGGACAATGGCACGGGGCTGCTCAGGAGTGCCGAGCTTGAGAATCTTGGGCACCCTGTTCTTCAGAGAGTAGACAATGTCCTTGTGAGAAGGGTCACCAAGGATGGGGAGGGGACCTAAGAGCTCTCGTGTCAGTCAATCATGTAAACACCAGACGATGAATGAAATCTCACCTCCGCCATGTGAGAGCGCAATCACAGGAGCCACAGTCATTGTAGCTTTGCGGCTCAGAAAATACGTTGAAGCGTATCGAAACAGTATGACTAGTACAACCAATCTGCCAACCAAGGCAAAGAGTCTTTTCAATAACAGTCTCATCAAATTTCTGTGCCGACACAAAACTCCAAATCAACACGGTCGGACCTTGGCCCTTTTATCTGTTTTCTTTCCCTCCTGGACGTTGAGCTGACGAAAGAAATGAAAAACTCTAAAACAAGTCAACTTCTAGAAACTTGAGGCCAACGTGCTTCTTCGCCTCAATTTGCTCCTTGTGATTTGCGGCATCTTCGCGCCTCGCCCCGCTTTCGCCTTTCCCCCATGCGAACTTCCAGCGGGTATCTTTTGCAAGCCTCAAGGGAACTTTGATGAATAAAAACCGCCCGAACTGCGCTTATTAACGACCGAATGTGCCCGTTGGCCAATCATCAGACGGAAGCCCATCTGATAGCGCGCGCGCTGGAAATAGGGCTGGGCCGTAGCCGCGCGTGGGAGGCCGAGTTAAGCTTCAATATCCCACATGGAAGCCGCCGATCTTTTTTTCGAAGCAGTGCGTTTATACATTTGTCATGCTGATTCCATCGTCATCTGGCAGTGAAGCTGGGGGTTCCACTGGAGCTTATCAGATCTTTTGGAATCGCAAAGAGTAAGCACGTATAAGGGGAGGAGGCTATGTGAAATGAACAGCGGCAGTCAAAACCGGTATGATGTTATCTGATTTGCATGTATTCTACATCTGTCTACTGGAATACAGCCACCTTGTCTCGTCCGGCACCAACGGCCTTGATCCGCGATCCAATCTCTAGCGGACTTCCTTCGCTCACAATGAAATGTCCCTTTGTCTGAGCCTCTGGCAGCTTGCCTCCAAGAATCTTGTGCACATTTACGCTGACGAGATCAAGCGCCGACTTCTCGGTCAGTCGGCCGTTACCGTTGTGGTAGGCCGTGCCGGCTTCGAAGCCCAGGTCGCGCACATACCAGTCTTCAGGCAAACCAATGGCGACTGTAACACCTGCATCGAGCAGGTAATCGATGGTCGTGCCATTTGACAGTGGCGCACCGGGAAGTGAGCGACGTTGATCCCAGTTAGTCGGATGGGCTTGAAGCGGGAGCAGGATGACGCCGACCTTTGCGGCTGCAAGCTCTGTCGCAACAAGATGAGACTCTGAACCGCCAAGAATGGCCAACTTAATCTTGGAGCTGGTAAGCTCTTCGACCTCGGATTTGATTCTCAGTGCAGTCGCGATGCCATCGGCATTGTCAATTGTCAGAGCCAACACAGTCTTTCCGGCAATGACCTTTTGCAAGTTGGCCAACTCAGAAAAGGGGTCTTCAGCTGGCTTGTCCTTGGAGGCAGCGGCCAAAAGCTTGCTTCGCAACAGACCAAACAGCTGGGAATAACTGCCAAGGCTGCGAGAGCTAAGGTCAAGAGTGTAATGCACAGCCAAATCTGCGTCGAATATAGCACCCTTTTCAGCAACCGTTCTTGCCGCAGTGAGGAAGCCAGCAGAGGTTCCGTGATGGGATTTGCCGCCCAAGAGTTTCGGTGCTGAAATACCCTTGGTCACGCCGTATTTGGCGGCAACGTTGAGCTTCTTGCTATCCAATCGAAGCCCGTCGACGGCACGAGAGAAGGCAACCGGGTTGGGTCCGTTGTCCGTTACATCTTCTCCATCAATATCGTTCAATCCGATGGTGCCAGCGACACCGGTGAATGAGTTGGTAAGATAGCCATTGGTTAGCTCGACATGTACCTTGGCAGCCTTGGCAGCCGCCTCATATTCGGAGCTGCATGGGCCGATACAGGCAATCTTGCCTCCAGAGACAAACACATCCAGAGGCTTGTCGTTGGACTCCAAAATCTCATCGTCAGACAAGAGGACCTTGGTGATGCCATGGAAAACGACATCTTGAATCTCGGTTGGCTCTTCGATGATATCAGCCAGCGCCACATTAGGCACGACGGGCCCCCCCGTGGATTTCGAGAGTTCAACGGGGTTCTCAAACTGCGCGGTGCCATCAATCCAAACCTGCACGGGGGTAGCTCCGACGCTGAGAGGATCGCTGTCCCAAACGACAATATCGGCATCGAAACCTGGCTTGACTTTTCCTAGTCTCTTTCCGAAACCAAGCAGCTCTGCAGGCGCGCTGGTCACGGCAGAGAGAGCGGCGTGATAGGGCAGACCGTAATGATAGCCCTTGGCGGCCTCAAACAGGACGTGCTGGGCATTGAGGACGGGGTTGTCGCTGACATATACCGTGGTGAGATTGGCGTCGTAGAGATACTTGCCGGCGTGCTCAGACGCTACGAAAGCCTCAGTCTTGTAATACATGTTGTCGGCAAACAGGGCAGATGCGGGTGGCCGGCCTCCCCACGTGCGTTTCAGGATCTACAATCAGTTACCAGGGTCAGACTTTGTCACATCGAAAGTGTATCTGAATTCACGTACCTCAGTAGCTAGATAGGTTTGGTGAGCATGGTGGAAGGCCCGAATAGCGAACTTGAACTCGTTTGAATGATCTACCATGGCCTCGAGGTCGGGAATGGTGTAGCAGTGGGTGTTGATATGGACCTGACCACGAAGAGCTGCGGCAAGGGACTCCCAATGCAACACCTGTGGCAAGTACTCGTCCATGTTCTCAACGCCAATGGCATCGGCCTTGTCACACCAATCATCCTGGCGCTGGATCAGGGCGCGGGCCTCTTCAAAGGCGTGTCGAAAGTTGTAGCTTTCGCCCATACGGCTGGATGGCCGCCTGTCGATGCCTCCGTGCACTCTCTTGGGGTTCTCTCCGCATGCCATTTTCATGTAACGCCAATTGCGGTCCGGGTCAGCCAGCATATCTTGCGCGCTAAATTCTTTTCGACCGTCTTTGGGGCCAACAGCATGCTTGATGGGATAAGCTTCACCGCCCATGCTATTACCGGAACCAGGAAGGATGAGCGAAGTGGTGACGCCGCCGGACTTGATGACTTCAATCTGGGGATCCAAAGGATAGAAGGCATCAATAGATCGTGCCCATGGAGTGATGTCGTCGGAGACTTCATTAGTATCGGCGTAGCCACGCAGGTATGGCAACGAGTCGACGCCAGCATGGCTGTGCATGTCAATGATGCCGGTGGTGAGCTGACGCCCTGCAGCGTCAAAGATTTGAGTGTCTTGTGGGAGAGCTCGTGACGAGATGTGAGATTCAACCCGTTGAATGAGGCCATACTCCAGCAATACGTCGCCCTGGATCCATTCCCAGCCCTTGCCGGCTCTGGCATCGGCCTCACTTGTGCCCTCGACAGGCTCGCCAACCCAGATGGTAGCGTTCTTGATAAGGGTTGGCTTGCCACCCTCGATCCATCTGGCGTTCTTGTCTCGTCCTAGACCGATGGGATCTTGCGGCTTGTGCCTGAGCTTCTGGCAGGTCTGCAGGTCATCGTTGAGCTTGTCTAGCGACAGCAGCGGCCCTTTGGCGTCCTCTCTCCAGATTTGCTTCCATTGGCCAGCCACCAGGAGTGTTAGACAAGTGGCAGCGAACAGTTTCAAGACGCGAGACCGGCGAAATCCAGCGCGGCGAGCGCGGAAATGCGCATCTCCAGACGCTGGCAGTGGCAGCCCCGACGCGCTGTAGGGGGGAAGACGGGCTTTTTCGTCCATGGCTCTCCCAGTCCTTTGAGTCGCGACAGAGGAATGGGGGATGAGAAAGACAAGAGAAAAGAAGAAGAAGAAACCAGAGAGTTGAAGATCAACTCCTTGCACGGAGTTTGTATGTAATCGCCAGCTTCACCTCTCTATCAATTCCATGTTCTGTTTCATCCAAAGATAAGAGCTCCAGCTCCGAGATAGGTCAAGTCCGCTGCTACTCGCGGGCTAAGCCGCATTTTGCAGCAATGGGCGCTGGATGGGGCCGACCCGGGCCTATCAGACTCGCAATAGCTCGCCACAGCAGCGCCAAAAGTTCCCGTCTGCAGGGGCCTTGCGGGGTAGCAGGTGCTAAGGCACAGCGCTAATGCCCTGTATCACGGCCAAGGTGGGGCCTGTCCTCGATGCCATCATTTTCGTCATTCATGGCATACATTCCACTCACACCTCTTGAGGCTACACGGAGTATTAGGTACAGTTCCATGGATGTACAAAAGGGAGGCAAGTGTGGTTAGATTGTCGCTTATGTGTACAGTAATGGGATGTTTGATAGTACTCTATGGAGGACATCAAGGTCCACTGTCTAACACTAGACATAGGCATTACTACAGGACGTCTGTGTCAGCTTGGGGCAGCCCCGTCCAATACACCATCAGTGAATGTACATGCACATATATGCATGTGCTTGATGCATGAAATAAGTTTTAGTAGCTGGTAGTTGCATGGCCAAGGGGCATGTACTCCCAGATAGATGGCATTCATTATAGACATATTGTGTATACTCCTTCTATACGGCTGACTCGGTGTAAGTGATCAATTTGTACCTAGGTAAGTTAAGATCATGCACTCATGAACAATCCAATTCAATATCTTCAGCTATCCTACTCATTGTATCAAGAGATGTTAAAGTCTATATATCTTCGTACTCGATTAGTTGTACAGTAATGTTTAAAGCTGTCGCCATAGAAATACATACATGTACCTTGCTAGGTACATGTATGTAAGTTTGCAGATTTCCGTAACATAGGTGCAGAGCCCACGTATGACTGACAGGTCAATCATAGAAGAACGGTAATTCTTACTCTTTAATGAGTAATACTCATGCTCATCACTTAGGTCCAGCATTTCGTAAGGATGTAACATACACCCACATATTATGCTGTGGTGGCCCTGCGCTAGCTGGAGATCAATCTCAACTGCTCTTCAATTGAGTTGTGCAATCGCAGATCTGGCAGCCAGATTTGGCATATAGACATCATCTTGAGGCGAAGCAGGAAACATTCCTAAAGTTTTGTAAAGATCAAGTCGTTTTATGGAGTGCGACACATCCGATAGTTTGCCTCTTTCGTTCTTGCTATCACCAGAATCTCCCGGATCTTTCGGTCTCTGCCAAGGCCCAGCGTATCTTTGAGGGACCAGAATCCCGCTTCATGAGATATTTCCGGCGAATGAATGCAAATAATGCGGACACATGTAACAAATTCTTTTGATATCGTATTTGATACGGCAGCAAGACTCAGGAATATGTCAGGCCATTTCGTCGCCCTGTCTTACACCGACAAACCCCGCTTAGCTTCCACTCCGCTTTACAGTGAATACTGGTCTCCAGTCACAAAGTTTGACTTGCTGTCCAATTGGTTAGTGTCTAAGTCGAGCCAAGAAAGATAAGCTGAGTTAAGATTCCAGAACGCCCAGTGGCGGTAGGAATTACGGCTTTAAACTGGTCGTAAAACACCGCCTCCTGGGCGGTATCCACTGGATGCAGTTTATAAAACATACGAGGAGACACAATATGTTTCTGAATCAAGACCACAAGTCTACTTGCCATCTGGCCAGAATCCCATACGAATACTTCCCTGGATCAACTTACATACGCATCAACCAAAGTATCCATCTACCCCCCGAACAGTACCAAGATGTATACCGCAGCACTCTAGAGCCTATTCTTTTGGCTCGACCAGGCTTGATCTTGGCCATGGCCGGCGTTGTCACTGCAAACACAGATCAACAGAGTCCCACTGTAGTTTCGTTGGTCAACTGGGAGAGTGTGGACGCCCATGTAGCGTTCATCGCGGGTCCGGCGGCAAAACCTTTTTTCGAAGCTTCAATGCCTCTTATGAGTGCAGCGCCTACCGTCGAGCATTACGGAATCAGTGTCCTACAGACGCCTGCCGTTGAGAGCCGGTACACACGTTTGTTGAAAGCTACCAATGATAGCGACAGGAAACTCTTGGCAAGAATTCACGAAAAGCATGTGGCTACTGAGGGAGCAGACATGGCAGCAATTAGCGATTGTGTGGAGGATGCATCTTTAAGAACATTGATACTATTCAGCAACTCTGACAAGTTTGAGGCGGCGGCTGATGTCTCGGTTGGCAGCACAAGCATCAAATCCTTGACGATCGAGTGGTATGCGAGAGGGGTGAGGAGCGAATAGCATGTCCTAAGTTATGGATAGAGCTATCAGCGAATACATTTGGCGTAGATAATTCTACAAAATAATTCCATTCAAATTGCATCCATAGATCTCCATGCAGAAGTCTCTTTGTTGTATTCGATGAACCATACTAATCATCACATCACATCACATCATGTTTACCCGAATATATAACTTTTGTGTTGCATTGCTTTACATCTCTGTCGGATGATATCCGTTTCTACATCTATCAACGAATCCAGGTATCCTCTTATCATAGTACCCATCACAAGCCGCTGCAACGCAGCTCTCAAGTCTACCAAAATAGAACCTTTTCCCCGTAAGACCTGGCCCATAATGGGCATATTTTGCAGAATTCGTCATGATTACCTTTGCAGTTATTGGAATCACCGGCTCTCCAATCATGCACCAACATGTGTCAGTTATAATCTGAACTCCAAATTGTTCCAGCTCTTCAACAAGTCCGGCTTGACTTGCCAGTCCATAGGTTGCTCTTCCGCATGTCACCATGACAGCGACTCCATGATGCTTTCCCCGCCCTTGACACATATTTGCCAGTTTTCTCATTTCGGCGAAAGAGAAATGCGGGTTTCCGAGTGAGATGAGGTCAACAGGTGAATCGTCTTGTGCGCTGTTGAGCGTCTTCCAAACCGATTCGAGCTGCCTCAAATCAAGATATATGGATTCTATGCCGTCTCTTCCACCAGTCGCGTCCTGCAATGTGGCAGCTTCTGGCGTCACACCAACGATATGAAACATTGGAGCACTTGCCATGGTGGCAAACGCCGCCCCGAATGCTTTAAGATCATCTGTTGAGGGATGAAAGAAGTCAAGTCCTACAATAACCGGTATGCGATTCCCAGCAAGTCCGCCAACATAATATCCCAACAACGGATAAAAAGAATCGTCAACATCATCTTCCCGAAGAACAGGAAGCTCAACGCAAAGCAAAGCCCGCCTGTTGCTCTCTATGTGTAATCCTCCCTGTGGCGCGCGCCCCGTCAGCGCAATACATATGTCCAAGAAGTCTGGATACTTCATAGTCTTCGCCCCAAGAACGCTATTAGCATATACAACGGCATTAGACTCCGCCCACGCAACTTGATCGCCCTGCTTAGGTGCGCTAGGAAGCAGATAGGGGGCGCAGGTAAAAGTCGGCAGTGCACCCATGTCTGTGTAAGCTGTGGCCAATTTCTCCGCCGCTTCACCAAATGTAGATGCAACGCCCTGAGCGCGCCAACGCCTTTGATCCACGGATATCGAGTTGAGGGTGGTGGGAACCGAGACCTTGCCTCCCCAGTCACGGAGTCTTTCTGCGAAGCTGAGCGATCCCGGTCCCGTGTAAACACAGCCATCTATATGAACTTGTGTGACGTCTATCAGCTTACAGGCTCCTTCCATAGCAGCCATGCGTAAGATGATTCGCATGGCAGCTTGAGCTGCTTGGCCATGTAATCCGCTAAGAAATGCATGGTCTTTATCAGACAACTCAATAGCGTAGCCAAGTGTTATATCCAGAGCCTTTGTAGCAACGTGCTCAAAGCTTTGTAATGCACCCTCAAGCTGTACTTTCGCAACTGTGTTTCCATTCACAACCACATAGTTGGCATCCAGCAGCTCTTCAAAGTCTTGCGTCTCTAAAACAACAACCGGAATAGACTTGTGAAAAATCTCTTCCGCAACTACTACCCCAAGAGTAAGGATGTCTTCCCTTCGCGAGAATATCAGACCCTTTGGCCCTCTGCCACTTAGCAACAGCTCTAGCAACACCCCGCTGCCGGAACAAGAGCCGCGACCACCGGGAATGGCTAGTATGGCATCTTGGAGGTGTTTCCCGCTTAGTGGATGATGATGGTCTATGACTTCGCTTGTCAGCGGATCAACACCTCCCCAGAAGCTCAGCTCAAGGTTGCTTGCGACGAGCGGGCCAGAGGCGCTGCCTTGAACGTATGCAGTTCCATGGTACAGCAACTTGTCTTGAGTCATTTCAAGGTGCCTTTTCCTGTCAATTAAGCATGAGGTTTTAATTCGCTCAAGGTCTGTTTTTAAATAGCATTCTTCAAATGATGCGTGCGTCCTCGACGATAGGCAGATGGAACCTATTGTGAGTTAGACAAAAAATACTACAGAAACTCGTCTTTCCCCGGAAAGATAGCCAGAGAAGCAATTGCTTGTGCATAACATAGGTAATGGTTGTCAGATTAGGAATCATTCGCTCAGCATATACATACATTCAAGTCCTCCCATCAGCTGACAACCTCCTTATTTATTGGGGGCCAGCAGGTTTACGCGGAATATCTCAGCTTCCAATCCGACGGTGTTGCAAAATAACAACGTGAATTTGCCGCCCTAAGTTTCGAGTTGGCCGACTCATGTCCATCCCCCTCCCCGTCGGCCCACTTTGCCGTTGTATAGGAACGGAGTGGCCACCAGGTCATCGGCCAACTATTTTAGCTCAATGCTGCCTTCGGAGTTCATTGTCAGGAATTCGCTAACAAAAAGGGAGCTGGGCCCGTAATCAATTTATTAAGCCATCCACGAAAAAGTCGAAACGAGCATAAGAGAAACACAACGCCCCGCCGTTAAGCCCCTTTCGAAAATGCCTTGAACAAAAATATATCATCGCTCCGTTTTCTCTTTTCTTCCCTCGAAGTTTTCTAGAAAAATGACAATCCTAATAAGAAAGGCCACCGAGGAAGAAATCCCCGCCATCGCGCGGCTCGCCGGCCAAGCGTTCCACCCAACAACCGATTGGATCACGCGCCAAGTCTTCCCGCTACACCTCCAGCCGAAGGACATTCCCGATGGAGAAGCATCGCAGCCGTGGCGCCGGCTAAAAAAGACTGTAGGCTACAGTACGCCAAACTGCGCGTTCATCGTGGCAGTCAATACCACTCTGAATAACCAAATCGTTGGCTATGCGATATGGGATCTGCCGGTTGGATCATCCGAGGAATCCCCCGTCATCACCCCTGCAGACCCTGAGCTGCCGGCAGATGTGACTGATTTCAAGGTCTACGCCGAGCTCAAAACGATCCTGGAAGAAGACCACAAGGCCACATTTGGCGACAGAGGGCTAAAAGACGTGTGGCGTTCGTCATCCCCTTCCATTATCACTCCCTCTTTTCTCTTCTCCATATACTCCTGTACAAAAAAAAAACGACATGGGACCTCAACTAACTAACGGGCAACAGATCTCGATATGATTGGGGTTGACCCACACTATCAGCGACAGGGAATTGGTAGGGCTCTTCTGACATGGGGCGTTGAGCAGGCCACAAGAGAGGGCAGAGATTGCTACTTGATGGCAACACCACAAGGACGACCTCTCTACGAGTCTTTTGGCTTTGATATTGTGCGTCCGTTGAACATGTTTGGGGTCATGCATCACTCCATGATACTCCGAACAAATAAAAAGACGTGAGGAACCAATGAATGTTATAGATGGATGCTGGCCAGCGTGTACTACTACTACTATTAGAGGGGCTGTTATGCTTAGAAACTGTTTGAAGGGAGGAGACTTCTATTATATAAACGATTTAGAGTCTTATGCTATGATAATGTCTGTCTGTATTCAACAAAACAAGAATTCGTAAGAAAGTGTCATACGTGTCCTCCGCATACCCCATAACTGTCTCGACAATTGCTTTACAAGTGATCTATCATATAATTAATGCCCATATAACCATGTATCCATATCTATCTTGGTACTTGAGACATCCCGAAGGAGGGAAAAAAAGAAATAAAACAAAACCATCTTCCGTGCTTAGAGAGATGCAAGTCGCTAATAATTTTTGGGGGTAAAAAGAGAAGCTCGCTCCAAGACGCATTCGAGCATCATTTTCATCTACTCGGCCTTCTTTGACATCTTTGTTCGGAGTTTCATCAGCAGGTACACCAAAGAGTACGAGCTAAACACCATCAGTACCACGATGGCAGCATCGCGCCAGCCGTAGTAGTACTCTTTCAGGTTCAAGGTTCGGAGGTAGTCTTCACCCTTGGTGAATGCACAAACTTGGCAGTTGGCCGTAGCATCGGGGTTGATCAGATTGGCCACCGCACCAGGACCCGCTGCCAAGTAGCTCTGCAAGTAATCACCACAAGTTGTGCCGTTGGGAGGATTGAAGGTGGCAAACTCGTGAGTGGAGCACTTGATATCCTGGCCCCAGAGATCAAAGACCAACATACTACCCATGAGGTAGTTGAAGGGATTGAGCCAGTAAATCCAGTATCGCCAGAACTCTTGGATTTGTGCATAAGGAACCAATACACCACAGAATGACACGAGGGTTCCAATGACAACGGGGTTCGCCAAGACGGCAAAGACCTCATTCGGCGCATATGCGGCAATGAACTGACCCATACCGGTGTAGAGGAACTCGTACATGAGCATGACGAAGAAGGTGGCTCCAGCTCGCTGAGAATCTGCGGGGAAACCAACAGTGTAGTACCAGCACACAAAGTAGAGGACAGCGCAGATGATGAGGTATGGGATTTCGGAGACGATAAGAGCCGTCACAAAGGCGATCCACGAATACATCTTGGACTTCTTCTCGCGGGTTTCGAAAATGTCACGGCGGTGGATGAAGAGGGGCTGCAGCTGGGCAAGGACACCGGGGGCGACGAAGATGAAGTTGAAGATTGTAAACAGCTTCAGCTGCAAATCACCGACAGAGTCCTTAATCATCCAGAAACTGAAACCGTTGAAGAGAGCCGAAAAGATGTGTAGCGCAAACTTGTTGTTGACATAATCCGCATTGCGGAACAAGCTGACGTTCATGCGATGAGTGACAAGCTTGGTCTGCTCCCACAAAGAGGTGGCAAACTCATGGCCATCGTCCACAGTGCCGGGGGGTTTGGCTGCAGCCTCGCTGATGATTTGATCGAGTTCCTTGGTCATGTTGGAGTACTCAGGCGAAGAAAGCCATACCTCGTTCCAATCCTTGCCCTGCGAAAGGGTTCCGGAGACGACGTCAATCATGTGCTCAGCAGGGTTCACCTCGGTCGGGCATGGAGCATCGTAACGAGCAAAGTATTCCCTGACGACGCTTGCCTGATCTCCAATCTCTCCGAAATAGACAGTCTTGCCGCCCTTGGCCAGCAACAAAAGGGTGTCGAATTGAGCAAACAGTTGAGCAGAAGGCTGGTGGATCGTGACAAGAACAGCTTGGCCAACAGCAGCGAGCTTTCGCAAGAAGCGGACAGTGTGGTAGGCGGATTGACCATCTAGACCAGAGGTAGGCTCATCAAGGAAGATCAAAATGCTGGGCTTGGAGACAAGCTCGACGCCGATTGTGACACGCTTACGCTGCTCAACACTCAAGCCGGCACCGACTTCACCAATCAAGGTGTCGGCAATATCGTGCAATTCCAATAGATCGATAATAGTGTTGACATAGGCCAGTTTTTCCTCACGTGGTGTGTCACGGCTCTGTCGAAGAAGCGCTGAGAATTCAAGAGCCTCTCGTACTGTAGCATACGCCTCATGCACATCAAGCTGTTCGCAGTAGCCTGCAGACCTCTGGAATGAGACTGGGAGCGGTCGACCGTCAACCAAGATAGAGCCTCGGATAGTGCCTTCAGTCTTTCGCTGGGCAAGAACGTCAAGGAGCGTGGTCTTTCCAGCACCAGACGATCCCATCAAAGCGGTCAGGTTTCCAGGCTTTACCCATCCTTGTACATGGTCCAAGAGGAGACGGTCACCAGTTGGGGTCTTGACAGTGTAGCACAGATCCTTCCAGGTAAAGACTGAGGAGTTCCGAATGAGGTTGCCCTGGACTGCCACTGCGGTGTCATCAGTAGAGTTGCTATCGGACTGACCGCTGACATTGGTATCATCCTTTTCTGAGATATGACCACTTTCAGTAACCTGGCCTTCGACGTCCGCTTGACGCAGAGCATTGACAACCTTGGATTGCTCTCGGGGGATAACCAAACTAGGTCCATTCTCCGATGAAGCCTTCCACTTGGTCGTGAAGACGATTGTGATGGTCACAAACAGAGCCCACCATGCCCAAATGATGCCAAAGTTTCGCCAAATGTGAGAGTGGCTGTAAGAGAGTGATTTGAGATACAAGTCACCATCAACATAAGTCTGGCCCGGAACTGCACCTCCAACGCCAGCGCAAGCTTGAGCACCGGGGTCGGTGAAGCCGGGGCCATTGGGAACAATGTTGGTACCGACACAAGGAATAATCTTGCCATGGAATTCGTTGGAGAGAATGGCATCGAAGCCATAGGCCATCGGGTCAATCCAGAAGAGCCAGACAAACCATGGGTGCATTCGCGGCTTCTGAATCATGTAGCCATTGTACATGATTGTAGCGGCAATGATCAAACCAGACAGCTTGGAGGCACCATCAAAGGTGCTGAAGGCGGCACCGATGGCTCTGAACATGGCGGTCATACAAAAAGTGGTGGCCACAACAATGATCCAAAAGGTGAAGAAGTGGCCCGCAGACATGGTCAAACCAACCATGAAGTACAGAATCAGAGAGAATCCCGAGACTTGCACCAAGATGACAGGGATATCGGCCGCGATCTGGGCAAGGCAAAAGGCTGCGGGGTGGAAATAGGCAAACGACTTGTGCTTAATCAGAACGGGCCGACCCATGAAGGATTCGGTAACCTCAGACATGGACAGCAAAGCGTTGAAGAGCAAAGCAAAGAAGCAGGCACCAGACTTGACAAACAAGCCAGCAGTAGTGTCGGGAGCGTTATAGAAGAGAGAACCGGCGATAAGTGCTTGCACAATGGTCGAAAACTGCTTGATGAAAAAGGTGGCCTTGTCACCCCAGATGATCTGATACTGTCTCTTGATGCAAGTCTGTACCTGGACTCCAAAGCTCACAGTAAATGAGCTCGAGGCTGGCAGTCCCTTGTACTTTTCCATGGCGACTCCTTCCTGGAACAGTTTTGTCTTGTCCTGGGCCTCCGATGTGGTGGGATAATCGTATTCAGCTCGCGCTTGCTCGAACAATGGTGTCTTCTCGTATTCATCGCGAATGGCGCCAGCTGTTCGGGGGAACTTGAATTTCATCTCGTCTCGGATCTTCCTCTCAGTGGGCACGGTAACACCAGTCAAGAAATCGGCAACGTTGGCACCGTCGTCACAGATGAAACCCATGCTCTCCATGAATGGGCGAGCCTCGCGCATGGGACCGTAGTAGATCTCCTTGCCCTCGTCGAGAACGAGAACCTTATCGAAGAGGTTATAGATGCCGTTTCCAGCCTGGTATAAGGTGACAATGGAGGCCAAACCGAGAACATCCGTCATCGCTCGAACCGCCTTGGCCCACTCAAGAGCACTAATAGGATTGAGTCAGTGAAAACTTCCTAGCATTTTGGAACACAAAGATGACACTTACGTGCTAGCGTCGAGACCACGAGTTGAGTTATCCCAGCAGAAAACACTACCCCTAGATGCAAGACATTCGATGATGGAAACTCGCTTCCTCTCTCCACCGGAAACACCTCTGACGAATGCATTACCGACCTTGGTATCTACGGTATGCTCAATACCCATAGACTTCAGCAAAAAGCTGCGTGATTCTTGGCGGATTTCCTCCTGGCTTGTGATGCCGTTGGGCAACTTGTAAGGAACCTTTAATCTCGTCGCAAAGTCCATAGTCTGCCCAACAGTCAGGGATGGGAAGAAGATTTCCTCCTCTGTGTTCATGATAATCTGGCCTCTGTAGCGTTTAGCCTCCTCAGCCTTCATGGAGCCAAAGGAGACATCTCCTGAAATCTGGGCGTATCCACTCCGTCTATTGGCCAGCATGTTGAGTAAAGTTGTGCATCCACTTCCGGGACGGCCCAGAACGAGGAGCATCTCTCCAGGCTTGACACATCCGTGGGCGTTGTCGAGAATCTTTCTCATAGGCGGCTTCTGTCGAGATTCTTTGATCAGTTTTGGGATGTTGAACTGAGAAAGAACATTTTCGTGGATAGCTGCATCGGCTCGGACAGCCTCGACGGTAAGGTTCTGGAAGGTGACACCTAGTTCTCGACGGGGAGCACCAGAAGCACTGTCACGCTCTTGGATGGCGACAACTTCGGGCTTCATAGACCAGGTATTGTCGACGGAGTTCTTACGGGTCTGGGCCTCCGACATGTTGACGTCTGTGAGTGTCTCATCGTATGTGGACTTCATGATGATCCCAAGTCCGTGTTAGTGGCAACAGACCACTAACAAAAGGACTATAGCAGGATGTTGGTGAAGCGAGAGTATGGGTTGTGTTTGAAACAAGACTCAAGAACAAAGAAGAAGAAACCGTCTCGAAGAAAGAGCTATCATTTAAAGAGCCCCAGCTTCAGCCGTGCCTCGTTGGCAAAACACGATATTGAGCCAATTTGGTGGACCTCGGCCCTGACAAGAAGACCGAGACGGGGCCCGGCTTCGCCTGTACGAGTAATCCCAAAAAAAGCCATGGCCACGATGGAGCTGGAAGGATGAGTGATGTGAGTCAACCAATGGAGTCGTAGGATCTGTATCAGGATTTGAGCCAAAGGTCCATCCACGCGGCCTAGAAACACGGAGGCGGAACGTGCCAATCAAGCTCGCTTCCGTTCTTTGTCTTCGCACTCGGATAGCCGCCCCACGAGCTTAAATTCCCCTGACGCCCGTTCCGGCTTGCCGCCATTTCGCTGAGATTTCAACGTTCCGCTTAGTCATGGCGAAACAACTGCATTCGGCATGTGGTGGGCTTGAAAATTCATGGGCTATCCCTCGATGCCCCGAGCACTTGATGCCAAGAGGAAGGTGAAGCGGTAGTTGGACGCTTCCGCACTGCTGGTACTGCTCCCTGTAGCAATGATCACGGTAGTATCAGCCAGGGCCCAGCTAGATCTTGCTCTGACGAACCACATCGTTCAGACCTGCGTACCCTGGAGCTGGATAAAGCAGATTGGTAGCATCGCCTATTCCCTTTCCCGGCCACCTACATCGCCGGATCTTTCCATGATGCACGCACTTCATCTTGGAATTGATTGCCTGCCACATGGTAGTCGGAGGATGTGCCGTTGGTGACTTGAAGGGGTAACAGGTTTGAGCATCGCATCCTCCCAAAGAAACTACTGTACTGAGAATGTTTCATCTTTCATCCCACCGCTGTAACGGCGTACAATCTCCCCAGACGGTACTGTAGCACAGCATACTGTCATCGTGGGTGCTGTAGCAACTGACGACTCCATCGTCGGGGTCGCGGCTCGTTCAAAGTGCCGCCCTTCTAGAATGCCGCCCGCCCAGCTCCAGCTGTAACTGCTTGACTAAGCGGACAAATCCCTTTCACGAGCCTCTCCCACTTTGTGCCAAAGTCTCCGGATGTCGTCAAAGGTCATTGTCGTATTACCAAGCCACGTTGCTCTCGGCCGAATGCAGGAGCTGCTGGCGCCCCCGTATGTATGAGCATTGCAAATCAAATCGGCATAATCAAATCATCCCCCCCAAAGGATTACTTACAACCCCCCGAAGGATCCCGGCAGCATCAAAGCCTTATCGCAGCACATGCGCTGGCCCAGTTTTGCTGCGGTTGTTCCGATTATCTGACAGCCAAGATTCCGAGGCCATGCGTCACGTCGGCACTACTGCCTCCGGCTAAACCCTGGCTCGATCCACCTCAGCGCAACTAGCGCCTGCTCGGACAGGCCCGCTTGAGCGAAACTTCCGCTGAGTCAGCAACTCGCAACCCCGAGCAGGCGCATCTCGGGCTGTCAGCCGAATCGAAAAGCCTATTCCATGTCCGAAGCAAAAGATCGAATCCCTCCGAGACCCTCATATTACCAAAAGCATCTGCCTGTTGCGTTGCTTGATAGCATTGATTGCATCAACTGTAACTGTCATTATCTGATTAGCAAACACGAGCATCAGGGCAGGCAAAAGCCAAAGTAAGGAGCATGGTGGCTGAAAGGCGTGCTTGCGACGCTTGTTATAAGCGGAAGGTAATGGATTCACAACCCCGAGTCTCGTTTTTGAAAATGATAGTCCTATTCTGCTGCTTGTCACCTTGTCTCTCTCATCTGAGTCTGATTCTGATCCTCCCCCTTACCCTACAAACACCCTCACGTCCAGACTTATGCACATGTATCCTCACGCTTATACCTGATGGGTGGTGGTAGATCCAATGCGATCGATCCGAACACGATGAACTATGCAACTGGTGCCGACACCATGATCTCCCCTGCACACTTAACCGAATTAGGGGCAGGAAGAAGAAAACTAAGTAAGTACATACCTGTCACTCCTATGTTCGCATTTCCGCTTACAAAGACTGTGTCGCAGGAGCTCAACCGAGAGTCTTGTCAAACGCCTTGAGCGAATAGAACAAGGCATAGCTAGGGCAAAGGCTATCAAGCAAGGCGTGCAGATACCTCCTGCTACTACTTCTGCTGCTGCTGCTACTTCTATTGCTACTGCTATTACTGCGGCTCCCGCTGCCGCCTCTCCAGCCTCATTGGCTCCCTCTGACGGCTCCAGCCAATTTCATAGGAAGATTACCCACGGCAGGTGTACACTCTGTCGATCCAATGACAACTCGCAGTCGCCTCGACAGCTTGGCGCTGCTCCCCTAGGTCAGGTCTGGTTTTCGGGCCAGAAGTTTGCTGCCATCTGTTCCCGAAATGGCATTCCCCATTTTACCTCTCTAGGAGAGCAGTGGATATACTCAAGAACAGGGCTATGGCCTCATTTCCGTAACGACGATGCTTTTGCTTTCAGAGAAACGGATCATGTCCCCTCTGCGGCTTCAGCACTCCAGTCTTTGAAGGGGCCTGCGAAGCAGGCTGAGATACAAAAGCTTCCGGAAAGATGGATCACACAGGCGTTGCTTGATACGTTTACAGCATCTGACTTTCGCCTCGTCTTCCCCGTGGTGGAACGCGAGTTATTCGAGGAAACAATACGAGTAGCGTATGGTGCGCCAGTCACAGATGCGACGATTGAGGAGATTGGTAGTAAAGCCTGTGTGCTTGCTTTTCTTTGTGTCACTAGTCATCATTTTGCTACTCAGGATGCTGCCAAGCTTGTCGATAGCGATGCCTGTGCCAAGCAAGCGCAGTTGCTGATATCAGACTTTGTTGAAGACGCGAGCCTCACGACTTTGCAAGTAATGGTCATGCTGGTAAGTCCTCGATGACTAGGTATCCTGGTGTCACCTTTGATTCATCTCTGACTCTCCTAGTTCCTCAATGAGACACTATGCGGCCATTTGCAGGGGGCGTGCATGTATCACTCTATCGCATGTCGTACCGTTTGTATCCTTGGAGGACACACTATCGCCAACGATCCACATAAAACCACCAACCTCACTTTTCAGGAGCTTGAAGAACGCCAAATCCGCCGACTCTTTTGGCTCTGCTATCTCTTTGACAAAGACATAGCTTTGAGAAACGGCCAGCCGCCCATCATCAGCGACGAATTTTGCGATCTTACCCTCCCCCAAGACTACATAGCAAACCGCTTCTCGGAAGAGGCTTTCTCAGCCACAACCAGTTCTCAGGTGCCGTTTCTCCCTAGTGACTTACGTCTAAGTCTGCTTAAATCGAAGGCTGTCAGCGCTCTCTACTCCGCCGGCTCGCTACGAAAGTCGGATGCTGAGCTGCTCCGTACCATCCGTGAACTTGACGAAGACCTGGAAAACTGGCGCGCTTCAATTCCATCGGAATACGCGCCCGCGTTATCTATTCGCCAACATGTCAAGCTTGCTGACACTCTGAACATCAACACCAGTATGCTGCATATCGAGCTGCACTTGGACTACCACTATCTCTTGAACATGATACACTGCGCCAGTGGCCGATGTGTGGTAGACTGGAGTGAGTCTGGGAAGGAAATGATTTTCGGCTTACAGTCCAGTCTTGACTTATCCGTCGAGGCCAGCCGATCGACTCTCATCTATCTGAGAGAAGCTGCACCACGACTGGCCGGTGAAGCGTTTTGGTGGGTTTATATTCATACTTCCTCTTCTATGTTAAAACTTTTGATCTCGCTGTTCTAACGCACTATACCTTAGGGTTTTCATCTTTTACCCCGTTTCAGCCCTTTTGAGCATATTCTTCAATCTTTTACGAAACCCTCAACATGAATATGCTGAGCACGATATAGGCCTGTTGGCCTCGGCTACCAAAGTCATTAGAAGCATGCCTATGCACAGAGTCACGACCCACGAACTCGAATATCTGCGTAGGATGGACGCGTTTATCGAGGAGCTAGGCCGTCTCTGCCAAGCAGCAACTGCAAAGGCTCGACATGAGCACGGTGGAGTAGAGTAACTACCAATGTGCTCTGGGCTTATGCATGCATTTGGGGCGTTGACCTTTTCGTTTTGTCTATATCATGAATTTATATGTTCAGTGGCACATGATTATGGAGTGGGAAAGTACCTTAGACATAGAGATTCATTTACGTGGGGGGTTTTTGATTACTGTATTGACGAGTATACGCTTCTAGCATGCATAATTTTTACTGTATCATACTGCATTTAATAATATATGATCCTGCTAAACATCATACTTCGTTCTTTTTCTAGATTGAGCTGAGACAAGTCCACCTCAATAAAAAAAAAAACAATTGGGAGGAGCCTGCTTGAAGCGGAGGAGCCTAGAAAGTTATTTGTTGGTTAGGGTTCCTCGACGTGCTTCTGTGCTGTTTCTGTCTCTTCACAATCTGAATGATATCTCATCGATTGACCTCAGTAAGTGGAGTATAAAACGGCAGCTGAATTAATCAAGATGGTGATTATGAAACGAAGTTGAATAGCCGAATTCGAGCCACTCCTAATGTCTTTTAGTAATATAGGATTTGTTCTCTTTAAAATTTTGTCCTGATTCATGTATGCTGTATGTTTGCAAAAGCCTTCATTGGTGTCTATTCAAGAGTGATGAGTTGACATGCCATGATCACAGGCAACCGATCGATATAGTGTCAATTATTGGCCGTAACTATATATTCATAGTATTTGCCAACAATCTGTTCAACCTACAGATCACTCTTTTCTCTTGGCAAATCCCTCTCAGTTTCCATCATAAATTAGTATCCTCGGACTCTTCATGATGAGTTAAACAGCCAGTAGAAGGGATTCCTTCGAATGGTTCGCTCTTTATCACAACATTACTCTGACTCCGTGATAGAATGGCTGCTAAAGCTTTACAGTCAGCTTACTATAGCCAAACGCAAACTTGACAGGTTTACAAATGGTACTCTTCTTTCCAACGAGCATCTGAATTTGCTACGCCTTGTTCACGGAGCAGATCTCAGGGTTGGTGAAGCCAATATGGTTGACTTAGAAGGTCGAGGCAACCCTCAAAAACATATATACAAACTGCGTGTCAGGTAATATGTGAGGTGAGCCAAACTTGATCACATGGGGGAGAATGCCCCTTGTTTAATGAGAGACTCATATCCGCTCTCTGTCTGCCATAATACTACTATGCCGTGCTAGATGTCACTGAGAAATCATACTCTGAAACTGGTAGCAACTCATAATGGTTTACGTCTAGGTAAGTAATTCTTCCTATGTTATAAATTCCCTGGGGAAAACCCATTTTAACAGTGTTCAAGCTCAGCTTCGAGAGATTCAATCCAGTCGAATAGGTGTTCACTGACCACTTTCGGGTTCAAGATTTGTAATATTACAAATTTCCCGATATTTCATCCAGATCCCACATTTTCTCACTCCATCATGCCACTGGTCGATATAAGCACAAATGTGCCTGGTGACTAAATTTTGAAGAGTGGGCTACCTAGCAGGTACTTACGGATACACTTTGCACATGCCATGTCCTCACTCTGCAGCACTGGCATAGACACTATACTTTACCTGTACAAGTCATAAAACCACTTCCGTTTCTCTTGCTACTGAGTGACAACTACATTGCCAGCTTCTAATTTGGAGCTTTTGGGATGGGCGGAGCCGCATTATCTAGTGGCACTGCGTAAACGAGCCAACTTCACATTCGAGTGTCTCGCCACTTCCAACTAAGGGCTCATAAGTACATGCAATTCCCTTGTGATGACTTGGCCATGACAAAGTGGTCCTTGTCAAGGCTAGTTGGGAACACTGTCTTTTCTTATTTTGTCTCAAGTCAAGAGTATTCATGGCAAGCCCCTGATACTAGTGGACCATTGGAGACCCTCAAGGAAGAACATCAAGGAGATGCCACATGGTTAGTGATGACGATGTTGAGAGTGTCACTGTGTTGATGAAAACAAGACCGTCTACCAGCGCATACAAACCGAGAGCAACTGCATACAGTCAGTACAGGCGCGTTAAGTTGAAATGCAAAAAAAAAGTATTTCTCAGGCGGTTATTGAGGTGCATCTCCCAACACTCCCACTAGCTCAATAGACTTCTGGCTCTAAACAATGGCTCTTACTGGCTCTAAACAATGCTCTTACTGGCTCAGCGGCTCTTACTGGCAACGGCTCAAGTCTACCTTGGCTGTGGTGTGGACCTCAACAACCCCTGGAATCTGGCAATTTCTTTTGTAACGGCCTCGAACGCGCTCCGAACGTGCGACCTCGCGACAACCAACGAGACGCTAAACTGCTACGCTATTCTGCTCATAACCTGTAGAAATGCAAAAAGACGTATTTTCTTGAAGGCTGTTGAGGTTTATATGTTGAGACGGTGTTCATATCCGTGGTCATACACTATTACCTAATCGGGCAATCGCTCTGCATGTGATTCATCAAGGCTACCGCAATGGACACGGGCTCATGTTCGTGTTTAATCATTTGTCATTAGGGTTCAAAAGTTGTCATTAGCTCGTAAATAGAATGAGAGAATAGCCTGGGATTTATGAAAGACATTTTCAAGTTTATTCCCAAAAGCAATGCTGTAAACGAAACTACCTACTCTTCTATACTTGCCGATCCAATCTCCATCATTTGCTCTCTCCATAAATACAGCCTTTATTTCCATCCTTGACAGACAGCGGTGGGCTACGAAGACTCCAAGTGCATATGTATACAAAACCAAGCGAAGCCATTGTTTTATTCAATCGAGTGAGCAAAAGACTTTCTAAGTTGGTTACATTAGAGATCACTACGCAGCCGCAGTTCCTACTATTTGAATGGCAACGAAAAGAAACAAGTTGATGATCCAAGAAAAGGAAAGGCTGGATTAATAATAAAGAAGCTTTCTAATAGTAGCCAGAATGAAGAAGTCTTATCCACCGTAAGTTGTGTAACCCGATTTATCCCTATGCAGATGCCTCGATGAATAAAAATAATATGTACAAGAATCGCATCCTCAATGATGCTCGAATCGAATGTTCAGTTAAGGAGTAGCAGTTGCAACGATCTTCTGCTCTCCGCTAGTTCGCTTCACGCTGTCGTACTCCCCAGCAGAAGGTCGTGTCTTCCGCCTCTCCAAAAACTCCAGGATAGCAAGAACGGTTGTCGTAAGTTGAACCAAGAATAGGGGAATCAAGTTGTATTGCCATCCTCTCATGATTCGCAGGTGGTTGGCGATATCGTTTCGCTGGCTTTCATCCGCCAGGTCGAGCTTCAGCATGGCTGGGAACCAGTTTTGAGGCGTCCACGTATCGAGAGCATACTTGTGGTTGCCGGTTTTCGAGGCGGCGTCAAGATCGATAGTCTGTCCTTTATGCGCATTCGTAACAGAAAAGACGTATCCGAGAGACCCAATAGTGAGCATGAGGCCCAGGACGAGAATGACAAGCCAGGCACCGTAGAAGAAGGACGTGGCTTTCGCTCCGATGATGTTGGGTCGGCTTCTAAGGAAAAGAACGAGGGAGCCCCCTATGCAAATGAGGACGATTGCTGTTCCCGCCGCGCCGTTGCTAGAGTGCCCTTGGTCGACCAAGAAATGCTTCGGAATGCCATAGAGATCGAAAGTCGAGCCGTTGAAGTTGACAGCAAATGTGCCGCTGGCAGTGTTGTGTAGCCATGCCACCATGCTAGTGATGAAAGCCAGTTCGAGGACGGCATCAATCAGCAGCACGCCCAGAGCGACAACGAGATAGGTAAAGAGTGCCATCTTGACGAAAAACACAGTTTGCTTCACTGCAGTCGGCAATTCAACAATGAAAGAGAGAAGAAAAGCCTGACTGGTAAGCCCACCAATTAACTGACTAGAGATCCCATCCTCTTATATTATATTTTAGGCCTTACGATGTCCGTCCCAAAATCCCCCGTTTGATAGCCCAATCGCCGTTGGCCCCATGTTAGTGCTGACCGGGTGGAATCAGTGGCTGAGGTACTAGCCAACAGCAAATGCAAGCTTCCCTGCTTACAACCATCGGTAAGGCGCAGAACAAGATACCTGACCATGTGTAAACGGCTGAACACAACGTCCCGAAGGATTGGCAGTGGACCAGTACGCATACTCTAAATTTCCGGAGTTTGCCTTACCGCTGGGGGCCGTGGACCTGGGAGCAGCAGAGCCGCATAAGCGTTCTCATGACTGAATGTTTATGGGTTCCACTAGATCCTTGGAGCTAGAAGAGTTTTCTGAATGTGAGAAACTACAACTACATGTGCCCTGTTGAACATGAGAATTGACTGCTAGGGTCGGACCAACCCAAGCCATGTCCAACCCACCCAACTTCAGAGGTTTAAGCTTGTTTTGGTCTTGTAGAATTCCCTAAAGAGAGTTTGTGAATGATGACATTGTTCACCGACGGCTAGTTGTATTTACACGGGTGGCTGTTGAGTTGAAGGAGCGCCCGCTTAACCTGTTTAGTTATTGATTCCCGTCAACACGCATACAGTTTGGCAAACGCTACCATTCTAGCCATTCACAGCTGAACATGACAGTGAGTTGCGCAAAATCCGTGTAATCTGCGGGTTTCCTAATTCATGCACGGATTCGGCGGATTCCCTGTTTTTCAGAGGCGCGGATGAATCTTGTTGGTAGCCTTGTCTCGTATCTGTACACAGCCGTTCCCATGCAAACGCACACTGTACTACGCTATTGCCTTGACGTTGGCTCGCCCTGTAGTTAAGCTAGGGTGCCACAGCAAGGCTCAAGACTGATTCCTCTCCACGGTATCATTCCCAAGAACTCGTAATTTCGGCTGTGCCGGTTCTGGACAGGCGAGCATTGTTTTTGCCTTCTCCGCATCTGGTCTGAACGAATTGGAGGCATGGAGCGGCCCGGCCATCGTGCTAGTTGCCTGTAGGTTGTAAGGAGAAGTTGAGCCACTTGTACGAAAGTGCAGGGGTATTTCAAGGGCAACGGCTTATGGCATAGCTGATAAATAGCGGCCGCTGACTGCTATAAATAAGGCAAACATGTGTAGCTTTGAAAATCCGCGATCCACGATTGGACCAAAACCCTAGCTTACGTAGGCTCGCATGTTTAAGGTGGAATTTCACTTTGCAGGTAAAATCCATCGCGTAGTGTCCTGCTCCATAACGCAAGCGGAAGTTTTTTCTCATAAAGGCATACGAGTCGCACGATGAATCCGAAGAAGCTTATGTCATGCACTGTACGAGTATACGATCGGGAAGGGATTCCGTGACACTACAGTCGGCCCAACGAATCTACCCGAGCCTAACAACCATATCTAAGAATATCTCACGATCTCATGATCAGCTGCATGTAGAAGCGTAAAAAAACTGGCTATACTCAATAAGTGAGTCCTCCAATATGTGAGGGCGCCATTTCGAGAGAGTATTGTGCTTCAAACTCCGGACGAAGATGTTGATTCCATGCTGCAGATGCTCTGACTTGTGCATTCATTGGCATCTTGCTGGCTGTATTTAACCAGTATTTACAATGACCAACAGAAATCTTCTTGGCATTCATGGATTTCTATTTCAGATCTTAGATGTCATGTCACTCGTAAATTATCGATTTGTGCGGTGGCCTGTGATTTAAGGGGAGACAGGACCTTGACTTCCATATTAGTACCTTCAGACAGGGAGCTTGAACCCCAGGCTTATTTCTCCTGAAGTTTCTTTAACCACGATGGGAAATTTGTCCGCCAGCACACCTGCTATTACAAGGTTGATGTCAGGCACAATGCCGAGGTTCTCGAACGCGGTTGCTACGCACAGCGTCATTTGAAAGACAATACTCCATTTTTCTTCTCACCAACGAAAGACCGCAATTACCCTAAACCCAGCATCAAGAGGTTGCAGAATTAACAGCACGTCCGTTTGTAGCTAACTATAGCAATTTTCGTTGGCCGTGTGTTGTGGTGTATGTGATACATGCAAAGAGTCGAAAGAACATACTGAAAGAGGTACAACGCCACTTGCAATGCTCATCCAAGTAGCTTCTTTGCTGTAAGCTCACTCTACCAATGGGGCTCAGCAATTGCTCTTTGCACACCTGATGGGTCTCAATATAACTTTCGGCTAAGCCTGACGTCGTGAGATTCGGCCGAATCCTGTCTGACGCGGAGATGAAATTCTCCCGCTCATTTACAGAGAGAATGCTTCAATACTCAATGTAATCTAATCGCCTCATATCTGCCTCGGATTCCTTGTTGTGCAACGCCTTGAGTCTTGACCGACTACCATTAGATTCTTATCAACAGTGGCGTTTCACACAAGAACCGGGTTTACATCAATGATTGAAGAATATGAATATATATTTAGTGTCAAACGTGTGTTACACGCTCTCCGTGGTGCAATAATGTGATACTGAGTTGGAGGAGTCAGTACCACCGCAACACACGAAGATCATGGATGGAGGATATTAATGACGACAAATGCGGTGACATGATCGCCCTTTAGTGCGGCATGTCATATAAAAATAGCTCAGGCAAATCAGGGTTGATAAATGGGAGATGTTCGAAAATAATTACCGCTTTAGGAAACTAAGCACCGAACTCTCTTCCACGGTGGTGCCGCGCGGTTGATCAATATGGCTTAATTGTTGCTAAAATTGAATACAATGCCACGTAAAAGCCGCCTGGCCAGTTAATGCCTGGATTCACTGTGCATGTTGAAAGAATTCAACTCTGTCTTGTATAGCTAGATGCTTCAACTCTATCACCGCACGCTGGTTGCTACAGTAAGCACACAATTCGCCACAGCTAGAGAGAAAGAAAACAGAGCATCACTCAGGCAGCTTGCTATGACATCTAGAGAAATCTCGGTTATATAGTAGGTAAATAAAGGGAGTGGCTATTCAATACTCCAAGTTTGCTATCTCACATCCTGTGTTCCAAGTCTAAAGCTGGCGATGGTACCATATACTAGAAGCAAATAGTAGAAAGTATTGGCAGCAACAGAGACACTCAAGGAATTGGGTATCTACTACCTAGGTAGTCAATAAAATGCTTTCCTTCGTATCTTACCCTGAAACTTGAACTCCAGAAAGTCGATGGGATGCTAAATGGTTACTCACGTAAAATATCACCTTTGATATCTGCTCAGCTCAACGAGGCAGACGGCCGTGGACAATTGCTTTTTCCCTTTTCACCAATGTCAGCCTTCCAACTGTAATCCAGCCATACCAGAGTAATAGACTTACTATACGGTAAATGCTGCCTACTTGAAGCCCTCCATAACCAATGCGAGAATTAAAATGCCTTTCCAAAGTCTCATCGTGCGCTTGGTAGGTGGAAAGCAGATTAAACATTTCTCGATAATAGAAGATTACCAGCGATTAGGATAAGCGGTTTGCATTGTAGGTTGCAATAGCTATCTTTGAAGACGATGCAGGGTATTGATTTCAAGCTCACGTTTGCCAGTAGGAAGGCTGTGCGCTAGGCTGTGCACTGGGCTTCACCCAGGCAGCAGAAAAAGGCCTCCCAAATGTTCAAATTTATTTATCTTCTCCTTTCTGCAACAAAATTGTCTTTCCCAGTTGCAATTGCAGCAGAGTTGAGGGATACTTCAGTGGTTCAAGTTTGTGTTGTTGGATAGATACATGTATTGGCAGAATTAAATATATGCAATTTCACAGCGACCAACGCTTTGCAACATTTCCTGTTCAACTGTACCAATAGCCACCACAAAACATTGTGTGTAACGCTCGACTGTTCCCTTAGTTCGCTAATCCTCGCTTTGGTACTTGAAATTTCATCACAGGTGTTGAACTTAATGAATTTCCTTACCGAAGCCTTAAAGCCCATTCATGTGGTTGTTTGGGGCGGACCAGCCCTGGAACATTACGGAGTGCAGGCTTTCATCTACGTAAGTGTCATGATGCTTCACTGCTCGAAAATATGACTCTTTGTACAGATACTGAATGGAGACATTAGGGCTACATTTTCATTGTCAATGAATGCGACCGTGACCTCGCCGCAGCAAAGCTGCTGGATGCCGGATGCATTCGTGCAGACTGGTCATGGGGCTCCACTGGCCCGGCCACGCTGCAGACATTGGATGATAACGCACAACGTATTCACAAAAAGTCGATCCCGGAATATGAAGATATTGACAATAATTCCATTTGCTTTGTATTTCCTCCAGAGCGTGTTAGTATCATGAACGAGCCGATTGCCCTCGTCCTTCCTTCCTTCGTGGGACTTGGGCCACCACGGACAGCGGTCTTGGGAAGCAGAGAACCAGCTCAAAGTGAGACACAGAACGACGAGAACTCAACACGACTTCACAAGTCCCCACAAGCAGAGGCATTAGTTCAAAGAGAAGACATACTTCAAGAGTACACCGCTCAAGAAGTCACGTCTTTAGCAGCCACGCCTCAAATGGACATACCCCAGGAAGGCAAACACCAAGAAGACAAACTCCAAGAAGACAAGCCTGAGGAAGCCGCAACACTTTTAGAATCTCAGACGCTTCCAGAGCAGGAACCATATCCGGAACCAGAGAGTTTACAGCCAATAAAGAGCCAGCAGAACTCGGAACTCTTGCAAGATGTAAAGCATATACCAGACATAGGAAAGCTGCAAGGCGGGGACATAATTCTAGAGAATACAGCAGATGATTCCAAGTTCACATGCGTCGATGGTTTCCTCTATTATCCGCGTCTTCCAATCCTGCTCGAAACCATAATTCGTGCTCGACTGCGCGTTCCTGAAGAGAAAGTAAGCTATTGGGCAACCATGCTGGAAGTCTGGGCCATTCCCTATCTTTGGGCACAAGCTATGGCACCATACGACATTCTCGACGAAATTGAAGATAAAGAGGTCAAAACATGGTTCAACAAGGCAACTAAACGGTTCGAAGGTGGCATTGACCGTGTCACTAATACCAAGAGGAAGGGAAGGGTGCCATCCACCAGGCCCCCAGTTGATTTGGACGCTTTGTTCGATTAGACTTCTGGGGATGCTTAGATTTTTGAATGAAGACCTTACTCTAGCAATGAACAAGACATCACGAAGATATCCTATAGAATGCATAATATTATTACCGGGATGATTGACTTGAACTCTAGTGAGCTGATAAGGTTTATGAGCATCTTCTTTTCTTCTGAGACACTTAACATGTGTTGCATTTGGACTGTGTATTTCTCTTCCGTAGATTCATTTTTGTTACTATGCTTGATGTTTCGAATTGTGTCTGACCTTTACGCGCTTTGTTCATTACATGGAGTCAAGGGAATGAATAATAAGACATGGCATTCCATTCCGCCAATTCCCTGAGATTCATAGATGGCTCTTCTAAAGTCAACGTCTGATGTTAATCCGATAGCTTTATGATTCCATTTGCTAATTATGAATATACATGTACACTAGTTTACAAAGACACATCCATTAAATATGGGCTCGACTTTCTCTACGCTGACCTCGTTGCCGCCTGCTCTCGGCCGACAGACACTCCTCCAGCCTATTCGTAAGCTTTTCTAATATCCACTCACTCTCCCCTTGGCTTCCCATCAAAGGGCTGCGATGGCCAACCCACGACCATTTCACAGGCTCTTCATTTGCACTATCTTCGGGAGAATTATCATTGTGCTTCTTTGCCTTGATCTTTGCTTTGGTATGCGTATGCGGACTATGCTCGTCTTCACCAATTAGTTTCAGATACCACGCCCATTCGTCAAAATCGTAATGGTGGTTCTTGGACGCCTTCAGATGGCTAGCAACAGCTCGAATCTCAGAAATGAGAAGGAAATGCAAGTCAGCTCCTGTGGGAATTTTTTGGTGCGCGCTGCGAAGGCGAGAGAGAGACCGTCGAACTTTGGAGGTGAAGCTTGACGCTTGTGAACCACGGCGCACATTCGCGGGCCGACCTCTCTCATCTTCCTGATCACCTGTCTCATCTCCGTTCTCATCTCTCTCATCTTCATTCTCTTGTTCAGAAAGGTCTTCTTCCTCGAGCTGGTCCATAATGTGGGCTAACCGCTGGAGGTGATGCCTCTTTGACTCCACAATTAATGGATCTGTAGTTTCGTAATGGGCTTGAAAGAACTTTCCAAGAGTCATTCTGCTGATGAGGTGTTTGAGACTAGCCATGTAAGATTCTTCACCGGGCAAAATGGTGACATTTCCCAGACGGATGGTGCTGTCTTTGATGATCTTTACGACGGTGTCGCCTGCATGAGAGATGAGCACCGTGATGGTGGGCAAAGCCATGAGGGACCAAAAGACAAAAAAGGACTTCCCGGCATTAGACACGGGTGTAAAATCACCATAGCCGATGGTTGTCCATGCTATGAAAGAGAAGTAAAACGCGTCAAAGTACGTCCAGTTTTGGTAGCGCTTCTCTGCCTCCATAAATACCACGGCGCCGACCAGCCAAAATACGAGCCATACCATGACGGAGATGGCTAGAGCCATCCATTTTCTCCGTGTGGATGTCATGGCTTGGATCTTGCGCATCAGAGCAAACTCTGCCTTGCGTCGCTCATATTCGCTGTTGATGCTTTTATTGCTTTTGTTGCTTTGATCTGTCGGCATGCGTGGTAATCCGGGTTCCTCTTGGATAGGCTCTAGAAGATCGTCATTCCCCTTCCGTGTGATGCTGCGAACAGTTCTTCTTCTCTTCTTTTCCTCCATACGTGCCAGGACTCTGCGTTTTCCGCCTTCGAGAGTTAGACCTCTAACAGACCCAATGACCAAACCCAGGCTTATTATTCCAACGATGGCGTATGGAATCATCAGCGCCTTTGCAAGATTTGTCGTAGGAGTAAAGTCACCAAAGCCAACAGTGAAGAGAGTGACATCTGCCCAGTATACGGCGTCTAGAAATCGCCAGCCTTCGATGTTGCTGAAAACGACCGCCCCAACATGGAGATATACAAGCACCGAGATAGTCTGTAGCATGAGAGTGCGTTGACTCAGAGTCAGAATAAAATCCTTTGGGTAGTGACCTGAATAGGCTCCCCAAAATGTGATACTCATGAGAGTTGCCACGATAAAGTAGAGTATGGCTGCCCAGATACCGTAATAAAATGATTGAGACCAGATCATCTCATCCCGCGGGAAAGGGAGGTCTTCAACAAGTGGCCCAGCGCCTGTACAGAGCAGGCAAATCAGGACAATCGCGGAGAAATACCTATTGCAGCATTAGTTTGCGTCATTGCATTGGCTCATCATGGGACTGTGAGCTTCTTACCATCCCACTATGGTAATGGGCTGTGCTATACCAAAGCGAATTCTTCTTGCCATATTGAAGAGTAGGAAGAAGTTGGAGATGATGGCAATGCCCAGTTGAACGGCGTTTATTGCCGTTAACCTACATATGAAAGGTCAGGAACACATTTATTGCGGCTGGGGATCGTAGATAGGAAGACATACCACGCTGGATCGGGGATATATGGCGCTGAGTCAGGGTCTCCTCCTTGAATAAAGTGCTGCCTCCATGGCGAAACTAGAGCACAGATGCTGAATGCTGAAGCTATGGGGCCAATTGTGCCAGCAATCATAGGAAAGACAGAGGATAGGAACCACCATCGGCTAAGTAACCAGCGTTAGTGGATATTCGCCTTTATTGGCTAACTCTTCCCCCTGGTTACTTACGTGGGCTGAAGGTGACAATTGTCGTTCTCAATCTTCGGGTTGCCACGATCGAAAGTCTCGTTCCAGTGAGCATTTGGGTGGCGGTCCTCACCAGTGACTCCATTTCTACTGTTGCGCGTCTTATCAGGACTAAAAGTCTCATCTAGTTGAGCCTCCAGGTCGTGTTCCTGGCCAGCAGCCCCATTTCTTCTGTTGCGTGGTGGTGGCGACATTTCTGCGGCTCCTGTTCAATGGCTGTGTGGCGGTCAGGACGAGGGCTCGCAGCTCTCTTGAGGAGAGGAAAGCTCTTATGCTATCTCCACATCCACTTCATGTGCTTTGACAGCGTCGAATGAGCCAAGAGTATTTGAGCTGAGGCAATTGAAGAAATTGGCTATTCGGCTGAGCTAGTCGGAGAGAGAGAATGAAACGAAGGGTATCGGCGGAATGGTCGGCGCTCTAGCCATATCCCGCAACCGGATTCGTCTTAATACGCGTGTTTCTGTGAGATGTCTTGGCACGAAGCGAACAGGCGAGCTGAGTTGATTCATAAAGACAGAATAAAGACAGTTGTGCTCTTGGCAGAGATGAGACCAGATGCTTTGAAGAAGTTTTTTTTTTGACGGCGATCATTTGACAATTGATGCGCACCAGATGACGTCGTGGAACCGGTTTAGCGGCAGTCAGGGAGCCTCACATGGTGCAGAACGCGCATTTCCTTGGAAGCGGCCAGATCTTAGCGCTGCCGATGCACCGAAAGGGCCTATTGGGGTTTAGTTGCAGCATTTGGGCTCGTAAATCGGGCGATGATTACGGGGATCGTTTTGGAAGCAACAGTGCAGAGGTGAGATTGTTCACGATGACGGATTCAATAAAGTCAAGAAATATCATGGAGGAGAGAAGTTGAGATTGAGTTTAATCAGTGCTGTATGTTTCTTTCGTTGGATACCTGAGGTGTCGATCTGGGTTATCGATAATGCCCTCCTTCTTACTCACCACTACAATCTAGATATTAAAGGAAGGCACAACATCCATCCATCCATCCATGTCTTTCATATACCCTCGCAAATCCAAAGCTATAACATATCGCTATTCTTCCTGTTCATAAACTCCGTCGCTAAAAAATAAAACCAGGCACTTGTGGCCAGGGGATGCATCAAATCACACCAGCAGCGGATAGTCGCCAATCTCCGCCATGGCATCCCGCAAAGTCCACTCTGCCAGTGGATCTTCGTGTCTCTTGGTCCAGCAATGCCTCAATATGCGCTGCACGCTCTCGCAGTTCCCAAAGTTGGTCTCCGCTGTGCTCAGGATCCGAGTCATGAGACGCTCGAAAAATGGCTGCTGATCGGGTCGAGCCATCGATCCCGCCAGGCAGATGGTCCAAACGACGCCTCGAAGCGACACCTTCTCAGGGGCTTGCTCAAGCTCCTTTATCACGGCTGCAACAGCGCCGTGGATATCGGCCTCGGCAGGGTGAGTCGTTGAGAGGATTAAGTGGAGGTGCACGAGGGCTCCAGCTGCAAACACTCGCGATATGTAACATGAAACTGGGGCATTGGGCTGCGATAGATTGTCAGTATGGCTGGTGGTAACACGATGGACTAAAACAAAGGATCAAGGGCAAACGAACATGACGGCTTTGCACACGCAACCTCTCAATACCATCTCGCAGCATCTTCTCAATGTTGGCCAGCGATGCTCGCCTCTCGTCCAAGCCGGGGAAGTCGATTCCGGCCTCGATCATGGACAAGTCTCCAATAAGTCGCATCACCCAATTCTGACAACCAACAAAGTCTGCCATGAGAATTTCTTCCGAGTCAAGCCATTGTCGATAAGGCATGCGGGGAGGTATGCCGGAGGAGGCTGTCGATAGGATTTCGAACCAAAGAAGCTTTGTGATTTCAAAGCGCCTTGCATATTTCATCCCACGGCGGAGAGACGAGCCTGGGCCGCTCGGCGCGTATGGTGGTGTCGACTCGTCATCATCTGAGTCTTCGAATGGCGGCAATCTAATCTTGCTTGCAACAGTTGTAAGGGCGTCAAGGTGAGTCTGCCAGCCCCTTGAGCCGCCTTGCAACACCTATACCATGCGCCCAAGTTAGGAGGATGAATTCGTTTTTACACGCACACTTTGAAGTCACACATGGTCACTCATACGAACCTCGAAACTAATTAGACAGCAGCCGCTGGAGATGAAGGTGATGAGCCTCTCGCCGACGTCTAGTGCAAGGTCGCCTTCATTCCCCGATAGTGCATGTCGCATGGCACTCAGTGCAGTGGTGTGATACTCTATCAATTCCGCTTCCATGTACTCGGTTCCCCGCGCAAACTTGGTTCGCTGATACAGTGCAGCCAAAGTCAGCGAGGCTTGTCGGAGCGGACGATTGTTCATCAACAACCAGAAGAGCCAACCACGGCCGCCGAGCTCTGCTTTGTCAGTGTAGTACGGATACTGGATGAAGAAGATGTAGTCCAGATACAGCATGATGAGCTCGGCCTCTCGGAACCGCATTTCCTGACTTGGGCAGGAGGCCCACAAGGCCTGCTCGGGCCCGGTGACCGCGTCTTGCTGCTGTTTCGCTGAGATTGTCCGCAATTGAGGGTCTATCCCAACAGGTCTGATGGGACCCTTGCTCAGCAGCCTTGCATTCTGTTTGACAGCCTTCTTGACCAGCGAGAGCTCGGCGCGAACCTGTTCCTCGTTATCCAGCCACGTCGGTCTGGGACCGTAGCCGTGACAGTGGATGCTGCGGTTGTCGCATTCCTTGCAGAAGGGGTGGCCCTCGTCGCATTTGCGGTGCCTGATACGACAGGTCCAGCACCCTCTTTTGGACCTGCTCCTTACCGGCACCTTAGCTGGCAACATTGTGCGAGGCGTGGGTGTAACGGGGGGGGCCTCAATCTGGAGACGCGAGTGTGGGAAGTTCGCGAGTTGCATGTGGGCAAAGTTGGGGAAAATGTGTCAGCCCATGACCCTCATGGGGAAGATGGGTGCTACGGTAGATAAGAGAGCAGCGAGCCAGCCAGCTGTCAGCCTGACTCATCAGACATGGGCTGGCATGAAGCCACTCCAGATCGATGGCACTGTCTCGA
This sequence comes from Trichoderma breve, assembly GCF_028502605.1. Lineage (NCBI taxonomy): Eukaryota > Fungi > Ascomycota > Sordariomycetes > Hypocreales > Hypocreaceae > Trichoderma > Trichoderma breve. Next base: position 121,669 of record NW_026611594.1, read on the forward strand.
GGGATCCCCCCCCACCCACGCAGTCTGCGACACGACCACGGATTGCTACTGGCCCCATGGGGAGCCACCAGTGAACGAAGCCGCCTCCAAAAGAAATGCTCCGGCCCCACCTTTCCCGAGCTATCGTCAACCCGCCGGGCTAGATGGCCTGGGCTAATAGTCTGTCGTAGGATGCTACGATACTGGACATCAGGTGGCCCCGTTGATAACCGGGTCTGCTCGAGTCAATGGTAGTTCTTCAAATACTCCCGTTCAGACTCACGAAATGGATGAAGATTGTTCATTCAGCATCCAAGCGTTGAGCATTTGTTGTACGTGATACGTTGAGACAAAAAAAAAAGAAAAGAAAAAGGATGACGACCACTCTGTTTACAAACGGCAAGTTCTTTGCCGATCAAGGCAAGGGACAAGAGCATGATGCCAAATTCCACGACTGCATGCTCGTCGAAAATGGCAGAATCGAATACATCGGCAGTGATGATGCCAATATCAGATCTGTGGCTGCTTCAAAAGGCGCCGACGTGCGGGATCTTGAAGGCCATCACGTTCTTCCCGGCTTCATCGATGGCCATGTACACGCCCTCCTGCTAGGTCAGTCTCTACAGAGACTAAACTTGGAAAGATGTCAGAACCTAGAGGAGATCCGCAGCGCTATCAGCACTTACGCAGCAACACATCCCGATGCGCCTCGCATTCTGTGTGGTGGCTGGATGGAGTTCATGACTGACGGAAATCCCGACGTCTCTATGCTGGACGACTTGGATCAAAGACCCATTTATATTGTATCGAGGGATCTTCACTCTTGCTGGTGCAACACGGCAGCAATTAAAGAGATGGGCGTGGAGTCTACGCCAAATCCTGTAGGAGGAACCATTCATCGCGATGCGCAGGGCAAAGCAACCGGTTTCCTAAGCGAAGCTGCGTGCACAGTCCTAGTATGGCCGCACTTGGCACAAATTGCTACACCGGAGGAACGAGTTGACGCCATGCGAGATGCAATCCATGCTCTCCATGCCGTTGGATGCACTGGATTTGTAGAAATGGCTATGGACGATGTTGCATGGGATGCACTGAAAACTCTCCGCGAAGAAATGGGTGGCCAGCTGCCTGTACATATTGCAGCTCACTGGCTTGTTCGTCCTACGGATTCTACAAAAGGCGACTCGGAAGAGCTCATTCGAGCAATTGCATTGAGCAAAGAGTTCAACGCTGCCACTTCACCAGACTTTCGTATCGTGGGCATCAAGATAATGTGCGATGGCGTTGTTGATTCGTGCACGGCAGCTCTGATAGAGCCTTACTCTACTACGGGCGTATCGACGGATCCCATCTGGTCTCCCGAAGCCCTTGGGCCAATCGTTCGCAACGCAGATCAAGCTGGTCTGCAGTGTGCTCTGCACGCCATTGGAGATGGTGCTGCAAAACTTGCCATCGATGCGCTTTCGGAGCACGGTACCCCGGGTCGCCGCCATCGCATTGAACACCTGGAAGTAACTAGCCCTGGTGATGGGGCTCGACTAGCAGCTGCTGGCATCACCGCATCTATTCAACCCGCTCATGCCGATCCAGTCCTGCTCAAGGCCTGGCCGGAACTGCTGGGTACAGCTCGCTGTGGACGAGCATTCGCATATGGCGATTTCGCTGCCTCCGGAGCCAACATTTCCATCGGGTCTGACTCTCCCACTGCATCATGGGATGTTCTTCGAAATCTTTACACCGCGACAACCCGGCGATCTGTGCGTGACAGGGAATATACAACAGTAGTGAACCCCGAGTTCGCCCTATCCCTGTGCCAGGCTATGCAGGGAGTGACACATGGAAGCGCGTACTCTTGTTTTGCCGAAGGCTGGACCGGAAGCCTAGCGAAGGGATTACAGGCCAATTTCGTGGTGGCCAACATGGAATGGACCCCGCAGTCGTTACTTCAGGCACAAGTGAAGGAGACATGGTATAGGGGAAAGAAGGTGTATGATGCGCCAGTGAAAAATTGATAACTGTAGTCATAGAAATAGAAAGGTAGATAGACAGATAGATGGATATAGATGATGTATGTCTACAATTAGATTCTTGTTCAAAATGGAATGCAGATGACTCTTGAGGATACGTGATATGGGGGCGTGCAGTTTTAATCTCTAGTTATAATAAATGTACCATGATTCATACGGGTACCGCATTGCTCATCTTAGATTATTAACGATAAGTAGATATTATATATATTGCTCTCTTAAGGAGGTTATTATGTAGATACGTTTGGTGATGTTAATCTAGTCTAGTGATGTCTACCTAGACCACTAATGAGAGCCGCAAGTCCACTTAAGCAAGGGACTGGCATGTAAATGGCCTATTAACAGCATGTCTCTGAAACTTATGAATCTGGTGGCAATAGTTAGTACAAAAGCTACATCAGAAGAGATTGGGAAAAAGAAAAACTTACCAGCTCGACAATGCTAGCATAGGTGCCACAAACGAGGATTATCATGCCAATAATGAAGACACTGCCATTGAAAAAGGCAGTCTTCCAATTCTTTCTCTCATACCACTTTCCTTCCTTGAGCAAAACATACCACATCACTGGAGGTAGATAAAAAGAGAGTCCAGACACGAAAAGGGAGGAACTGATCGACAATAGTTCCGAAAAGAAGGGAATGGCTTCGGCGATGATCCATGCAACCAACGTCACAAGCCCAACGACTACCAACCAGGACACCCAGCCTCTGACTGTATTCACATAACGAGTGATGGAGTTTCTGTATATCCTGCCATGTATGAAGCGAGCAACGACAGTGGTGTTGATTGAGCCCGAGATGAAGATGACAGGGAGCGCCACGCCAAATGCAACTCTAGAAACGACTGATCCAGCTGATAGCAAGGCAGGTGATTGAACATCCTGGCCTACAAAGGCATAGATGACAGCCCCTGTGACAGTATAAATAACGACTTCGATGATTCCAAGCCACCAAATGGACTTGATATAATCCTTGGGTGTGTGCATCTCGTCCATGAAGGAAGGCTGAGCACCAGCAAAGGCATATGCGAAAACAATACTGTTAACCGCAACGATTGCCTCTGAAAATGTCAAATCCTTCTGAGGCCAGGCAGACCAAGTTGAAGCTCCCAAGCCTCCAGGCTGAGATGAGCTCTGAATACCAGTGGCAATCATGGTGATGCCAATAGCTATGATGATGGAAGCGAAATCGATATAGCCCAAGATCGCTGCCTCCGTAAACGACGGTGGAATCGCCAGCAAAAAGAGTATAATAGCCGAAACAACGCCAAAAGCAAGAGAACAGACTCCGCTCCCAGTGATAGTTTCAAAAGCAACCGTCCCCGTCAGACAATGCGACCCAGTAACCAGAATCAACTGCGAAGCAAAAATAATGCTAAACAATTTCGACCCGACTCCTCCCATCATCAATCTCCCGATATCCGCATAGTGAGCAACCTCAGGGTATTTGAGTTTCACCTTTCCAAGGATATAACTCGCATACATGGCCACGAGTCCAACGCCAACACAGAGAATCACTCCCGCCACCATGCCTAGGGTTGCAAACGCCGCAGGTAAACTGAGACTTCCTAGGGCAATGGCTTCGACGATGAGGACCACGGTTAGGCGTCGCCAGCTGAGACGATGGAAGTGAGCGTCTCCTTGGATGGCTCGTTGAGTTTCCACGTCGTAAGCTTTGCTTTCGCCTTCGAGATCGGCTTGGGTGACGTTGTTGGATAGGTGGCGTGAGATGGCATTATCGTCGATTTTCTTGTCTTTGCCGTTGGAGGTCGTATCCACGGCATCGGCTTCAGTGATTGTAAAAGCCATTGTGTAAATTAATTTGAAGAGAAGTTTGATAAAGAAAAATCTGATGGAACTTGCAGAGAGATCAACTGCAGTTCCAGGTGTCCAATATTTGAACAGGATATATCCGGGGAAAGATCCTGCTCACCTGCCCCGGAATCTCGTCCGGGGTAATCTGGGGAACCTATTGACTGTTAGTTTGTTTAGCTCCGGATGAGAGGAAAGATATCCTATGTTTCTTCTTCGCGAGCTGAGATGAGAGTTCGGAGCTGTTTCTGTGGAGGCAATATTTACTGATGCCCCCTGTGTCCCGGGAAACATCGGTGTATGAGTAGGCTGTGGTAATGACCCACCTGGAGAATCTTGACCCGATTTAATGAGATCAAGGAGTAAACTTATGGACTATTAGGACCTAAGAATATTACAACGCGTGTATGGAGGTTTATGCTGTTCAACTACCAGCTCTTCAGGCTTGCTGTTGTCTTTTGTATGATCCGTAATAGAACACGAGGTTGCTTCGAATTTTATTCTTTTGAGGCAGTGGATATTACTAGGCAACTCTCTTTGTTTAAACTTTTCTCACCCGTAGATCTACAGTGATGACACCTGTACTTGTGCAATGACAGATGCTGTCATACAAAATGAATGGACTCTCCATCAAGCCACAGCAGCACATTGCTTACATGTGGTCCGTAATATGGGCCCACTCATTTATGAGCATTACGCCCTTTGCAAGTCAGAAGAGGCAAAAAAGAAGCATTGAATGAATTATCTGTACGACGTTGTCGCAAGGGCTTGCTCTGTGAATGGTCACGATGATCCGTATCTAAGACCAGGGTCTCACTTAAACCGGTGTTATCCTTTGGAGCTATCTTGCTTGCCCAGCTGTCAATCATTTAAGCTATGGGCTACGATGGGGATTTGATTTAGAGCTCCGAGAGCGGACATACGGAGTAATACGCATGAACCATTCAGATAACACCGATTGTAAACAACTGGAGAGCTTCGTTGTGGCCGGTGGCATCTCCGGAACGTAGCCGGGCAAGTGGGTCCCGGGGCCGAAGGATCTAGCCCAGCCGTCGTGGGAAATTGTACGTAATGGAAACTCGAGGCTGGGATTGCGATTAGCGCGGTCTGTCAACCTGTCAGTTGCAAAGGCGTTCAATTACCAGATGGACAACGGCATATCGGTAGTTGATTGGGGGTTTTATCTTGATAGGGGTTATCGAATGTGATGCGTGTTGATACAAAAGCTTTTCTTTTAATTTATTATGATTAGTTAAAGGGATTGGGCAGCATGAACAAATAGCAAGGTCCACATACCACCGAAGTTGGTGATGTTACATTCGGCAGTCGCGGTGTTGCACATTATCAGTTGAACTCGTGATATCTTCTTGCGATTATTAATATTTTCATATATATAGTTAAATCACTAACTGTTAACAAAGTCTTGTCAAATCACTATCACTTCAAACCCCGTTCACGCAGTCGACGCATCTTTAACTTGCTCTGAGACTTCTCCTTCTTGCTGCACCTTCTTAACAACCCGATTCTTTGTAGATATATCTCCTGCTCCCTTTGTTTCCCGACCCTTTTTCGATCCCGACGCTCCAGTAAGTGCATGCAGCTTCACTCTTTGCTCTCGTGCCTGCTGCAATTTGTTTTTCCTGAGCAGGGTCATATCGGACTCAAAGCATCGCCAGCTTGGGTGATTTGGTTTGACACCTTCTAATGGGGCAAGATCATCGCGATGCTTCTCACTCCAGGCGAGCCAGGGCGTTAGATGATCTAGTACATAGGGGCGGTGATATTTAGCGGCGTAATCATGGATTTGATCCACAATACATAAAAGATTCAATGCATTAGTAAAGGATGAAACGTCCCCAGTCCACAGTAATTCGATATTCTATGAGGCACTCAAATCAGACATTTGAATGATGCATTAGGTGATGAAGCATTTGTAACTTACACATGTCTTCGAAGAGCTCCATGCCACATAAACCGCCCATTGGGATCCATACGACACGAACGCAAACATTTGACAGTGAGAAGAGTTTGCGGATTGGTACTTGGCAACATTATCAGGATTTCTTGCGAGATCGTCTAGCATGGACAAATATATTTGACATGCATGCTGAATTTGTTGCTTGGCATTTCGATAGTCTGCTTCCCGTTTCTTTGCTTCATAAACAGCAAACGGAAACACAATATTAGCGTTTCCCCATGAGCCATCAACAACAAGGCTGCAATTTAGGTTATTCGTCATGGATTTGAGGCGATCTTGGGAGAGCCGGTCATCCAGTTCCTTGTTGATGTAGCCTGCTTGGTAGCCGGGGGCCATAGGCTGGCGATTGAGATGAAGAGTTTTGGGGCCATATGTGGCGAGACCGAACGTGGCATCTGGAGTTCGTGTTTTGACAATCTTTTTCCCATCGACGTCTTCTTCAACAAACTTATATGCCTTCTTATCCCTAACTCATAACGAAATCTTGAAGTTAGTGATAGGAACAAAGAAACTCGCTTAACTACATCTAAAATCGGACATATACTAACATTTTGAGCCACTCGTCCTCGCGAATTAAGCCGAAAACATATTGCCACGCGGAAACCTCCCAGGAGAATTCCGAAAACTCCTGCCCCTTCATGGTCTGCACACTTCTGCATAGTTTGGAAGCTCTTTGGTTAATGATATCTATTTGTCGAGAACTCAAAGTCTTTTGGTACTGCGAAGTGCGAACGACGGGATAGAATCGCAAACATAGCTTGGCTTTTGTGGTGAGTGAATCGCGCTCCCTCAGGTTGGAAAATAATTGTGGAACCAATGGCATGGCGCGCTTCCTTGGCAATCTGAAAAGAAACCTAGCTTAGTTTTGAATCTACTCTTATGGAACATACATCGACTTACGCCATCCTGCCTAGCAAGGCAGGCACAGAGAAAGACATTGTGCTATGATGTTCCGTCTTGATTCAATGTATCTATCCGTATTAGGTAAGGAGATATCAGTGCGCTTTTAGCCTGTGGATTGAGCGCATTATGTACATTTGCAAGAGGCCTCTGAGGTAAAGCGTTTGTAATCACAGAGGCTGGACATATCCATGTCGGGAGAAAAGCAAGGCTCGGAACCTTATGTTAAGCGCCCGCCAAGAAAGGATCAGCCATAGAGTGGAATGAATCTTTGAAGAAATACTGGTCACTTCTCTCTTGAGCCCCTCAGTCGGCCATCAACACGGCCTTGGGGCTTTGGTGCGGCTGGAAATATGAGACAAGTGCATATAAATCTGCCTGCCAACGGCCGCTCAGCCGGTTAAATGTAACTCTGCGTTGGCCGAAAATACGACCAGCTTGTCGTTTCATGAGCCTCAGCACAGCCGCCTCCGTTTCCTAGTGCGGTCTTACGTTTTGCACAACGACCAACACAGGCTGCTTTTGCATCGTTGCGTGCATATTGGGCTGCCACAAACTTCAAAGACCTCAAGTTGATAATGAAGTGAAAGCCCGAGTTGAAGACTGGAAATCTATAGATGTTTTCAGAATCACTTCAAGCTTTTTGTCTTTTGGACGATGGTTCAATGTATATTAGTCCCGACTCCCGAAGCCAAAATATCCACGTCTCTAAAGTTGGCATTCCAAAATTGGCTTCAATCAGAGTCTGATGATACCGATATAGGCCTAGAAAGCATAGTGATAACTTCCTCACTTACTTCTTTCCTTTCTTTCCTTTGCTCAAGTAATTCCCAGTTCCAAGCTTTTCCTTTACCCTTTCTCGGAACACGCTTGGAAGGCTTGGGTTTTTCAATGCGTCCTTCCCGCGTTTTCCGTGCCTCCCGTGCCTCCCGTCCTTTCTCTTGCTTAAACGTTCTTGACTCTCTTTCGAGCACGAGCCACGGTGGGTTCATATCGGGGTGGGTGTCCCAGAGCCCGCGGTCCACAGGAAACTGCCTATCCCGAGCATACCACGCTTCTAAATGTTTCAGCACAAATGGATAATCCTGCTTAATAGCAAAATCGTGGATCTGATCCACGATATATATTAGTTGCAGTGCTTCTGAATACTTCCGAATGTCCCCTTTCCATATCGTTTGCATCATCTGCCCAAACCAGTCCTCGATCAGTACGTCGTTTATACTCATAGCATAGTAACTAGCGCTACTTACACATTCCTCCAAGGAACTCCAGGCTACATGTACCTCCCAAAAGCTTGCTGACGATGTAAATGCAAAAATTTGAAACTCAGAGCTCTCTTTTGTCTGATACTCGGTGACGTTGTTTGGGTCGCGAGCTAGATCATCTAGCATCGCCAGATATGCCTGACAAGCATGTTGTACCTGCTTTTCAGCTGAACCGTCGTAACGATGGCGTCCGCTTTTAGCCTCATAAGCTGCAAATGGAAAAATGAGCCCTGCTTCTCCCCACACTCCATCCACAACAAGGTTACACCTAGGATTTCGCGTCATATAATAGAGACGATTGTGGCATAACAGTGGTTCTGGCTCTGTCTTAGCGTTACTCTTATACGCAGGAAATCCATTCTTGTTGCAATAGTCATAGAAAGTTTTAATACCAAACGTTGCGTCTGGAATCCGTGTTAAGATCGATAGTTTGCCATTACTGTCTGGTTCCACAAATCTATACGGTCTTTTGTCGCTATGGTGAACTATGTGTTAGTACAGTGGCGTGTAATAAGTAAGGGATAACTTACACTCTAAACTTTTCATCAGTGTGAATCAAGTTGAAAATGTCGTGCCAGGCACATATTTCCCAGTAAAATTTGGAAGCACGGTAATACTCAGCACCAACCGCTCTCCAAACCAGGTTTTCAGCTCTATCATGGAAGTTTTTTTTCTTGATCTTTACTCAGAGTTTCTTTGTACTTTAAGACATTAACATCGGGAGTAAACACATTCCAAGATTTGGCATCTGTCTTTCGGCACTCTTTGAAGGGGTTGGGAAATAGTGGCATTGCTCGCTGCCTCGGTTTCCTGACAAAATCTTCGCGCTCTGAAACATCCATGGCTGCAGTTTCGTTTGCAACGAGTGCAGGGTCCAAATCGATTGACAAAGAGATGGATTAACGAGAAATTATGGCAAATATTTGGGGTTTCTTCTGAACATATATGCATGGATAACTGGGCGACGATGCATCCAACCTGAAACGCATGTGGCCGCAGTGAAAGAGGCCCAACTGCGGTGGACAAAACTGCACCAATTGAAATGCACGATCAAGCGCCCGAAAATCTGGCGAGAAAAAAACGGTAGAGAAACAAAAGTTCAAACCAGTAGAAACAACCGCCTTTGTGGCTATACGCAAGATCATAAAACCTCCCACAGGTAATTTATCTGCTCAGCCGTTTTAGAGTGGGGGCCCTCTTCAGAGCTTAAGGCTGTATACAGATAGTAAAACATGTCACTCAGGCCAGAAATGTGGGCGTACCATGTTTTCTGAGAAACGCAGGTAGGATATTGTAATTTAGATACTATTTACTCATAAGAGCACGATCAATGATTGGTTCGTATTATTTTTAGGGAGAGTTATTGTGAACGTTGCACCTAGTTCCGTGAAGCTACCGTTCGTGGTGTGAGAGAGCTTGAATGCCATCGTTTAGACATCATTTTTCGCATTTTATTTACAATGGTAGTCCCATAGTCAGGTAACTCAAAGAAGAATTCGGAAGCACTATGACTTCGTTTAAGACCAGCAGCAATGCCGATTTGGAATCTTGCGATTCAGGTGGCGCCCGGCTCAGCGGAATATATTAGCTAGGAAGCGGTTAGTAAGCAGTGATTAATTCGTTCAACATTAAACTCAATACGAATTGAAGCCTCAACACGATCTCGTTCTTGCAATGATAATGACAATTATTCAGTAATAAAATGCCTACTCGGAAACCAAGAAAAGACTCGAATAAATCTCCTGCCAAAGAATTCGAATTCATTGTCTTGTCTGGGGATGAAACGGGAAGAGACAGAGAGACACAGAGGCGAGTTCGCAGCGTCGCTCAGGCCAACTATCGACGTCAACATCCATATAAGCGACGCCAAACAACCGTGGACCTTGACGTTACGCCTTTGCTTGATGGAACAATTCACAGTTCAAATGCTGGGCCCAGTCAAGTCCTTCCAAGATCGATGTCAATACTAGACGCGAGTCGGTCCGATCCATTTCAGTCGTTCGGATTCGGAGACAATCGTCGAGCACACCGTCTCTGGGATCACAGTTTGTCACTCACATAATGGTCGGGCAAAACTCCTCTGACAGTTCTTCATAGTGTATGATGGAACATGTCCCAAATTCAACACGCTAGTTCAAATCGGCTTCGTCGATCTAGCTCGAGAGACAATAGCGCTTTCGCAAATGCTCTCTGCATCCGCGTGGCATCTCGTTCATTGGTTGGGATGCGAGAGCGACTCCGGCGAAGACGCCCAGTATTCTATGATCTCAACGCAAAATCTTCAGCAGAGGTTAAACAGCGTGGCAACTGGTGCTAGTGACGAGGTTGTTATCGCCGTTCTGACATCCGCGGCATATGCGGTAGGTTTCAAGACATTCTGGTCGTTCAAAAAATAAGTGCTCTGACAATTACAGAATTTGATCAAAGAGCCTGGAATGTTTCAAGTCCATATGGACGGGCTTTCGCGTATCCTTCATCTCAAAGGCGGCGAGGGTTCATTACACTCACCTCCTCTCCGGCTTGCTCTGTTTTGGTAAGTCTATAAATACCAGAATAAAAGACCTGACCAACATTTTGAACAGGATCGAAATTAATGGGCGGTTTCGGCAAGATGCAGCGGCTCAATTTCCTCCGCCCAATGATATCCTTTCCGGCCAGAGCAAACTGAACTTGGCATTATTCGATGCAGCACAACTCTCATCCGGCTGCGTTATTCCCACTGTGGAAAGATGTGAGATAGCGAATTACCTTTGTCAGCAGTTAAGGCACCTCAATGACATAATTGCGTCGGAAACTTTGACGCGGGACCTATGGATCGATCCCTTGTTTCATGTTTTTCACATATCACCAGTGCTACATCACTTCCTCTCCCTTCCTCGGTCATCAATACATGATGAAATTCATGCTCGTCAAAGGGAGTGCTTCCGCCTTGCCGGAATTTTGTACCTTGGCAGTCTTCGCTCTAAATTTGACTTTGAGCCTGGTGCAGGCATGCTCTATGGAACAAAACTGCAGTTGGTACTTGGTTCAGAAGGGATGCTTCCCAAGTGGGACACATCTAATATCTTCCTCATTTGGATACTCACTGTTGCAGCTTGCTCGCCGATTCTCTTTGACGATTTGAGAATGCAATTTGCGGCATTGTTGTCAGAAAGCGTCCGATCCATAGGCTATGAAACTCCTCAGGACTATTTGGCTGCGATAAATGGATTTATTTGGTGTGAGGCAGCTTTTGGTATGCCTTTACATTCTTTGTCAATACAGATATATGGAGAAATATAATCGCAAACGCGGCTATTGACTAACAAATGAATGTGTAACAATCTTCTTGACATCATATGCCAAAGTGCAGTAATGAAACTATCTCTATTCAGAATGGAATCAACGAAGGGATCATATTACAATGATCCGTAGGTCTCAAAGCGTAGAATCCCGTCACATAATAGCGATGTAAAACATGTAGCTTGTTTAATATCTGCAGCATGACGACTCAAACACAAAAGCACTAGACAACAGCCACCAGTAGTAAATGATCGGGCGTATATTTAGTTTAGCACACGGGTGGCATGTCTCCACCAGGATCAAGTGGGCGAGCTGAGCAGACTTAATGCAAAGACAGGGATGAGGTGTGGCCTATTTCGTCCTAGTTTGCCAACCTAGATGGAATCTATCTGACATCTGTACGCCTCGAGTTTGCGACTTCATATCTAATAGGAAGACTTTTGTAAGCGATGTATTAACAACACTAGAAGCTTGATTATAAACACCAATTATAAATGACCAGATTATATCATGACGTTTGTTTCACAACGTCACATCCTACTACGAAGGAACATGAACTCCATACCTCAAAACTATATAAGATTCATTGAAGACATTGTTACTGAATAAACATCCGACATCAAAAACATCATCAGAACGACATCAGTAACTCATTTATAAGACACCATTACTTTATAACCACAGCAAAAATGGTTTCCACAGTTCTAGTCACCGGAGGCTCTGGCTTTGCCGCAGCACACGTCATTCGAGCCTTTCTCAACAAGGGTTATAACGTGAAAGCCACAGTTCGATCAGAAACCCGAGGAGAAGAAGTCCTTGAGAGCCACGCAGAGCACAGTGCAAAGCTTTCTTACGTGATTGTGCCTGATATTGCAGAAAAGGGAGCCTTTAATGATGCTCTGCAGGGAGTAGACGGGGTATGTTCATTGCTAACCGTGCTGACCAAAATGTGATGCTCAACTATTTCAGGTTATTCACGTTGCATCCCCTATGCAGCTGGGCACAACTGATTTCGAAACTCAGCTGTTCAGGCCCGCTGTAGACGGCACGGTCAACCTTCTGGAAACCATTCAAAACAGCGACGCAAATATCAGCCGCGTGGTCATTACATCGTCAATTTCTTCCATCTTGGATCCTCTTCAAGGCCAAAGACCCGGATACGTGTACACAGAGAAAGACTTTAGCCCTGTGACCAAGGAGGCAGCCATTGAAAGCGGAAATGCCATTCTCGCCTATTTAACTTCCAAGAGCGTTTCAGAAAATGCTGCCTTTGACTACGTTGAGAAGCACAAGGTACGCCTAGTGCGACAATGGAACATACCAGGCAATGCTTTGTACTAACACATCTCAACCAGCCCAAATTCACAATCTCGGCACTGTGCCCTCCGTTCATCTATGGCCCTCTCATTCACCATGTAGGAAGCACCAAAGAGCTGAATACCTCCTCCAACGACATCTACCGCCTCTTTAACGGATCAGAACAAGAAGTTCCACCCACAGCGTTCTTCTCTTATGTCGATGTCCGCGATCGTAAGTATTCAATTTAAGGATAGAGTTGCCAGAACCTGCCGCTAACTTTTCTTCTCAACAAGTCGCCGAAGCACACGTTCAAGCGTTCGAGAAGCCAGCGGCCGCAAACCAGCGCTACCTTATTGCTGCTTCTGCTTACAGCTATCAGCAGATTTGCGATATTATTCGTGCCAAGTTCCCTGAACTCAGAGAAACCACTCCCAAGGGAGAGACTGGAGCACCTATTCCGCCTTCTTATCTTGTAGACACTACAAAGGCCAACACAGATCTCGGTGTCAAGTACCGAACTTTGGAGGACACCATTGTGGATGCTGTCAACAGTCTTCGAAAGATCGAGAAGGCTTAAACTCATGGGACCTTTACAGTATTATCTGGAACAGCATTAGTGTATCTAATCAAAGCTAGCTCTAGTATACAATGGAGAAATTGAAGAACATGCACAGGAACTGATGACGAATATTTATTTAAAAATTGCTTCGTATACATTATCTAAATGTCCGGATTTTGGATACCCATCGAATGCCCCGGAACGTTAACTCATTAATTGCCCACCTGGTAAGTTGTGTACACAACACTCTCAATGCCCGCGTTACCAACGACAAACTTAACACGCGCAAGAAGGACAGCAAAATTTAGCCACCTATACTTTGGACTCGCCGTGTTGAACTTCAGAACTTCAAAACCGTAAGGCTCAGTGACTCCCGAGTTGTTGTCCCCGGCATCTTCGCCAGCTCTGCCGTCCAAGGCCAGCATAGTTGCTCGGTCGAGATAGTCGTATCCCGACACGGTGATGCGCATAATTTGGTCGTCCGAGTCTTTGGCAATTAGTCGCATATCCACCTCTGCGACGTTGTCATCGACATATCGCGTGAGGTAGTCTCCTCCTCCAGAGAGAACGTCAGCGATGTGTTGACCATCTGCTGCTGTGATAGTGCCGTCCGAGATCTCGAACCAATTGGCCTTTCCTCTTGGCGTTTCACCAGTGTTGACCGGCTCCTTCGGAGTGATGGCCATAGTGAAGACGTGGTTAAGAGTAGGAAGCGACATATTGAGAGCCTATAGGCGTTAGCATGTGTATCAAAGTAGGAGGGTATGAAGGGACAAACAGTCGTTTCTTCGTGTCTTTGGTAAATTTTTTTGAGATTGGCTTGATGTGTAGGAAGTTGGGTTACGAATGGCGTTCGAAGTCTCTCTCTTTATATCACGAGGCTGGGGAAGAAGCTGACGATGAGGCTTATTATCATTGTCTCATGCCTAATTGGATGAGTGATTCTATTACTACAGCATACATGATGAACAATTTGCCCGTCTAGTCACATGCATGGGGGCTATCACATTCACTCTGGCAGCGTGTGAAACATTATCCTACGTCAGTATCCAATTTTGCGCCGAATGCCAGCCTATTTATTTACCTCATCAATGAAACATGTTGGCTGCAAAGTATGAGACATGCGTATTTGCAATTTCAACCTTGCATATATTGGTGTAGCGTGGCGCCTTACTGTTGCTCAACTCTCACCGATATAACATTGCAATGTCTCTTTACATATGCAAGGGGGCCAAAAATCCACCACAAGTCGGGCGATTGGCTGAAAACAGCTTGGATGCCCGCTGTGGCTTGAGTGTTGGCTGCACGCACAAATCACATTGATGCGAGAACAAGGATCAGGTGTGTCCTGATTCGTGCGGTCGCAGGGCTTAGTCTATCGTACTGCCTCGCAGCCCCGGAAATTGTGCGAGAAGCGGATCGTCTAATCTCGTGAGCTCACTTGCTATTAAAAAGTGATTATGAGGAGCTTTTGGTTGTGAGAATCTAGGCGGTTCAAGGCATAAAAGTAGTGGTAGTCGAGCAGCCTTGAGCTCATCGTGCAGCTCGTTAACATCCCATGCCAGGAAGTTGAAATCCGTAGGTAGCTGGTATGGTCGGGAGACACGATCAATTAAGTAAACATCTCAAAACCTACAAATTATAAGCTTGAATATTAACTGTCTCAGACACCTCATAAAAATAAGATTGGAAGGTCTCCAAGGTACGTAAATTGGCATTGGGCGCGGGCAAAATTAAGCTTGTATTCAGTTTTAATGCTTTGGTTAACAACATGCTATTTAAAGGCATCTGAATGAGTGTGATGAAGTAAAATTGTATGCACAGTCGTTCTTTCAGAGAGCGATGCGGTCTGCTGCTGCATTCTAGTGTAAAGTTACCACTTGGTCCTTCAGTCCTTTAGTCTTCCAGGCATGGATGTTTTGAGGTCAGCCTCATAAGAGCACGGCTGAGTTGCAACAAATTCCCACTATTTCCCCCCCGTAAAGTCACCACGCAGCTCCATTAGGAGCAACCCTTTCTGAACAATGTCTTCCTCCCTTTTTACAATCTCGGGAACATCCCATGCTGCGTCCAGATATCTTCCATTCATAAAATCAGCCTCTGCAGACGCCAGCCACACAGCAGCTCCTCCCGCCAATGCCGGCGTATCTTTCGAGAATCGCACCCACTCTGGCGCGGTCATGGCTGTACGGACTGATCCCGGGTGAAGACTTGCAGCAAAGATATTTGGGTTTCCTGCTGTGATATACCGTTGCATTTGAATCTGAATTAGCTTGCTAAGAGCATAGCTGTCTGTGTCTGGCGCCATGAATGGACCGAATGAACTTGCTATGTTGATAATGCGACCTTTATCGGTCATGCCTAATGCTTTTGCAAAATACTGGCTCATGATGATGGTGCCCTTTACATTGACTTCCTGAAGACATAGTATTAGCTTTTTGTAATTTAGCGAATAGAGGTATAATACCGACAAAGTCTCGCCAAATATCTGCCACAGGAGCTGTCAGAAACGGCCCGCCCGACCCGATTCCAGCACAGTTGATGAGTACATCCGCTTTACCATATTCAGAACTGATCTGGAGAAAGAGTTCTCGAACAGCATCTTCATCTGTAATACTCAAAGCCTTTGTAACAACTTTGACATCTGAGTTGGTCGCAAGAACCAGCTCTCTAGTCTTATCTAGGCCGTCTTGACTTCGAGCGATAAGGTAGAGGGCCTTTGCACCAGCCTTTGCAAATGACAGCGCCATGGCCTATTCATTGGGTTGGCGGCAAGCATCAGTCCAAATGTTCCACTCTTTGAAGAGAGAGGATGCAAAGAGATAGCTACCTCCTTTCCGATCCCACTACTAGCTCCAGTGATTACAATCACTTTTCCTGCTTGTGATAATCGTGGGTTTTCTGGGTTAATAGCATCGTACACGTCCCGATGATAAGTGGTGGTAAATAAGTTAAGAGTCGTAAAATAATCGTCATCGAGCTCTGACATCTGTTGGGTCATGTTGGGGAGCTCAGCCTGTGGCAGTAGCTACCTGGGAATAGAGCGATTCTATCGTCCAGAAATATTGAGCTTCTGCGGTTTTGATTGTGTTTGTGTTCAATATTTCATTGAGAGTTTTGGCTCTGGCCGGCATTCGTTCCTGCAGGTCTTATGAAAGAAAGAGAAGACGGCTTCGACAGGGCGTCTAATACGCCGTGGACTCCTCATGTCTGCGGCCTATAAGTCCGGGAGTTTCTCCGTGTGTATATCCGTCGTGGTAATTGGCGGGCTACTAGTGTAGACGGCCGGATTGATTGGCGCTTGGTTTCTAGGATTGTCAGTTAGGGAAGTCTACATATTTCGAAAAAATAACAGTCTTCACTTTAGGTATAAATGGCTACGGTCAAGCGGATGGAGCGTGCTCTGAAGGTGAAGATCCCGGTGCTCCTCTGCTGAATATGCGAAATTATCACCCGCGATTTTGTGGCTGGGATGATTGAGCACCTGTTCCATGCGTCTGACAGGGGTTGTAGGTGTACTCATAGCGGCTCGTCTGATAGATGGATAAGCGGTTAGACACAATCTTGCGATGAATATAGTCATTATAAGTGGAATTAGATCCGGTAGTTATTGAAACTCATCATATCGAGCCAGGAGCCGAGGTTGAGAGGCAGGCTTGAAAGGGTAACCACCGAGAGAAGTGGGGGTCGGTGAGGGTCGGTCATCACAATGGAAAGACTTTGCTCGAGAATATTAACATATCAAGTTAGTTAGTTGGCGTTAGCTGGCGCAAAACATGCCGGTGATTGTGAATTGCAGAAGCCAATCCCCAGCTGTTTTTTAATAAGCGGTCTCCAAAAGAACAAAGCGATGTGGAGGCGAGTAAGATCTCTTCGACTCGGCATTGCCCAGATGTGGGTAAGCGTGGGTAGTTAATAGACAATCGAGATTCTCGTTGTCTTCACCGTGGTGAAGACTCAACACATTCTTGCCTCAAACGCTTCACCTGTACTACAATATTCTTTCGACAATGGCACGAAAGCGCCATCGTGAATACTTGGCAGATATTCCCCAATGCGGGATCTGTTCAACTACCATTTACCAGCATGAAAAGATCATAGCACGTATGAGATTGTCTAACATGGCTATTCTTTTAACTCCATCCTTCCTTTGAGGCTTCGCTCGTCTTGTCGCTGATGATATTTATATTTATATGTGTGTAGTCTGCGGTAATTACAATTCGACCGCGCATATCGATCTCACGGAACCATTTGTCAGGTACCCATTAAAAGACTTCCACGTACATATGATGGAAAGATACGAATACAGCGTTGCCGACAAGAACTCTCCAAACCACGCCACATCGCCTGAGTTTTGTGCGATGCACCTGGGTTGCTACCAGATATTCCAACAGGTATGCTCTGTTGCAGGCGAAGAGGCCTTGAATAGGCTCTGGATTCTAACCGCGTGGAAACATCCTTGGCGGGGAATGGAGCGCCTTTATCTATCGAATAATATAGTCGATGAGGAGGCTCTTGAGAAGACAGCTCGAATCGGTGGGATATCGCGACTCTACTCGTTACCCAGAGAAATCGTTCATATCATCAAACAATACTCTGAGGAGTCTGTATTCTGGAGGTGTATGATGGCGATTCAAATTGCAACCTGGGTTTCTCGAACCAGCCCGCAGCCGGTCCGAGCTATGCCATTGAGAAGTGTCCTTTCGTGGGAGCGCAACGGAGAGTTGCGTCGCGTTGAGCCTTTATCACCGCCACTACCAGTTATAAAATTGACTATAGATTGTGAGGGCATTAGAAAGATGGAACGGCTTCCGACTCGGCCACAGTATTCGGGGCGGTGGTCAAGGCCTGCCAACCACCTTGCCTATATTGTTGAAGATGAGGCATCCCTCGAAGGAGTAAAAGTACAGTTAAAGGTATGTGTGCCCATCAGAATCTCATCAACATTCCATCTAAATCTCACCATTTATTTCCCCAGGACGGCCGTTTGCGACTCAAGCTACCTCGACAATTGCGCAACGTCCGCCTCCACGTATGGAACAGCCCAACACCTCCTAATTTATCGCTCTGTATGGGTCATCCGAAAAAGATAATGCCAATACAGCGCTTTAATGTTGTTGAGTTGAGTGAAATACGAGGGATCACATTCTATCTCGATACTACCGTTGTGTTGGCTATGCATATCCACCTCACGGAGCAAGAATCCACCCTTTGGACAGATAAAGCTGTCTTGGAAGAGAAACGTCCTGATGTTGTCTTTTCGGAGCCTCTTCGGGTGTATCTGCCTTTACCAAAGGGTGACCGGATAACCTACCTCGGCGCCAATGGATCAGATGATCGTTTAAATGTCATCTTTGTGAGAATGGAAAAGGCCGGTGATATCACTATTGGACAGCGTCAACCAAACTGCAGTGAAGACAAGGTTTTAGCATTGCAGAACCCCGTCTCGTTGGTTTACTGCGAGCCTAACAAAAGAGAGATGTTACCCTTCTTTGGTGCATATCAAGCATCCCCAGCAACTTTCGACGTCGCCAGCCGCCCGATATTCGCTGACCCTGGTGCAAACCAGATGGGCCAATTCACTTATTACTCTTGGGCCAGTTTGGATGGAGTTTCCTCTGTTGTGATATTTTACGAGGGTGATTTAGACTTTTGCCGAGGCCTCATGTTCTACTATGAGAATGGTGCCCGTCGTACAGTCGGAGACTGTCGTGTACAGATGGATCGGGAAGCGACCGTGGACAAACCAACTCAAATCTGTTACAGAACCAAGATTCCGGAGATTGGAAATTACGAAAATGGAATAGGAACGGTGTGCAAATTACGGGTGGAGTTTGAGCATCACAATGGACATGATGATGAACGCTGGCACTGTCTTCCTTTCAGGGGAATCATACGATTTTGGATTGCAGGAGGATTCTCGTGGCTGTCTGTCGAGCAATAAAAGGCAACAGATAGAACTGATAATCTTTAAAACATGTATCTAGGATCCCGAGGGATGTTTTGGAGTCTTCCTATTTTCACCTTAGAATATTCCTATTCTCGCCGTAGTACTCCACAACACAAGCTAGATTTACCCCTTAATAGCAATTGTCACACCTGCACACCAAAATACAATACAGCGCACCAGGAGAGAAAATCATCATACAAAATTTCACATTACAACACTATAGACTATCGATATGCGCCAATTCCTTCAAAAACCGCATTTCCGGCCTTTCCAATTCAATGTGAACACTTCTCACGGGCCGGCTATTTCCTCCGGCTCGTCTTCCTCGATCTGTGTGGCCGGGATGACTTCAATAACTTCCTCGGCATCAGATTCGGTCTCGGAGTCGGTGTCGAAGGCGGTGGCAGCCATCGCGGCCAGCGCCGTGAGATGACTCTGACGATAGCCGCAGAACGAAGGCATCGCGATATCGAACTTCGCGATCTTGAACTTCGTGATCTTGGTTTGGTGTGTTGTCAAGTGCGTGGTGTGCCAGGGCGCCACACTGTAATTAGGTGTGGATTGAGGAGACCGGTGATAAAAAGCGCTGAAGTTAGGATCTGGTAACCTAGTGCTTGACGACAATGGAATCGATGTCAATTCCTCTATTGATGTAAATCTCTCTGTGGCGATTCTCAGGTAAGTTTTGTCAGCGATGGTGTCCACGACGTCTCGTCATTTCTTCCGTTCACCATTTTCATGTCTAACACACAGAGGGCTTCTCGGGCCCAGTCGTGGACGTGAACGTGCACTCAGTGGTTGGCAGAGAGCGTAAAATCGATGTGACTAGTGGCCTGAATCCTCTTCAGCAGGCTGCAACGGCGCTGCGCTTCAAACAGCGCCTTGTATGTCTTGTCAGTGGCCCAGCTGATCACGCATATCTCTAAGTTTTTCCATGCTAATATCGTAATCGGCTTCAGGGCCGGTGTTCTTCTCCCGCTCGGCCTCGATGATAGCAGTCTCCTCATCCCTAGCAAGAGCCGACAATTGGGCATTCTTCTTTTCTCAAAGTGATCCCGGAAGTGCCGTCCCCTGGTCAAGATATTCGTCATATAAGATATCCGCGCGGTTGCGAAGGTGGGTGATTATGTCGTCCATTGTGTTGGCAGGATCTCGCACATGGTCTGCGGTCCTCGGTTTCGAAGTTTAGAAGGGTTGGTGTGCTGTGCAAACAGCTCGAGGTTGTTCAACAAGCGCTTGTGGATGGCTTCATAGAGAGCGATGGGGTCATTGGCGGCGTCCGGGTCCATCCCGAGGGCGAGGGCGACGTCGGAGGCATGTGCTGTTATGTCGTAGTCCTTCGAGGACGCCTTTGAGATGTTCAGGCGGGGGTTAATCTCCAGCTGGAGGCAAAGTATGTTCCATTCCTCATAGAATTCCCCTGTAATGTAGGCGTGCAAAACTCCTGGATGGGGTTTGACGTTATGATTGGAGTAAGTGATTAGCGTAAGAGTTGGGTAAATAATCTCATGTGGCAACCTTTGTCGTCCGTGGAGTCGGCATCATCTCTTTTCGCTCGTCGAAAGACCTTCTAGAACAGTCCTAACATCGATATGGTACTGCAGTCTTTTACGATATGAGCTCTTGACGATGCTTAGGCACAATATGAAACCACATCTTGTCAAAATCCACCAGAAGCATCCAAGTGTAGTAAGGTATATCGGGGGAAACCAGATTCATCGTCAAATTCGTGAGTTGGCTCTCATGAACAGGACCTCTTCCATGAATAGCTAAACCCATTGGATAACTGTGTGCGATGTGCAGGAGTAGTAAGAAGATTCCACGATCTCGGCCATTGTTAAGGTGTTCATGTTCCGAAACAGAGAAGCTGGCTAAACCAAGAATATATCTCGTAATACAGGGCAACAGCTCTTTGCCCTTCTTGCTCGTTGATGAATCACATCGGACTGCTATGTCGAAGAATCTCTTGCAACTGTATCCGAAGTGTAATAGTTGTAAAATGGTAAATATCAGAGTTCTGTGAAGATGTTGTTTGATGTTGTCGCGTTCCTTTGTATTTCGGCATAGTGGGTGCGCTACCAGTAAACAGGCTACTGGTAGTGAGTACTGACAGGTAGTTCGGAGGCAGCTTCCATTCCGCAGCATACAAATCTCTGCTGTCCGCGTCCAAGAAGGCGACATATGAGCTAAATGTTGCCGCTCAATCAATGTTTTTTGGTTGTGTAAGGCATGTCTGTTCCAATGGCAACTTGTACAGGTTACAGTTTTCTTTTACTTGGAATCCATTCATCAGTTCCAAGCCACTCGCTGCATTAACCGTTAGCACGATTCAAATTCATGAAGTTGCTTGACTTACATGGAGAATCGAAGGCTTTCGGGTGTGAGCATTATCGGTCGTCATTGTCAACTCGAACATTTGTTGTCAAACTTCCAGTATTTCGATTCGGGTTGACCTTCATCAGGGGTTCCTTACACTTCCCTCCGATGCAATCTTGTATCATTCATGTGTAAGCCGTGATTTTGCTGGGAGGAGGATGGAATGATCCCCTTCATCCGTCAAAATCAACGTGGTGTTGATATTGCAAAGCTGCGAAGCCGCTTTGCGAGGCTGAGAATTGCGTCAAAAGCTGCTTCCAGATTTGCTTGATTAATATGTCAAAAGACCAGCAAGCCACCGCAATCACTAATCACAGATTGAAATACCGACCGGCAATTGATCTTCTTCTCTTTTTTGTTAGAAAGCTCAGGGAGGTCGGGAAGATGAGGTGGAGGATTAGGTCCACCTCCAGCAAGAAGCAAGGGCGGAATGGTCCTCTACATCCGTTAAATTCATCGTGATGCTTATTCGCGGTCCTACTCATCCATGGAGCGAAAGTATGGGTGTTGGATCTTAGTGTATACGCAGCTGTATCTTTTGCTGTGATCTCATCTCTGAGCTGTTGCCTTGCTAGTTGGTGGATTTCATCTCATCATCTACTGAGCTGTCAGTATCAGTCACTTTTGCGGACGGATGAGCTCATTGGGAATGGGATATGAAGAAGGGAATCTTGGCAACGAAGGAATCTTTGTTCCAGGCAACATACACGGGTAGACGGTAACGCATAAGTTGAAAGGAACTGCAGGTGGAAGCACCCATCTACGTGCAGTTCCTGTCAATGGGGAAATATTGCGAAGTTATGCGTGTCATTAATTGTAGAACCAGATCCTCATCTACGTCGTTGTCGTCCATAGTGAGGTTTGGCCCTAGGTATGACACATCTGTCGCTGCAGTCTTCTGAACAAATCGGAAAGGGTGTAAAAAATCGGCAAGTTTCATGACTTTCAGCCCTGTAATAAGGTGTGAATAGTACACGAGGGATTTGGCAAGTGAGACGTGAGGTATCGGGCGCAAAGTTGTGTCATTGTTGTACCAATGAGCAATCGCAGGCTCAAGTTGGTAGTCTTTCCCTTTAAAGTCAGACTTGGCGTGCGTGAGGTGAGCCCATCATGTTCGGGTTGTTGTTCAGTAGGTGCGCATTCATACAGCTTGTTGAAGTGAGCTAGCTATTTTGTCGAATTTCTCTCGTTTTTTGATCTTTTTTGCCAAATGCGCGGTTCTTGGTAGTTGTCGAAGCTTCCGCCCTCTATCAGGATATCCCAGCGATCCACCGTCTGTGAGACGGTATTCATGTTCCGTGGGAGCTGATGATGATTGTGTAGTTGTGCAATTGATGTGATAGTTGCCTGCCATTCAGTTGGGAGTTCTCATAAAGCGAGTGATCGAGAAAATAAATGTCTTCTGGTTCCATTAAGTCCCATCGATTTACATTGCTCGTCAAAGGTCCATCCGAGAGTGCTACCTATGCGTATCTTAGTTGAACCATACAACCAATTCGTGTGGAATGAATCACGGTTACCATGATTAATACCTTTTCCTGGCTTCCTCTAAGTACGAAATGTGCTTGGATAAGAGCTGCTTCTCCAGGTGCGAAACGTAAAGCCCCTGAACAAGAATGAAGTGCCGTTCTATAAGACGACGTGCTGGCCGTAGGCATTGCGGCACCGTCGAATCGTTGATTGGGATGATGGCCGGCGTGGCATCTGCAGACTGCTGGGTGAGCGATAGGCCAGTGCCTTCGGCAACCTGCCACTCGGTGCTGTTCGGTTGGCTCATGATGTGTGTTATATTCGTTGATGGTGAAGGTTGACGGCAGGAATCTGATCAAGTCGTTCTCTGCTTGACATGGGTAAGCAGCGGGAGACGCGGCAGCATATGCATTTGTGTATTGTGCTTACCTACCATTCGTAAAGCTCTGAAAGCAAGTCTCTCGTCAGGTTCCAAGGTTTGGAACGCCATTCATAGTCGTCATCTCGCTTTCTCTTCACTCATCTGAAGTTAATGCACGTAATAAACACAGACACAAGAGATGATGAGTATTTGACGTAAACTCACTTGTCTTCACCGACCTCGGCTACTGAGAAGGCAAAGAGACCTTCCGTAATATTCTTTGTGTAAGGAGGTGTAGCATTGGTCGACTCATGTTATATTCGGTGCGCAGCGAGGCCCAATTAGATCGAAGCGAGATCCCTTTCCAGTAGAGGAACGAAGACATAAAAGAGGAAGTACTAATCGTCGGCATGTTGACCAGTCATAATTGTCTGTAATAGTCTATAATTTTGTAAGGATAAAATGTGTATGAGATGGTAATGTCTTTCGAAGTGGGATGACAGCCGACTTATATAGTTGTCAAACTCAGAGAGAAAGAATGAGTTACATTTGCTGTATTCACATCCTTCAGCACAGAAACCTCGTTGACCGCTTTTAGACGGAAAGACACAGCTCTACAGCATCCATCCGTGGATTTCACATCACGCAATCCCAATAACTACCAATGAATGGTCCAAGACGACGAGAAACGAGTCCACTTCTCAGTGAATTGAGGTCATTGGCAACACAAGCCATTTATATCCGTAATTCTCCTTTCCTAACGATTCGCAACAATGAATTCACCATATCTTTTGACCGCCTTTGCAACCGGATATCAGCATAGCTCACCAATACCATCACTTCACTCTCTCGGCCAACAGCAGTATCATCACGCATCAAGCCGCCAGCTCACATCACTCGCTCAACAAAACTTTTGCAGCATTAGTATTGTCGCTATGTATCCACGCAATTACCCTTGCAGCTGCTTCACTCTTCATCCTCCTCCAACTCAGGATAGTGGCGCCAAATACCATCCGCGTAATCTATCCTCCTGTCACTCTCCAGATACGCCTTGATATTCGGCCTCTCCTTGATGGCATCGTACAGCTTGAACACGCCGTCATGCTTGCCCCCCTTCCTCAACTTCTCCACCGTCTTGGGAAAAGCATACTGTGTTCCATCAAGGCACTACCACATTCCATCAGCACTTGCACAAAAGAAAAATCAAGATCAAAAAGTTCACAGCAAGACTCACCTGAAACAGCACCAAGTCAACATACGTCAACTCCCCTCCATACAACCAACCCCCCTCACCACTCTTCTCCCCATCCAACAATCTCTGCACATACGTAAGATACCTCGGCAATCTCTGCTCCCTAAACGCCTTCGCCCTGAGCTTCGCCTCCTCCTTCTGATCCTCATAGTACTTGTCCGTCGCAATCGGGTGATGCGTCTCATGCACCTCCACACAAAGCCCATCCAGAATCGTCAACGCAATCGCATTCAGGTGATACACCGCATCCCCACTCGCCGGCGCAAGCCCCAGCTTCGGCGCCAGGTACAGCAGGATGTTGGGCAGCTGGTTAATCACCAGCTCGCCGTGCTTCAACACCGGCGGCGCAAACACCGGCGGGTTCTTGTCGTCTCCCAGGTTCGTCGCCGCCATGTACGACAGAGTCGTGGGAGCCGCCTTGGCGGCCTTTGCCGTGTCGATGTAGCCGACGCCCGCTTCTTCAAAGAGCAACCGGACAACCTCACCACGGCCAGGGATACCCGGCCAGTAGATGAGCTCGTACTCGGTCTTGACACGCTTAGCCTCTGGTTCAGCCATTGCTGTCTTGTGTTTGTTCAGTTTTTCTCTGTTGCTGTAATTGTTTTGACCTCTGTCGGTTTCAATTGGAGTTGTCCCAAGTCCGCCGCGTCCTTGATTGAGTTTGAGCGGGGAAAGTTCAACAGCAAACGTCAGACATCCAGCAATTTATAGTCGCATTTGACGTCAGGCCAATCAACCCGACGCGCAGTCTGTTTAGCACAGCACATGTAATGTATCACTACCTAAAGCAAGCACACCTAATACTAAACCCTTCTCAACTCGCCGGGCTGCCCAATTCAACGCACGATGGCACAACTCCCCACATTTCCATCGGAGATAGCAGTGTAAGCAAGCATTAGCCAAGCCGTGTGAACACGGACAATCAAACAAGTAAGACTCATAGGCCGGAGACTGAGAGTTTTTAATCCCCGCCGCGGAGGTTTGCAGAGATCCAGCCAGTTGCGTGTACGGTGCGAGAGAGGCTGAGTGGGATCGCGGACCTCGGACCCCGACGGTCCATAAGCAAAGCAACTAGAGCTGTCGAGTTGCAAGGATTAAATCTTTGGAATCAATCCACTGGAGGCTTGAGTTGCGCTTCAGTTGCAGTTTGTCTCGAGGCTGATATAAACAAGCTCCATCTCTTAGTCATGCGTCTTGTTAATCATCGTGAATTGAGTCCTAGTCAGGCAACGGCATGAGTTACATAATTCCATCCCACCCAGTCGCCGAGAATTCACGGAGGATGATTTCAACGTCAAATCCATCCGCACTCTTCACTCTTGCCCAGTATATTCAATATGCTGTTAGCGATAATTTCAAACGCCTTTTTTCACTGTTGTCGATATCTATGCTAATATCACTGAGTGCGTACGCTGGTATTATACCATTGCTAATTCGCTGCAAAGAAACACACCACGGCCCATATTCCAACACCAATGCAATGCATCATTCTCCGTCATTATTATTCCTCTAGGTTCCACTTCCTATCCCTCACTCTCAGTTCCGCTGCAGCGAAGAACGACTTCGGCTGTCGTGCTAGGTACTGCCATGTTCATCCTCGCGTAATTTTCTCTCCATATCCAGCCTCATCAGGATCTCTTTCAACAGCGGATACATAGGCATGTCTCTCGGGACACTCTCCAACCCATCCACCGCAGCCTCATCTCCGTCTTTAATTTCATCTTCCTCCTCATCTCCGCCGTTTCTTTCAGCTTTCTCCTCATCTTCGCTGTTTCTTTCATCTTTCTCCTCATCTCCGTCGTTTCTATAAGCTTCCTCTGCCTCGCATGTAGATTTTATCGCCATATGGATCCTCATCAGCATCTTGTTCGCCAGCAGATTCATAGGTATGCCTCTTGGGACACTCTCGTCCCTATTCACCGCAACCTCATCCCCGCCTTTTCTTTCATCTTTCTTCTCATCTCTGCCGTTTCTTTCATCTTTCTTTTCTTCTCCCTTCTTCTCCTTCTCCCTCATCCCATGGTCTCCATATAACGACTGCCATATCCGCAGTGCCCGCTTTCCTTGCAGCATGTCAAGATGCTCGAAAAATTCTTCGGCAGTCACGTCTCTCACCTTTCTCCATTCCATCCAATACTGTGGCTTTGCGGCTGGCCAGCTCGTCCAACGCCTCAACTCTTCCATGGTGGGATTCCTCTCCTCGCCGCCCAACAATAGATTTCCCCATTGGCTAAGAACTGTATTCTCCTTTCTTTGGGCACCAAGGTACCCTGTGACCAGCAAAGGAGCCCTAGGATGCTGCAGCTTCTCGTCTCCAGGCACTGGGAATCCAAATTTTTTTAGATTGGATAGATAGCTGCTCCGGGATTCAGTCAGTTATATGATAGATACGTCTAGCTCAGGCAAATCGACTTACCCGTAAGAAAACAAGCTCCAGCTGCGGTATATAAAGAGAATCATATGTCGGGGCACTAAAGCTGCATCGTATGGCTCGCCGACAGCTTTTCTCAGAGGCGCCATGGTTTCTAATAGGTCAAACGCCGGGTGGTATAGGTGGTATTTTTCGAGTTCCGCGAATTTCTCAGCCTCTTCGTCTTCTGCCTCTATAACGCTTTCTCGGCACAAGGTTAATATGGTTGCATATGGGTTCTCGCTCGCGTGTCGTAGCAGAGGAGCACAAGCCAAGAAGCACAGTTGAGCATCAATGTCGAACCAATTTCCAACCTAATAACGTCAGATTCGACAAGTTCCATCCATTTTGCGCACTGCATTGCACATTACCTCTATACGATCGTAAAAGGGCGTTTCCTTGTGGTATGTTGGAATGTGTCCTGGCATCTCTACTAGACCGCAAGCGGTGACATACGCAGTGATTGACTTTTTCTTCAAACAAGCTCGAAATAAAACAACCATTCGGTGAAGATAAAAGTTCATTTTGCCATAGACGTCGTCTTCAGCAGGATACGGGCTGTATCCCAAAATTTCGTTCATCGGCCATTCTGAAAGAGGCTCGTTGGTAATCCCCTCAGGTGGACCTCTGCCAGGGAGAAACAAAGCTCTGTAAATATTAGTAACGATTCGTTACCCTCCACTTTCCTTCCTTTGTTTGTTTAATTCTCGATAGAAACAACACAAAACTTACGGATTCGGTCTCGTGTATCCCGACGCCGATTCGCCGTGAGGCTGTACGATGCCGTCGAGCCGCCACTTCATCAAGGCTGCTGTTCTTGACGACGAGAATGTGCGAAATACTCGGTCTAGAGGCTCGCCGTATTTTGATACATCGTCTGCCCTGGCCCTGGCCATTGATCCTAGCTCTGGTTCTTGGAGGCACAAGTCCAAAAGATTCGTCCAAGTATACCAGTCTAGACAAACATCAAATGTAAGATAGTCTGGAGTTCCCATTGTCGCCGTGAAGCACAACGTTCGTTTATCTTGCTTATCCTTATACCAAGTCTGAATTTTCTGACGAAGGCCTCGCAACTTTTGTCCCAAGTGTTTCTCGATGAAAGAATAGGTCCAATCAGGCCATTTAGCCGAGTACCAGACGTCTACAACGACTTCTGCGGCAACAAGACTGTTGACAGTGTCCATTGAAAGTATGAGTAGTGAAAGAAATGTCCGCGCAAGATGGCACATGTCAGACTCAACAAGGGTCGCGTCAAGCGATGGATTAGCCGTCTCTGGCATGGCGACAACAGAATAAATTACGTGTCGCAGACCGAAAGCTTTGCGTTTTCGTTAGAAGTCATTGTCACATAATTCCAACAAGGGGACAGCAAAACTCACGGCCCAAGAGAAGGAGTCGCAGGCGGCCGTCATACTCTGATCCCTCGTTCTTTGGTAGATTCAAAACATCAGTCGCAGGATAGTTGGCCCAGAATCTGTTCGTTTCAAAGAAAGGGTGGTCCGGAATCTCGCCATCCTCATATTCTGTCCGTCGAGGATAACATGGTAAAATCCTTGACTTATGGTGATCTACCAAGTCATTTGCCCTGCACTTTTCGCTGCAATACTATATGAAAGTGCGTCAGTTGGTCCAAGAGAGGGGGGGGATAATATACACAAGACGCGGTGGGTGAGATTTTCTATTTCGGCCGAGTACTTACAGCTACTTGACGGCATTTCTTGCAGCTGATGACGGCAGTGTTTTCGCATTGTTCTTGAGGAGTACGCCAGGCCGCACAACACAGCTCAAGACTAGTCTTGCATTCTTCTCCCTCGGCACATGAGTCTTCTACTTGCGAAGAATCGTCGGCATCGTAGTCTGCGTCTTTAGGATCCATGGCGGGACGAATATATTATAACTAGGTAATAAGCAATAGAAGCTGTTGTATGTCGTTTCCAAGAGTGGACTGTGAGAAAGCGTTCGCGAGTAGTGAAATATTTGCAGTTGCAGGATCGCAGTGTTTGCAGTTGAAAGACCGCAAAAGGCCAGATATACAGGTGAATAAAGTTTCCAACATGCTCTCCGCTGGAGCTTCCTCTGCGCCTTTCCTCCTAGATTGCGCGTTCTCATACAATAGAGTAGAGCAAGAAAGAGCAAGAAAAAACCAAAAAGAAAAAGAAAAAGTAAAGCCACCAAAATAGAATTTCTCTGCGCCTATGCCTATTGAACACCATCTCTAACGCTATACCCAAGAACCGATTCATCATCTCGTTGCCCATGATGTTCCTTCGATAGCCGCCTGGTTTGGTGATTATTTTCCAATGGTCAAAAACAGGCGGTCTCCAACGTCACCCAGGCCGGGCTTCAACATGCCGCCATCCGTCAGTTCCTTGTCGACACCTGCGATCCAAATTTCCGTACCCTCGGGCCACTCTGCCGCAGCCTTCTGGACACCTTCGGCAGCTCCCAGTACAGACAGGACAAGAATCCTCCTGGCACCCCATTCGCGTAAAGTCTGGATGGCCGCGGCGCACGTACCGCCAGTAGCGATGACGGGGTCGACAATAATGGCGAGCTTGCTGCCTTCGGGGCCAGAGGCAGAAGTTTGTCGGGGGAGGTTGTTGTAGTATTCGACGGGGTCGAGAGTCGAGGGCTCGCGGTACATGCCAAGATGGTGGATGGGTACTGAGGCTGGGAGCATAGTTTGTACAGCTGCAAGCAGGCTGTTAGTCACTGTACAATGCCTCTATGTAGGTGTGAGAAGAGAGGGAAGTATCGTGTGCCACAAACCTTCAACCATGCCTAAGCCAGACCGCAGGATTGGGACTATGCAGATATTGCTGGGCTCAGAGACGACAGTTGTGTATTCGAAGCCTAGGGGGGTTTTGTCCTGCGATTGTGTTAGAGAGGAGGCAAGAGGAGGCACATTTGCTGAAGAAAATACACACCTTGGGGCCATCAGCTGGTTTTATGGCGGAGCTGATGGCTTCACAAGCGATGATTAATGAGATCTCGTGGATCAAGGACTTGACATCTCGAGGGCTGGCCGATTGGGATCGCAGTTGGCTGAGCTTAGCCAGCAGACTGGGATGCTGCGATACATGGACGTTTGAAGGCAAATTGGCCATGATTGATGATAATATCTGGATATCGGGAGGAGATGTTGGGCGTATGTAGTAGCGATCTTGTAAGTAAGAGTTACGAGTAAGCGATGTAAGACGTCGAAGGCTGAAGCTTCAAGGAGACGCCGGGACAAATCCAGGCGACAAATCAAGAGGGAAATAAGAAAACAAGCACCGTAGTAAGAGTCGGTAGGCAAAGAGGAGAAAGAAGCGGCCGTGATGGACCGACCAGGTAAGAAGTAAGAGAAGAGATGCAGCTGATGGTCTCGGGCTGGGCACAAATTACGTAGCGAGATACGGGATGGCATATCAGAGGGACTTGGGGACCTCAAGGTGGGGGAGGGGCCAGTGCTAAGGCCAGTGCTAAAGCATAGCGCTGCCGGCGCTGTGCGGAGTGGTGGAGATGGGAGTTGTTAGGTGGGTTATCGGGCATCGGAGAGGGCCGTTAGCGGGGTCTGTGCTGATAAGGATAATGGATATGTCGGATATGGACCTTACAAGCCTGGATAAGAAACATGGGCATGATTTATACGCTGCTGCGGCTGGATAGTGCATGATACGGCGGTTTGTTTATTTAAGATGCTGATTAGAGGGTGCTAGGATTCCAAAATAATTCTTCCAGACGCCATTTCTTCAATGCCGATATAGGAGCATCTCTTTATACTCCAAAACACAATGAAGTCAATTCCCAGAGGTACAGCTTTGACCGGATATAGGTGCCGATGGATCGCGGTTGATTCTCGGCTTTTGCAATTCTTTCCCCTGCCCTGGTCTATCTTCCATCCGACTCCCTCCCATCCAGCTCAAATATGAATCGCACTTTTTCTCTCAGTTCCAGTAAATGCGCAGTTTTCACTACGACATGATCCGTGGCTCAAACGCCGTCTACTTGCCCGGCTGAGCAACTCCAGCAACTCTCCAAGCCAAGACAACCTCCAACCCACCCATAATGGCTTCGTCACACGATCCCGCGCGGCGGCGATCAAGTTCTGCCAGCTACAACGCCCCGATCGCGTACCAAAACCTCGACGATGCCACCGCCGGATTATCAGTCGATATCCCAGACGAAAATCCGTCGCCAACAACAGAAAAGCCGCCGCCGTCCCCTGTTCGCGAAGCTCGGCGGCGATCCGTCGCAGAAGCCCCGTCCTACGACATTCCAGACGACTGGGCGAATCTCGATGAACTGGCAGCGACAAGCCCCGTGGAAAACGTCGCCGAGTCGTCTATATACAGGCACCACAGCCTAGAGCAGATTCGGAGTCGAGACCGTGAAGAGCGGGAATCGCGACGCGCCAGTCTCGCAGAGTCAACCCTGCAACCCCCAGCGGCGGAATTGACCGACGTCGAAGCCGTCAATGAAAAAGAGGAACACCATGTGTCGAGGCTGGCAACTCAGATCTACACGATATCGTACCTCGTCTTCTTTGCCATATGGGGCACTCTTGCGCGTGTGGGATTGAGCGCATTGAATACTTACCCTGGCGACCCAGTCATATTCAACATTCTATGGGCCAACTTCGGCGGCAGTCTCGTCATGGGCTTCCTCTCCGAGGATCGGATGCTGTTCCGCTATGAATGGGGAACACCTTCCTATGACCAAATGCTTGCGCGCGCAAAGGAAAATTCAAATACTGGCTCAGAGAGCTCAGGACAGGGCGATCAAGTCATCGATCTAGTGGCCGCCAAGAAGGCCCATCTAGCAACCAAAAAGACGATTCCCCTCTACATTGGCCTGGCGACCGGTTTCTGCGGCAGCTTCACCAGCTTTTCAAGCTTCATCCGCGACATCTTCCTCGCCCTGTCCAACCAAATGGTCACCCCCGGCCTAGGCATCCCAGGCCGAAACGGCGGATACTCATTCATGGCCCTCCTCGCCGTGACCATCACGACAGTCTCCCTCTCGCTAGCAGGCTTAATCCTCGGCGCGCACCTCGCCATCGCTCTAGAACGATTCACCCCGTCCATCCCATACCCCGTGACCCGCAAGATCCTCGACCCCCTCGGCGTCTTCCTCGGCTGGGGCTGCTGGCTCGGCGCAGTCCTCATGGCAATCTTCCCCCCGCACAACAAGTGGCGCGGCGAGATCCTCTTCGCCCTCGTCTTCGCACCCCTGGGATGCCTCGCCCGCTTCTACCTCGCCATCTATCTCAACGGCAAAATCGCCTCGTTTCCCCTGGGTACTTTTGCTGCAAACATCGCTGGCACCGCCGTCTTGGGTATGTCGTGGGATATCGCTCACGCTCAAATAGGAGGGATCGTCGGATGTCAGGTGTTGCAGGGAATCGAAGATGGCTTCTGTGGGTGCTTGACTACCATCTCGACGTGGGTTGCCGAGTTGAGCAGCCTCAAACGAAGCCACTCGTATATATATGGCTTTAGTAGCGTGGCGGTCGCTCTGGCAGTAATGATTGCCATCATGGGAGGCCTACGATGGAGCGATGGCTTTAGCCCTTTGCTTTGCGTGTCTTAACCAAGGAGTGCAAGTACACGAAAGTGAAAAATAAAAGGAACGACAGACGCCGAGCTGCCGACTACCTAACGAAACAATGTAGACATAGAGCGGATCTTTGGCTGGCTTCGGCCGGCTTCGGCTCCAGTTTAGATAGCATATCATAGCATTCCATAACAGGAGATTAAAAGTAATACTAATTTGGGAACAGGTGGCATATTGCAGAAATACGTCTTGATTACTATAGAATATCTCAGTATCTAGCGCTCATGGAGACCCCCAAGCTATGCCAGAAAGTCCCATTACCAAGGATAATAAATACAAAATTCGCTGTCAAGGAGCGCTGAGCAAATTAAAACGCAGAAAACGCAGAAGTCGGGTAAAGGACACTTCATCGTTGCACCTTATGCCGCCCTGGGGCCCGCAACTCAGATGGTGCCAGAAACTGTTGCCGATCGATGAATCTGTAGCAAAGCCGATGGCCAGCTCTGTAGTGCTTAACGATGGCTTCCCAGGGAGCAGACCATTCCTCCGTTAATCCAAGCGTCGACAAGAGCGCTTTCCATCGATGCGTAGGGGGCGTGCTGTTAACTGAGAAGCCGTGTATCAAGTCATCCAACTGTGAGATGTACTGCTTAAACCTGTCGGCACTCTGCGCTGTGGCCCGTAGGAGGCATATGGACAAGTCAATCCAGTATTGGGATGCGTCCAGGTCGTCGTAAGGATGCCAAAGGCTATAGCGGAACTCAAACGTGGGGCCATGAGTGTACTTTCCAGCGGGCCGTATAGCAAACGACGTAGCATCCCCATTGTACCCAAGAAGGCCCTTGGCGAGTTCGCCGGTTGAGCCAGCATCCCATACGAGTTCAAGTCTGGTTAAAAGGTCCATGTTGCGGAGGTCGGGAAGATGCTGTTTCGAGATAGCAGCCCTAAGGGGATCTTGTTGACGGGATCTTCCTCCAGAGCCATACCAGACGAGAGACGAGATTCGGGAACACGTTTCCATGGTTTTGACATGAGGATACGGCAACCCGTAAGAATTGGGGCAGACGCGCTCAAGCAACTCCTTCTCAAGAACCCACACCAGTGTCGTCATCTTTTTGGCAGTGAGCAGAGAGATTGGCATGAGTGCGGGCTTGACATGAACGTTGAATCTACACGTCGAGTTGACATGAATCAGGACTCTTGATCGGAATAAAGCAAGGATCCATTGAACTGGAGTCATCCTATCCACAGCTTCTAGTTCGCGGTAAGTTGGACTGCGAAGCCGCACGCCATACCATTCATACGCCTCGGGGCTGTGTCGCCTTGAATAAGTGGTGGGTGAGGGTTCGATGAGCCAGTGGCCCCCTAAGCCCATGGGCGGTCCATTCTCTTCAGAGAAATATTCTATGCTCGTATCGGGAGACGAAGGGTCCCGACAGATGGCTACGGACTCGCCCGCTCTCACCAGCAAATCCTTGCACTTGTCCAGGATAGCAGCGCTAGGGTCTTCTTCTTGGACGGGACAGGCCCAAAGTCTTGGGGGTCGCGAAGCGTCGTAATCGAATTCCGGCGTCTCTTGTCCGACCATAAATTCGATCACATAACTGTAATCAACAGGGAAGCTGGGCTCCCTGACAGCCAGATCCTGAACAATTTCGTCCGCCATGACTGCTTGTTGATAGAAAACGTTAGTTTGGGAGAGATGAGATGAAGATGAAGCTGTAACGAATGTAAAGTTTGAGAATTTTGTAAATGTACTTTGGCCAGGCAAGGCGCTGTAGCGAGTGTGATGATATTGGTATTCTCGCCTCTTGTGGTGTCTGTGAGAACTCGAGGAAGACAGCAAACATTGACCAAGTAGATGTCCATCCCAGTATAGACATCCCTCTGGGTACTCGCTTTCCGAAAGGAAGACG
Source organism: Trichoderma breve (assembly GCF_028502605.1). Classification (NCBI taxonomy): domain Eukaryota; kingdom Fungi; phylum Ascomycota; class Sordariomycetes; order Hypocreales; family Hypocreaceae; genus Trichoderma; species Trichoderma breve. The sequence continues at coordinate 156,042 of NW_026611594.1, forward strand.
CTCTGTATAGCACTCTGGAAGGAACAATGCCCCCCTGCCAACCGGCAGATACCTCCTTCTCTCTTCTAGTTTGCATGTCGACAGCTAGGAACCACGGGGCTCAAAGGCTCCAAGTGTAGAGGTTTGGAGTAAAGAAAAGAGGCGGTTACAATAGCGGCATGTCACCTTGTGTTGCCCTCGCGATCGAGTTGCACTGACCACGAGTGCCATGATTCCATGAGGGACTGCACCTGCAAAAGGTTCATTTTGGCGGCGCTGAGATTTTGGCGGCTGCTCATATGGTAACATGTCGTCTTTGGCATGACTGTTGATTAGTCAAGATGAGGCCCGATTTATCCAATGTGTGGTTCATTCGGTGAAGTGGAAAGACAGTGTGATTTTGGAAGGCCGAGAAGATGAGATAACAACCAAGCAGCTGGATCGGGTCCTGTTGCCGACCAAGGCGCACATGTCAGTGTGTCGTGTGTCATGTTGCATGTGTCATGCAATTCAAGATTCTGTGCAATTGCAATTGTCTCGGGGAAAAGTCAAATGCCCAAAGGAGCAATAATTGCGAAAGGTGAAGCTGTCAAGACCACAAGATGTTGTGCATTGGATGCCTTGTAGAAGTACCGAGGTACCGTTACATAAGCAGCTGAGCCCCATTAAAGTGTGGCTTCCATGCAGGCAACAGCCTCTAGCTCCACAATTCCAACAGCAGCTCTAATGACTTCACCTCAACTAAGTGCAGCTGTATTTAAGCCCGGCTATAAGCTGTGAAGAGACAAAGACGCGACTCGCCTTGATTCACATTCGCTTCTTCACGTATTTATTTACTTTCTTCCATACAATTGCAGTCTCTCTAGGCGGTGGCATCCTGTTCAACAGCTACGCGCAACACGCCATACGCTGTACGCTATAAGCCACTCACTATAACAATTGATCATCTCAGCGTAGCGCGACATGAGCAAATGGTCGGCCAAGGAGCAAAAGACCCCCAACGAAGATGCGCTGAGGGAAGATGACCTTCAATATGGCACAGGGGGGATGACGGAGGAGGAATTGGCCGAAAAGTAAGTATGCCGTCTGTATCTGTTGTCGCATCACTCCTGACACTGATCAAGATATCCCAATAAGCCGAGGAATCATTCCAAGACGCTCAAGTTCTCAGAGCTATTCAGGGATCTCTTCAACCCATTGAATGACAACAAGAAGCAGCCCGCTGGTGGATCGGTGCCTGCCAGCAAAAAGGGCCCCCATGGACTGGCCAAGCTGTCGCCGCAGGAGCAGAGACGACACATTGTCGAGAGATTCATCACGCGATGGAGAAAGGAAGTCGGTGATGACTTTTATCCTGCTCTGCGCCTCATCCTACCAGACAAGGACCGTGATCGTGGTGTCTACGGGCTGAAAGAGAATGCTATAGGGAAGCTTCTCGTCAAGCTGATGAAGATTGACAAAAACTCCGAGGACGGCTACAATCTCTTGCACTGGAAGCTGCCGGCCCAAACAACCGGGGCACGTCTAGCTGGCGATTTCGCCGGCCGATGCTTCGAAGTCATCTCGAAACGGCCAATGCGCCTGCAGGTGGGCGACATGACGATTGCAGAGGTCAATCACCAACTCGACAAGCTGGCTGCCTCGAGCGGAGAATCCGAGAACCTTGCCATCTTTGAAACCTTTTACAACCGCATGAATGCGGAAGAGCTTATGTGGCTCATTCGCATCATTTTGAAGCAGATGAAGGTGGGCGCTACCGAAAAGACGTTTCTGTATCTGTGGCACCCCGATGGCGAGGCTCTCTTCAGCGTGTCGTCAAGTCTCAAACGCGTATGCTGGGAACTCTACGATCCCGAGTTTAGACTCGAACAGGATGAGGCGGGTATTGCACTGATGCAGTGCCTCCAACCACAGCTCGCCCAGTTCCAAATGCCAGCCTCGTTCCAAAAGATGATTGAACTCTTGCGACCGACGGAAGATGACGCCGAGTTTTGGATAGAGGAAAAGCTGGATGGCGAGCGCATGCAGATGCACATGATGGAGGATCCCAGCCATCCAGGAGGGCGACGGTTTTGCTTCTGGTCAAGAAAGGCCAAAGACTATACCTATCTATATGGCAACGGTCTGCTTGATGAAAATTCTAGCTTGACGAGACATTTAAAAAATGCCTTTGCGCCTGGTGTTCGAAACCTGATTTTGGATGGCGAGATGATTACTTGGGACATGGGTGTTGACAAGATTGTTCCTTTTGGTACTCTGAAATCGGCAGCCATAGCGGAACAAAACAACAAGTCTGATTCGAATGCGGCCGGCCACCGCCCCTTGTTTCGGGTATTTGACATACTGTACCTAAACGACAAGCAATTGACCCAGTATACCCTGCGCGATCGCCGGAACGCTCTGAGCAAGGCAGTCAAGTCAGTACATCGGCGGTTAGAAGTTCACGAATACACAAAGGCAACATCAGCCGATGCCATTGAGCCGCTTTTGAGAGAAGTGGTTGCCAATGCATCAGAAGGACTCGTGTTGAAGAATCCACGATCCATGTATCGTCTCAACAGCCGCAACGACGACTGGCTAAAGGTGAAGCCCGAGTACATGTCGGAATTCGGCGAGTCGCTCGACTGTGTCATTATTGGTGGCTACTACGGCTCAGGAAGAAGAGGAGGAATATTGTCGAGTTATTTGTGCGGTCTCCGCGTGACCCAGAACCACATTCAGGCCGGTGCCAACCCAGAGAAATGCTTTAGCTTCTTCAAAGTTGGCGGCGGCTTTCGAACAGAGGACTATGCCGAGATTCGGCATCGCACTGACGGCAAATGGATGGAATGGGATCCCAAAAACCCGCCTTCAGAGTACATTGAGCTGGGTGGTGGTGAAGCCAAACAGTATGAACGGCCTGACATGTGGATTCGACCCAAAGATTCTGTTGTAGTCTCTGTCAAGGCCGCCAGCGTTGGCCCTTCAGATCAATTCGCTCGAGGCTTCACATTGAGGTTCCCTCGGTTCCGACGCCTACGACTCGACCGAAGCTGGGATACATCATTATCCCTGGAAGAGTTTCAAGAGCTCAAACAGAGGGTAGAAACCGAGTTGAAGGCGATAGAAATGACGGTGGAAGATCGCAGAAGGCGAAATCCGAAGCGAATCAAGAAGGAGCTCGTCATTGCGGGCGATGATGCGGCACCTCCTCAATACGAAGGCGACAAGTCGAAGCTATTTGAAGGTCTCGAGTTTTGCGTGCTCTCCGAGTCCCTGAAACCATACAAAAAGACAAAAACACAGCTAGAATCAATCATCAAGGAAAACGGCGGCTCCATTTCACAGAGGGCCGCTGCAGGCACAAAAATGGTTCTCATCGGTGACAAGAAGGTGGTCAAGGTCGCCAGCTTAATCAAAGACGGAGACGTGGACATAATTCGACCAAGATGGATCAAGGACTGTCTAGAGCAGCCCAACGGAGGATTCCTGCTCCCGTACGAGAAAAGTCATCTATTTCATGCGACGGATGCCTTGGTCGATGCCGCGGCGCAGAATACAGATCAATTTGGCGACAGCTACGCACGAGATGTAAGCGTAGACGAGTTACGAGAACTGTTGCGCGACATGCCCAAACTCGAAAGAATGGAATCATTCGACAAGGTCCTGTTCCTAGAACAGCTAGAACAGCACGGCAAAGACGTCACCACGCTACGAAACTTTATGTTCTCACGCTGCAGAGTGCTCTTCTACCTTGCAGACGACGCAAAGGAGAATACCAAGGATAAATGGGAGCGATACATCCGATATGGCGGCGGGTCGTGCAGCCAGGAGCTAGACGACGAGACGGTAACGCATATTGTGGTGCTGGGAGACGATGTGATGGAGATTGGGGACGTGGGCGACAAGTTACGCTCGAGATTGAGTTCAAGGCGGAAGATGCCGAGGTTGGTGAGCGAGAAGTGGGTGGAGGAGAGTTGGAGAGAGAAGACGCTGCTTGATGAGGAGCGGTATATCGTCTGAATGGGTTGCTGACTATTCAGCGTAATGTAATGAGATTATGAGATTTGTTGTCTCCTTTGGTCTATGATGGGTATTCTCAGCGCCATCCTCAAGACAATGTTATGCAAATAATAAAGGAATCATGATTAAACTAAAGCATCTATATACCAAGACGGATAACATTAAGGGTATCTCGACATTTTCCACCATTATCCACAACAAGACGTCTTTTTTCCTCTCCTCAGACTAAACAACAAGAGTAATATCCCAAATCACCTCGTCTTCCTCTTCGCCTTGTTCCTCTTCCTGTTACTCAACACCCTCTTCCTCTGAATCACACGCACAAACCACGCATAAATCATTTCGCGCATGAGAATAAGCACCGTCGCAAACGCCGTTGGAACAGCACAAGCCCAGCTACAAACATCTCTTCATTAGCTTCTTCATCCTTTCACCTCCTATAATACACACGAAACAAAAAAACAATAAGGGGAAAAAACTTACAAGTACCATATCCCATTATTAATCTCAGGAAACCCATCCGGCGGGAAGTTCTGCCCAAAGAACCCCGTAATAAACGTCAACGGCAAAAAGATAATCGTCACCGTCGTCAGCTGCTTCATGCTCTCATTCTGGTTCGCCGAAATCGTGTTGAAAATAAGATTAATCAAATTCTCGCTGCTCTGCTTGCACTGCTCCAGCGCCTCCGTGATAATGATACAATGATCGAGGACGTCGCCCAGATACGTGTGCGTCATGGGCGTGACGATGACGCCGCTGGCCGGGTTCTCTAGCTCGAGGACGGCTTGCTCGTGGGTGAGGGAGGTGCGGTGGTCGCGGAGGACGTTGACGAGGTTGTCGATGGGGTTGAGGAAGCGCAGCATCTTGTTGATTTCGCTGATGCAGATGTAGAGGTTTTTGCACTGCTTGATGCTAGGCGAGGTGAGCACGTCCAGCTCCAGATCGCCAAGCACGTCGTTGTAAACGGCTGTCAGGGGAATGGCCAAATCGATAATGGCATCGATAATGGCCTGGACAAGCAGCGAGGCATCGCAGGATTCACGCAAGACTGTACCCGGGTTGCTAAGACGGGTAACAATTGGTCTCTCCACATCTCCAGCAGAAACCTCAAAGAAGGAAATAACAGTGTTGTCCGCCGTCAGGAAGATGGACACTTGCTCAGCCGCAACAGCCAGGTTGAGCGGCGCAAGGATCGAATTCGCCTCCATGTACTCCGTTCGAATCTCATTCCCCGAAGCATGATACCGCTGCAGCGACCGAATCATGGATGTCTCATGCAGCTCTGGCGTCTCAGACAGCTCCGTCATGCACTTTGTAACAGTCCGCTTCTCAGGATCCGACGAAGAGCCCGACCCAGGAACCTTGCTCTCCTTGCTGCGGCCAAACCCACGAAACAGGTTCTTGAGCTTCGTCGTAGACCGTGACGATAAGAGGCTGCTCACGTCAGAGTCATCGTCCTCGTCAACGAGATGGACCAGCTTCTGCAGCGTCATGACGATAAAGGCGTGGCTCGGGTACCAGTCGGCCTTAGTCCTGTTCCTAATATTCATGATATCCTCCAGCGCAAGCTTATGCAGGCCCTTGTGCGCGCCAACCGCCTGAATCACATCCCAAGAGAGCCCATTGATATTGATCCAACGGCACTTTGCCCACTCCTCCTTTGGCTCCGTCAGAAACGACACAAAGCCATCATTATCAAAGTGTTTCTTGGCCATCCTGTCCTTCGAAAAGTCCACAACGGTAATCTCGCACGGCGCGCTCAGCGTCGGCATCGAAGCATGTCCGCCATCAGGCAAATTCGGATCGAACCCAGGTTCCGAGCCGGGCTGCCAGCCTGGACGCTCTGTGTAGGTAGCATCGAAATCGAAGTCGTCGGTGTCGTCAATCGTTCTAAAGGTCATGACACGACTGCTTTTTCGACGGCGCAGGGGTGAAAACGGTTCACGGTGAACCGCCGTGTCGGAGCGCGAGAGTCGCTGCACATCGGCCTGGGGAGGCGAAGTCGAAGAGTTTGTGTCGAGGCTGAGGTTGTAGTGGACTCGATTAAAGGCCGGCCTCGTCGACGGAGACACGCTGGCCTCGGCTTCGTCGATGGGCTCCATGGCGGCCTGCGAGAATCGTCGAAAATAATGTTCAATTCAAGGGATAGATAGAGAGAGAGAATCCGTCAGCTCCCTTCTCCTTCTTCGCGCCGCTCTAGATAGCGGCGATGGGCGATGTCGATATCGATGCTGTTGAGATGGATCGTCGTTGGGCTTCAACCTGACTCGAGCGCAATTGTCGCTGCGTCAAAACTCGCCGCTTATCTTTCTTCCATCCAAATTGGCTTCGCCCTCAAGGACAAACAAAGATAAAGAAGCTGCATTCACCGCATCGCCAGCCGGATCGTGTCATCTTATTGATAAAAACAGGATTAATAACCCAGAGGTATTATTAGCATGGAGTGCTGACCCAGGGCATGTTCGCTTCGAAACAATAATAGTACAAGTAAGGCAAGCCCCTAAGGCCACCCAAAAGTTCTAGGCCAATCTTAGTGACGTTGTTCTAGCGATGATCTAGCGGCGCTGGCCAATCACGGCCCGAGATGAGGCATTGATGCGGCAATTGGTTCCGCGTTCCATGATTTCACGTTTACAAGTTACAAAGCTCGGAATTGATTGTGCATGTCCATCCATTGCTGGTCGTTAAAAAAAATGAATATCCATCCCGTCATCGTGATCAACGGCGAGACTTAAGAAAGAGAAACAACGTTCTACAGTACAGCGGTAGTAAGTAGTACATATTATACAGTGAAAAAGCCCTTCATCCTCCAATTCTCGCTCTGTGCCTGTGCCTTAGCGGCTGACTCCAATGCATTGATCCAAAACTCCCCCCTGGCTCTCCGTGAAACGAGCCACTCTCACTCTCACCCTCATTCTCACTCTCACATGTTTTCTTACAGAATCTCCACCAGTTCAAAGGTTTGATCCTTCTGGCCACTGCACTGCGCAGACTCCACCCGGTCAGCGCCAGCAACCAAGCAAGTCGTGTTGGTGGCCGAGGCGGGAGTAAGGACGATGTTGTTGTCGCCCGCCTTGAAGGGGAACAGCTGCGAAGTCGCGGTTTTGCCACCTGTTGAGGTTCATCGTTAGCATTTGATCTCTTGTGAAACTAAAACGGTACAAACGCGATAACTCGCATGCCCTTAGATCGGGTGGATCGAGCAGATCACCGAGATGGGGTGGGGGGAATGATGTCAATGACTTACTTCCATCGGCGCGTCCACCGCAAGAAAACATGATGACCTGGTCGTTGGCGGCTCTGCGGCCATCAAAGTTGATGCAGCCGTTGGTGAGCACACTAACAAGCAGCGCCTCACCAGCCTGGGCGTCGTCGTGGACTCCCTTGGTGACAACGTCAAACTTCTGGCTGGCGTCTTCGCTGCAGGTAGCCAATCCAACGGGGATCAGGTTCTCGCGGAAATCACCGGCGGTGGGGTTGACGAAGAAGCAGCGTCCATCGGCGGCTCGGATGTTGACACTCTCCAGGGGTCGAACGGCGCTGGCATCAAATGCCTGGGCCTCGGCCACGGCAGAGGGGTTCAGGGTGCCTCCAGCTCCGGAGACGGGCACGGGGGTCGTTGGGTTTCCGGTGATGACGGGAGGAGGAGGAGCTGCAGTGGTCTGGGAGCTGCCGTCGCCTGAGTTGTTGACAACGGCGTCACTTGTGGCAGCAGCAGCAGCAGAAGTGGTAGCAGCAGCCTCCGCAGTCTGACTGGCATCAGCTGGAGGGGGAGCTCCGGCGGTGACAGTGGTAACTTCAGTGACGGTAACAATCTTGGGAGCAGAGCATTGGGCGTCCTCGTCATTCGTCGGTGCCGCAGAAGAAGCAGCAGCAGCAGCGCTCGTCACAGCAGCCGCCGAGGTAGAAGAGGCAGCAGCCTCAGAGGTGGCAGCAGCTGAGCTGGCGGCGGCAGAGCTGTTGTTGTTGCTGTCATTGCCAGAGCCTCCAGCAGCAGCACCACCAAAGGTAAACTTCTGAGTAGCGTCGTTGGCATTACAGTCAGCAATATCAATCACATTGCCCTTGGCAGCAAAGCACTTTGTGGGATCGTTGCCAGGGGCGAAGCTCAGCGGGCCATTGCCTCCAGTAAAGGCAAAGAGCTGAGAGTTGGTGACTTGTCCGCTGCCATCAGCTCGTCCACCGCACGAGAAGAGAAGGACCTGGTTTCCGGCCGCACGTCGGGGGTCAAAGTTGAAGCAGGCCTGTGTCTTGGTGCTCACGATCAGAGCCTCGCCCTTTTGGTCGTTGTGGACGCCAGAGGTGATGACGTCCCAGCCCTGGGCATCGTTGCTGCCACAGTCGGTGATTTGGATGGGCGTCAAGTTGGCTCGGAAGTCTCCAGAGAGGGGGTCAACACTCAGACACTTGCCATCAGAGGTCTTGATCTGGACATTGGAAAAGGCGCGGGTAGCAGTGTCGTCCCTGGGATGGGCCTCAGCAGTAGCAGCTGGGTCCAGAGAGGCCACCTCTCGGAATTGGATGGGGCCAGCAGCGGCAAGGGCTGCAAAGAGCACGGCAAAAGTCGTCTTGGAAATCATTTTCGCTCAGTAAAGAGTGTTGTGTAATAAAGAATGATATATCAAAGAACGGGGAAAGGAGAGGCTTAGAAGTAGAGAAGGATAGGCTTTTTCACGAAGAGAACGTTGTAAAAATCCGCACAGCAGATGGCCTCGTCAAAAGGCAAGAATCGAAAAGAACGAAGAAAAAGGGAAAGAAAAAAAGAAGGAAGCGAGCACAGCACGCAAAGTGAAGCTATTCAGAGCAACTGCCAGAACTCGAGAATCCCCTCCCAAGACTCGGCACCGCGCCATCTCTTTATATATTCCAGGTCAATCTCTCTCATACTATTCAGTTGCCGCTAGTGCTCGTCCAATCCAGGGTCTGCTCGTCCAGGGTCACATTCGCCAAGACACACGCGAACCGCGGCTGCAGCATCGCTCTTTGTCGGATCGAGCCGACAAAGAGCGTATTTCTTTGATCCCCTTCATTTCGCGGCTCGGGGTCTTTGTCGGCGCCTGGTGGCGGACCATGTGGCCATTTGGGTGTCTTTGCCGCAAAGCCCATCCTGGCCCTTTGAAAACGAAACGCTTCGTCGGGGTGCAATTGGGCCGTCACCGTCCTTGTCCAACGCGAATCGTTTCAGCGCCGCCATCTAGACGGATGTGAGACGACACGGGGGTTTGTTTCGGCGTTTTAGGTGTTTGGAGCCTCCAGGGGTGGTGGCATCGCCTGTGCTGTAAATCCGGAGCCAGCCGGCCACAAGCACTAAAAGCAGTCGCTGGAGATTCGAGCTTCTGGGGGAGCTTAGCGCCCAGCCTGTTAAAACACCAGGTCAAACCAGATCAAGCCACATCGCGAATAGCCGCTGGGGCTTCAGTTCCATTTGTCTCTGACAGGCTCAGCTCAGCTCAAGACTGGATGCAGGAGTTGCTTGTGGCTTGAAAGCAGCCGCCGTTGAGGCGTCACAGCAGGGCCTCAGCTCCCGACGGCTTGCATATGCGCCAGACTGAACAATGCACAAGCGCAGCAATTGGCCCAAACCAGCTCCAGCTCCCAATGCAGCATCTCCAAGATAAGAGTGCAGATGAAAAGTGTTTCTCTCTCGCCACGATCTGGATCCTGCATGACGTCGTGGGCCACATGCAAAATGAACCCCCCTGTGCAAAGTCGTTTTCTGAGCTTCTTTTGCAATTCGACATGAAACTGAAACAAGTCAGTCACTGCCAAAAGGGGGTTTGTCGTCTCAGGGGTCATGCTAGCAAGGCATTTACACGCTTGCAATGACACTTTGGCGTCGTGAGAGTTTCCAAACGCAGCAACTCAGCTCCGCAAAACGTTCTCAAATGCAAACACGACGGGTTTCCAGACAACTCGGGGGCTTTGTTCTTTCTTCACTTTAATTTTTCTTGCATTCTTTGTTTGTCTTTCAGGGGTCGTAGGCTTAGTTATACCCCGGCCACGCAGCCGCTCTCTGCTCAGATGGGCAGCGGTTCTCCCAAAACTGGTCGCAAAAGGCCGCTCTTTGAACAACAATCGTGTTATGCCACCACGGCCCACATTCGTCGTTCATGTGGAAAGGCAGCTGGTTGAGCCCTCCCCCTTGCCAAGCCTCCGGTTCGTTGATTCGATGGATCTCGGACATGATCTGAGCACATGAGGTGTGGCATGTAATGGACCCGTAGCATCCGCAGTGGTATAAGATCAAGATGTATGTGCACATGGTATGGATTGTCGAAATTGAAAGGACGCCTTTCCTTTCCGAGTGGTGTTCATCTCTGGTCTTTATAGTTAAGGCCGTCCAGCTCGTCGACTGAACGATTGCAACACGCACCGCTTTGCTTCTTGCAATCTGACTCGAAGGTACGTGTTCGTGAACACCGTCAGTCGGGTTTGTCATCGATATGGGGCAAAACAGCAGCGCAAGCCACCAAGATTTGTGTGTCTTGCGCGTCTTGCTCGGTCATGCTTCAGTCAAGTGTCTTTCGGGATGAGGTGGGAAGAGAGAAAGAAGAGGGCACAAGAGATTGATATCGACAGTTTGTGAAATCGTGTGATGACTACAAACGCAAGCTTCAACGAGGTCCTCGTGTGGTATTTGCTCGTAAGGGAACCTATCCCAGACCAGATGCTGCCTGTCGACAGCACATCTCCCTTCCCACAGTTGTAACACGCGGCATGCTTTGTTCGTCTTTCTTCCCGCAGGATGCCACACAAGGCGCCCTGGCAGTGCACAGGCTATGGATGGCATGTTTGCACCACCTGGTTGCCCTGAGGCGGCGGGAAATAGGGAGGGCCAGAGTCAATCCATGTAACCAACCAGTGATGCATGCACGCCTGCCTAATCACATACAGTCACCCAGTTGTCTCGATTCTTGGTCCCAAGCTCATCCTAGAGTTTGAGCTTTGGTGAGACGTACATCAGTATATATCCCTACCTGCTTCCCCGAATCTTGTCAGCCATGAGATAATATGAGCTTGATGCTGAATGGGCGTTGAATGGGTAGTGGAGGCATGAGAGTATTGCTCAGCATGGAAGCAGAGGTGCGTGTTAGCAAAAGGTTCAATTGTCATTTTGTTGCGAGAACGTGTAGAAGTTGGCAGATTGAAGTCGAAAATGAGGAGGGAATCTTTAGTAGGTAAGGTAGTCACTGTATGTAGAAGGAACACTCGACCCTGTCGAAGAAGTACTTTCCCAAGAGTATCTCCATTACCAACTGTATTCCTTAGACCCGGGCGGGAAAACAACACACAAAGAACATGTCGAGTGAGTGTGTCTCAGCCAATATCTACGCGCGAAACAGCTCCTCTAAATCCAGCAGATTCTGCAAAGCAATCTATTAATGGCTTTTAATTACCCAGCCTACTTTATTTAGTCTTCTATAGCATGTCGTCGACTGTCTCTTAGAGAAGATGTCGTCACATCCATTGTTTGCTTTTAGTCGCTAAAACACCAGAAATCTGGGTCACGTGATGGTAGCGATAAGCAGATAGGGTTGGATCGGAACAAAAGCGGAGCAGACTTTTGCTATAGTTGACTTTTGCTAGAGCTTTGTGAAATTTTTGTTTCTTCCTGTATCGGAGCTATAACAAACTTCAATTGTTATAATTGACCAACCCGGGAATCCAAGATGACGACCGTTACTAAGGAACAGGGCTCCAAGGCGGAGGGCAGCTCTGCGTTCGATGCCTACCAGACGTCTCTTACCACTCGCTACTGCAGCCCCGCCATGTCGAAGCTGTTCAGTCAGCGCTCAAGACACTCGACATGGCGAAGGTTGTGGTACCATCTTGCTGAATGCGAAAAGGAGCTCGGTATCAACACCATCACTCCGGAGGCCATTGAACAAATGAAGGCCCATCTTGTGGTTACGGATGACGAGTTTGAGATTGCTCGAATCGAAGAGAAGATTCGCAGACATGTGAGAATCCCACTTCATGTATCTGTGTTACAACCCATTGCTAACCAGCCATCTAGGATGTCATGGCGGTAAGGCGTCCGCCGATAGCTGGTCTACCGGCCTCTAATGGCTCATATATCTAATTCTGAGTAGCATGTTCACGCCTTTGGTGTTGTTGCTCCAGCTGCGGCCGGCATCATCCACCTCGGTGCCACAAGCTGCTTCGTCACTGACAATACTGAACTCATTCTTATGCGCGATGCCCTAGATCTTATTGCTAAGAAACTGGCCAAGGTTATCTCAAACCTGTCATCCTTTGCAGTCAAGTGGAAGGGTGAGTGTTTGGAAAGCGACACGCCCAGTTCTGGCATTCTACGAGGGTGTGACCGAAACGGCTCTTGCTAATCATAATTTAGCGGAACCTACTCTTGCATACACGCACCTTCAGGCGGCCCAGTTGATCACCGTCGGAAAGCGTGCGGCCCAGTGGGCGCAAGATCTTATGCTTGACCTCCACACTATCGAGCAAGTTCGTAGTGAACTCAAGTTCCGAGGCGCACAAGGAACGACTGGTACTCAGGCCTCCTTCTTGGAAATCTTCCAGGGTGACTCCGCGAAATGTGACGAGCTGAACGTGCTTCTCTGCAAACGATTCGACTTTCCAGGCTGCTATGATGTGTCTACTCAGACCTACACCCGCAAGGTGGACTTGATCATTGCCAACGCCGTCGCGGGTCTTGGTGCGACAGCCCAGAAAATCACGGGAGATTTGAGGCACTTGGCCACATGGAAGGAGATTGAAGAACCTCATGAGTCGTCTCAAATTGGATCTTCTGCCATGGCATACAAGGTCAACCCAATGCGGTCCGAGAGAGTTTACAGTTTGGCGCGCGAGTTGATGTCTAAGCCAGCCAGCTTCGCCAACACTCTGTCCGACCAATGGATGGAGAGGACCCTTGATGATAGCGCAATCCGCCGAATCGACATCCCAGAGATGTTTTTGCTGGCCGATGCAATTCTGCTTGGACTTGACAATATTTCAAGTGGATTGGTGGTCTATCCCAACCGGATTGCCTTCCGGGTCCAAGAAGAGCTTCCTTTCATGATCACAGAGACGGTAAGTGTTGAAACCTTTTAAACCATTGTGCCGATAAAGCAACAAATGGAAGCCTTGTTACCTCCCCCTTGCAAAACTTTTGAGTGGCAACTTACCAAAAATATCTCAGATCATTATGAGAATGGTTGCTCAAGGAGCATCGAGACAGGAGACACACGAGCAAATTCGTGTCATTTCCAACCAAGCTGGCAGCGTTGTGAAGAACGAGGGCAAGCCCAACGATCTCGTCTCACGCATCCAGAACAACGAATTCTTCAAGCCCATTTGGGGTGATATCCATGGCATGCTCAAGGCAGACCTTTACATTGGCCGTAGTGCCGAAATTGTCGACAAGTATTGCGGTCCTGGGGGAGTTGTTGAAAAGGCGCTGGCGCCATATGCAGCGTACATCAAGGGCTCTAGCTCTGCGGAGCTTAGTGTCTAGAGTAAGTTCATCTCATCGGGTTGAAATGACAGTCCAAGGCATTGGAGGCTGTGTTACGGATTTGTGTATTTATACTCCGTAAAAGTTCATCAAAAGTCACTCTCTATACTGTCTCTATACTGGGAAGTAGGGGACACCGAACAGTAGCATCTAAATAACCGTAAGCAAATCATAGAAACGTAAAAAATAAAGATTGATTTCAAAGTAAATACTTGATACATATTTAGTGACATCAACAACGTAACATCGAGGTCCACCAACCCCGGATTGCAAGTGCCGCGCCAATGAGGAGCATTCAGGAGAGACACAAGAGCAGACAGAAATGGAGTTGAGAGTAATACGGTGCACAGTAATCCAGCACAGACGAATTCATATGATATGGACCCAACGACTTCAATATGTATTGGCCTTAGTAATGCTCATCAGCCAATCGTCGCCCGTCCAAATAGGCGGAAGTGCATACATGATGCAAGACCCGCCGATGTCCCGGAGCTTATCGATTCGCACACCAAGCATCGAGCAAAGGCTTCATCCAATATCCATCAAATGTCATTCAATTTACTCTCGTCCAGTCTACCGGCGCAGATCGAGATGGGCGTGACGTGGCCAAGCGAATCAAGTCACAGGGACAGCTGATCATCACAGCCTCAACTGATTCACCGACTCAGTGCAGCGCTGCTCAACTCCTATCGATTTGGCACGCGACCTCCATCTGTCTTGGGTCGGCGGCAGCGCCCCACCGCACCCGTGCAAGGGTTTAGCTGCAATTTATAGGGCTCTCGCCGCTAGCAACCCGCTATAGTTATAGTGCTGGGGCCTGTGACGCATCCATCCCGTCCGTCCATTGGATCCCGTCCCGTCCATTCAACTCCGTCTCCTTGCTCCCACTTAGCCCTAAGGCTTCAACCTGGAGATTTCACTGCAGTCTCCAGCAGAGAAGAGCCCATCAAACTCATCAGGCTGGACAGAATGGTAAGTGACTCTCTGCACGCTGAAGAGACAACATTGAGGTGCTAACTCCCAGCGAATGCAGCCGTCCGAACGCCATCCTCTCCTATCCAACCGCGGCGAGTCGGCCGAAGCCGCCCAGGCAAAGGCTGCCTTGCGCTCTTCACGTATCCGCGAGATTGCCTTCTTCGCCTGGGGCCTCCTTGCCACTGCCGCCTTCATCGTCGCTGCTGTTTGGATCCAGCATGACGCTCAGACCGGCCATGGCGACAACAACAACAATAATACTGTCGCTCCGAAGCGCAACTTGGTCTTCATGGTGTCCGACGGCATGGGACCGGCGTCGCTCTCCTTGACTCGAAGCTACCGCCAGTATATCAACAACCTCCCCGAGAACGACACTCTCGTCCTAGACCAGCACTTTTGGGGCACCAGCCGCACTCGCTCCAGCAACTCCCTCGTCACCGACAGCGCTGCCGGCGCCACGGCCTTTGCCTGCGGCCTCAAGAGCTACAACGGCGCCATCTCAGTCCTGCCCGACTTTGAGCCATGCGGATCTGTCATGGAGGCAGCGAAGAGAGTTGGATACACAACGGGACTGGTCGTCACAACAGACATCACAGATGCCACACCCGCTACTTTTGTCAGCCACGTCCTGAGGCGAGAGATGGAGGACTCGATTGCCCTCCAGGAAATCGGAGAGGGCGTCCTGGGCCGCTCAGTTGATCTCATGCTCGGTGGTGGTCGTTGCCATTTCCTGCCCAACAGCACCAAGGGTGGATGTCGTGAGGATGAGCTGGATGTCACGCGTCTGGCTCAGGAGAAGCATGGCTGGACCTACACCGATAACCGTCAGGGCTTTGACGCTCTCGATGGCGGCGACAAGGTCAAGCTTCCTTTCCTCGGTCTCTTTGCCGAACGAGACGTTCCCTTCGAGATTGATAGACAGAAGCAGCACGACGTTTACCCCAGCTTGAGCGAGATGGCCACCACTGCCCTGCGAGCCCTCGAAAAGGCAACCAAAGACTCGGACAAGGGCTTCTTCCTCATGATTGAGGGCAGCCGCATCGACCATGCCGGACACTTCAACGACCCTGCTGCTCAGGTCCGCGAGGTTCTCGAGTACGACAAGACGTTCAAGGCCGTCCTCGACTTCATCGCCGACAGCAAGACGGAGACGGTCCTCGTAGCCACCAGCGACCACGAAACCGGCGGCCTCGCCACCGCCATCCAGGAGCCTGGCCATCTGCCAGTGTACAACTGGTACCCTCGCGCCCTCGCCAGGGCCACCTCCTCGGCCGAGTTCCTCGCCGCCAAGCTCCGTTCCCACGCTGCATCCGTCACGCCCGCCTCCAAGGACAAGAAGAAGGAGAAGAGGGAGAAGGCCAAGGCCGACCTCAAGAAGTGGATCAACAAGGAGCTCATCGTCCCCGGCCTGGGCATCTCCAACGCCTCCGACGACGAACTCGAGTCTCTGGCTGACAACGCCGAGGCTTCCCTCGAGATCCTCTCCGCCATGATTTCCCTGCGCGCTCACGTCGGCTGGAGCACCCACGGACACACCGCCGTCGACGTCAACATTTACTCGTCTGGAGGACCCGGCACGGAAAAGATTCGTGGGAACGTCGAGAACACCGATGTCGGCAAGTTCTTGAGGCGCTATCTCGACGTCGAGGGTGACGTTGAGGAGATTACCAAGGAGCTGAGGGCCAAGACGGAGAAGCCCGGTGAAGCTGCGCAGAGCATGGCAGTCGAGCAGATGAGCGGCGTAGAGCACTATCACGCACAAGAGATTTGAGTTTTAGAGATTTACGAACGTTGTTTTTTGGTTGTTAGAGTAGAAAGCTAGATAGATGGCTTTGCTCTCTTTTCTTCTTGGTTGTTTGTTACTCTAGCATGTGAGTTTTAGTTGACGGCTTTGGCGTATTGTTTACCCCCGATATAGATTGTTCCGCATATAGCAATGAGCATAGCATCTCTGTTATCTCTTCTTTTTTTTAGAAAGAGTTTTGGTTTGATAGCTAGTACAAATACACCTAGGATATCATATTTCATATCCCCCCAAATTTCATCCGCTAGACGCCTTAATTACCATTATCCCGATTGTTTTTAAACTCCCTAGAGTTCAAATCATATAACCTATTCCATCTATTCCATCCATCCCATCATATAGCCCATGCGAAAATCCAAATCCAAAACAAATAAGAAGACGAAGCAACAAAAGGTTCAACTCTCAATGGCCCTCTCCTCGAGATTATACCGCATATACAACTTATCCAAAAAGTGCGAGTGCCGAATCCCATTCGGCCTCGCCGTCTTAAACGTCTCAATCGCATCCGCCAGCGCAAACCCGCACTTCTCCACCAGATAGCATACGACAAAGTACCCAGATCTGTTATACCCGTAATGGCAATGGACACCCACGACGCACTGCTCCGGATCAGCCCACCCTTCTGCTATGGCACGCTCACGTTGTGCTTCGCGGACGGAATCAACCAGTTTGATGAATTGGGCGACTGTATCTCCATCAGGCGGGATCTTCGACACTGTAGGGAATTTGTGGTAATGAATGCCGCGGCGCTCGAGACCACGCGGGTCATATACAGGTTGGTCCTTGGAGATGTCAATGACATCTTTGATGATGTTCCCCCAGTTATCAGCAAACACCGTCGGGCAATGCACATCATCAACTTCACGAAGCGTCTTTATAACACGAAAGACAGGTTTGCCTGGGGGGCCGATAGGTTCGGAGACGGGCTTCACACCCTGCCACTTGATGAGGTTCTTGACGTCCCATTTACCCTCGCGCGAGAGGTGCTGGAGCTGCCAAGCGAGAGAAAGCCGCTGAGTGATGTGTTCAGCGAGAAAGTCCGACACGAGGCCGGCGAGGGCTCGGACGGTGCGCGGGGAGTAGAGCAGGGTGTGGTTAGCTGACCCGTTGAGCACGATGGACCGCAGGGCTCTCATGGGGTGTTGCGACTGAGGTGGTAAGTCTGGCGGATATTCTACCGGTGTTGAGGGACTGTTGCGTTCACTCTCGTCAAAGTCGGTGTCGTCAACATCTTCTACCGTCAAGCCGTTGCCGTTGGTATTCGCATCGAGCTGGGTTGACCCGCTCAAAGACTCGGGTGAGTCTGGCCCTGAAGCATCCGGAGCTTGCTCAATTCCATCCGACACTGCAGCATCATCAACTGAGTGAAACGCCGCTGCAATCTTATCAATCTCCTTGGGCGACGTCACATTGTCCTTTTCGCCGCCGATGAGAAAGGCAGGGATATCCAAGCCTGCCCAAGCATCCAGTCCAGGAATGCCTCCGACAGCCTTTCCATCTTGGAACCGAGTCGGCAAGGCGCCGTATGCCATTCGCCTCCACACCGGTGTTCGGCTCTGTTGGTTGTATCGATATTGCATGAGCCTCAGCTCGGTAGGTGCATCCTCTCCCACAAAGCGTGAGACGCTCGTGCTGTTGAGTCCTCCTCTGGCATCCCACGCACGCCACAGGCCGAAGATCCAGCCGGGGATCCAAAAGAGCCTCTTGATCATTGTTGCTTTAGCTTCCTCCATCGGTCCAGATACAGGGCAGATCGCTACCAGGCCGACAATATGCTTGGCAAGAGCCGTCTTATGCGGGAGCTTCTTATTCGCCAACCCAGCCGACAGCGCAGTCCCCATGCTGTGCGCAATCAACACCACGCCTTGGTCATGCTCCTTATCGCGGTAATCCTCAATAATAACCTCCAAAAGCTCCATCAGCGCCTCCGAAGTGTACGCCTCCCATTGCGTCGGCGCAAACTTGGACCTCCCGCCGCCGGGCCAGTCAATCGCCAGACACGGCGCCAGATCAATCAAGCTCCTCAGCAGCGGATAAAACTGCGCGACAGAGCCCCCCAGCCCCGGAACGCATACCAGCAAGGGCAGCGGCGCGGGTTTCTTGGGCAGCTGGTCGGCCTTGACGTGCTGGCGGTAGAAGACGCGGATCTCGGAATACTCGAACCGGCTCGTCTTGTAAGCCTTCAAGTGCGAGTGATGCCGCAGCAGAGCGGGATCCGTCTCGTGAGGGTCCGCGGAGAGCGACTGCTCCGGCGGGGGCGAGTCTGGCGATGCCTTTGCCATTGGCGCAACACAGAACCGCAATTGGCTCGCAAATCTGTGAGTGGCGATAACAGTTGGTAGTTGGTGTCGTCTTTTCTCAGGCCAATTCCTGGTGATGCCAGATCCCAAGGCTAATCGTCTAGATAGAACCGGGATCAAATGCAGGAACGGCGCTCCACCTTTTTATATCGCGATACGCAGCCGATGAACAAGGGAAGAAAAGCTGCAGCACGGACAAAGAAAGCCGACGAGGTTTACCAGAGGAATTCGGGACAGGGGGGGTCGCCTGTGATGGCAAACAACGGCTGCTTGAAACGCCTCCCGCTCAACAAGCAAACTCTGTCCTTTTTTTAAAAGAACAGGAAAAAGGAAAAAGAAGAAAGAGGACAAGCAAGGGTGATGGTCTCTCAATCAAAAGCTGGTATCCGTCCAGTAATAGAGAGAGAGTCAAGTCAGGTGAGTCAGAGAAATCCGCATCAAGGAAAAGATTTACAGCAGGATGGAGGGCAATCAAGTCGCCAGAGAATTGATTGGCGACAGCCGGGATTCATTGCACTCAGAAAAAAGAAAAGAATTTCCAAGGATGGGCCTGTCGAACTGAAAAATAAAATAAAATCCCAACAATGACGATAAAAGGTTTAGAAGAAAAAAAATTAAAGTGAGGCGGGATGGGAATGGGAATTTTTAGTGACCAACCAATTGTCACGGGCTCCCACGACTGCTCGTCATTGCGCGAGGCAAAATACGGAGAGCCCTGGCCATGCAACTTTTTAGGGGACAGCCGCCCTGCCAAGAGCTGGTGGGTGGCTTACCCTAGAGCCGCGACAATTTGTTTGAGGCGGGAGTGACAGACGAGAAATCACCGTGATTGGTTTATTTATTGGATATTTAAATTAAATGTATGGTTCTTGGTGGGATTGGTAGGTGGTTTGTATATGTTGCGCGACTTTGGAATGGCTTATTTGTGGCTGTGAAAGGAAATCGCTGTATCTGTTGCCATGTGATATCCATCATGCCACGCCCTCGGATTTGAGTTGAGCAGCCTTTATGCGGATAGATTAAGTCGACAGCAATATCACATCATTTGTCGCCAATATTTGCAAACCAAAACTGAAAATTCAGCTTCCAATCTCCTTATTCAATTGCGAATTACAATAGAGACATGTGGCAGACACACTCTGAGCCTGTTATGCCTATCCTAGCCATGTCCCTCCCCAGAGTCATTTTCTCACCACCATCACAACGACAACGACAACCTAAAGACATTTCAACGTAACCATGCTCGATTTGTTCTATTCGCCTCCCCATCATATCGTACAGATGCCACCCTCCCAAGTATGTACGGCCCGTACAACAATCATGAAACAACGCCGGATCCTTCCTCCCAGCCAATGGGTATCAAAGCCGCCGCCACATCCGACACTCCTCGCTCCGTCGCCAGCAAGTTGAACTGCGCCGCCGCATTCCTCGTGTCCAGCATCTCTACCCTCATCCCCAGCTGCGTAAGATGCTGCCTCGTCCGGGGACTCAGCGGCAAGTTGGTCTTGCCCACCCCAATCACCAACAGATCTGTAAAACCACACACACACATATCATTAGCTTAAACTGCACACACGTATAACTACATCTGTTTCTCCCTTAGGAAACACACACGGAATCCTGTCACCAGAAAAAGAAAAAAAGAGAGACATACCGGGTCGTGGCCAAAGCACGTCAAACAGCCCAAATGCCTCCGCCGGCACCTCAAACTGCCCCTTCTCATTGACAAGTTTCATCTTCCCGCTCACCTCCCACGGCCGCCACGCAAACGCCTCGCCATTCACAAGCAAAGCCCCGTCCCCTCCCGCTATCGTGATGCCGCTGTTGAGCCCGAACCCGTCGTGCATGCACACGTCCACCGATGTCGACGGTACCGGCACGCTGCCGAGCACGTCGAGCTCGCTGAAGCTGGTTCGGTGCGAATTATCGGGGATCGCGTCTCGGTCTCGGTTTTTTGATAGGCTGGGGATCGTATGGAAGGATTTGCAGGAGAGATTGAATATGTGATTGCGCAGGATTGGGGCGTTTATTGCTGTTTGCGATACGGCGCTCGTTGAAGCTGCGAGTCGTGGAGGTAATATTGAGGTGCTTCGTACGCTTGCGCGGGCGGCTCGGAGGCCATTCGGGAGTCGTAATGACCCGCGCATCGTCAATCTATTATATAGAAGCTCTTCTTTCAAGGCGCGGTAGACAATTGCGGTTTGGCGAGGTTGATATGTAAAGATGTGGTGTAGAGCTTGGATTTTTTTTTCCTGTCGCGGGGCAGCTGGGTGTGATAATTTACATGTGCGAACGTCATGGTGACTTACAGCCTCTACAACAGAATATTAGTCCAACAGCCAAGGTACGCCATCAATATGGCTGACAATTTACTAGTGCAAGGGGCTCAGAAATTACCCATCGACGTTATTGGATTGGTATTTCGAAGCCAAATTCTTCAATTTGGCTCTACAATTCTGACGAGTGTCAAAACACCCACTTGGTGCTCTCCCACACATACATCACTCCTGCAAAAAAAAGGGCCATTTCGTACCAACTTGATGTTCGTTTCCATTAGATCACCAAGAGGAAGCAGTCCTAAAGACAGCAGCAGACCGGCCATGGGTCGGCTCGGCCAATATGTATCATGCAGTCCGTTTTGCCCTAATGAACACCAAAGCAATGAACCAAACCCCCAAGAGTTCCTTGCCATCCCGCACAGAAAGCCAATTCCATCAGTCGAAATTTTTCCTCATAGTAGTTTTTTATAAAAACTTTCGTTTATTTCTTCTTCTGGCTCGCCTCCTGCTCCTTCATCACCTTCTTGACAATCTTCTGCTCCTCGATCAGGAAGGCACGGACGATTCTGTCACGGACGCAGCCGCCGCACCGGGAACCACCGTAGGCGCGCTGGACGGTCTTCTGGGGCTTGGAGATCTGGGCGTACTCGCGGGGGCGGAGAGCGGGAACCTATGTGTCAATGCTGGTCAGCTGCTGATTCCTTGTGGTTGATCATGGTCGTCCGAATCTTGAGGTAGGAGGGTGAAGGCGAGTGAAGAGGTCATCGAACGGAGAGGACAAGGGTGGGCGTTTCGTTGTTTTCGCAGGTTGTTCAGACGGTAGGCTTCCTCCAGGTCGGCAATCCCTTCATCTCAAAGAACATCCCCAAGTCCCATAGTACTCTTCGTCTTCGTCCCTCGTCCCTCTCCAGTCGCCGGTCCTCCATCGTGCAAAATTTCGTTCAAGGGCCACAACTTACACCAGGGAGCTTGGAGCCGCAGTCACCGCACTTGGGGGCAGTGCCGCGCTTCTTGATGTGCAGAACTCGGAGGTCGCCGCCGGGAGTCTTGATGACTCGGGTCCGGTTGGAGCGAGTGTTGTAGCTGCAGAGATTTCGCCCGTCAGTATTTCTCGTCGCAAAAGCAGGGCCACGCGGGAACGACACATGGATGAGAACTCGATTCGATTCGATTTCGTATTTGCCATGGCCGACGACAAGAAGAAAACTCACCCGTTACGGCGGCGGTAGGTGACTCGGTGGGACGCCATTGTATCTGGTGATGCTCGGTGGTTGTGCTGAGTATCTCACCAAAGAAGAGGAATTTCGAGATTTGGGGAAATTTTGTGTGGGCGGAACAACAGATTGTGCCCGCTAAGCTGGCGAATCAGAGAACGACTAGCGTGCTGTGGTTGACCCACTTGGGTTGCACGTGACGACAGGTTTTCTCTCTTTGGTGACGACCCTCTAAGAAATGGAGCTTGTTGGACTAGAGCCGATGCCATAAGCAAAACTGGACATGTTGGATATGGGCAAGTTGACGGTATGAGGCTGCAGGCTTCAATGCATCTCGTGAGTTGAGATTGATGGCTTATCAAACAATTTGGCATTTATCTATAATTCGTGCCGGCACATCCAAGAAGATTTTGTCTTGTCCTCAGTTGCTCAACCCTACTGGAGCAACATAGATGTGCCGAGTCTCATAGCTGCTTTTGCTCTGTTGTGTGTGAGGGAGTATCGGCGTCTGTCTGATATGTGCCATCATTCGTTATTTTTACACCGTTCGCTTTTTTATCATCAATGTACTCCGATCCATTGCCTTCTCATACAGAACCACGCCGCGAGAGAAGTATGACTACGACTTGTCCCCTATGGGCTAATAGTAGAGGCAAGGCAGAAGCCATTCGGCTTATTACCCCTATCTCATCGGCAAAGTCACTTGAGTAGACACACACGCAGCTCCTAACGTTCATGGCCAACACTGCTCACATTCAAGCCTTTGTGATTAAAATATCCAACAATTAAAGTACCCATACCTGAATAAACGAAATCAACCTTGTCTGTTCCAGAGACCAACCCACGCAACATCATCCGGGTATAGAGAGCTGGCAAAGGAACACGGTCGCCGCAGCGCCTCTACTCCATTAAACCGATTCGCCAGCGTTCCCTGCATGAAAAAGACAAAAAAAGAGAGACGTGTACAAATGTGAAACATGATGGCGTTTATGCCGTCCAGGGCTTATCCAAATCAAACCAGCCCGGGTAATCTCCGTGCCTCCAAGGCGTGATGCCCAGCGGTCTCTCCTCTCTGCTCTTTTTGGCGCGGGCAAAGGCCTCGGTGCTGGTCTCGTCCCTCATGAGGTTTGTGAAGTCGGTAATCTTTGCCTGTGCGTCATTGACAGCCTTCATGAAGGCGGCATACATGACATCTGCTGGAGGGGGGGTTAGTACAGCGCGCGCAACGAGGTGAACATGATATGTGACAACAACAAAGGAGGGCTTCCTTACGCGATGGATGTTTCTGCACCAGAGGCTCTAGCATCGTGGGGATGGTGTCCCGTAGCATGCGTTCCTATATTTGGGGGTTTCGGTTAGTCTCGCTTAGACACGATGCGCAAATGAATCAAACGTGCCTTGATGTGTAGGAGCTTGAGCCGCTGCATCATCAGATTAAGGGCCTGCTCCTCCTCAGCCAACTGCTTGGCTGCCTCCTTGTCGGCAGTCGTGGGCGCCTTGTTTTCCATTGCTTCAGAGGGCGCGCGCCAGGCTATCAAAACCAAGTAGAAGAAATCACAAGAGGTAATGCGAGAGAATGCGGAATCCGGCAAAGCGCACAAGCATCGACAATATCACCCCCCACGCATACGTAGTAGCAGATCTGGGCGAGTGAAAGGCGATTCTAGAAGTTGGGGATGATGGGCTTCGCGCGACGTGGGGCGGCAACACAGGCAAAAGACAGGGTTCGAAGCTTGAAAGTATAAGGCAAACCAGGGCTTATCGGGCACCCAAGTGCGAGTACCTGGTACATCAGGAAGAAGCCGGAGCCGTGCCCTGGCCATCTGAAACGCCGCGTCTCACACAGCGGTTTGCAGTTAGAGTCGACTCGGCGGACGCTTCCATACAAAGTACCGAGTACGGGGCACAGTGCTGATGCGGCGTCTGACGGCCTCGGGAGTTCACGGTATCAGGTACTGTTCGTGTGCAGCCATTCCAGGTACCCAAGGGACGAAACGGCGGACACGAATTACCTCAACAGAATCATGGACATGCGCGCGCCATTGGCCCTGCTGGAAGGGCTCCTTGCATGCGGCGAGTTGGATTAGACATGCGAGCTCCGAAGGGCTGCATCGTGGACTTCTGGGCCGTACATGTACATGTAGCATGTACCGCCTGTCACGTGCGCTGGAGCTACTTCTGGCAGCTTGGCCTGTCAAGTATCGTGCGACCCCTGTTTGGGGGCAGTGAGCGAAAAATGCGTGGGTCGATGGGGTCGGTGCAGAGGCAATTCACACTGGACGAGAGGTATGTACTTGTGCTGTATTTCGTTGATGTAATGGCACCTTTTACTTGTCTACAGCATGATATCCTTATCTGCCGAACAGAGGTATCGATTGAGATATTTGATTGGATTGATTTGTACTTGATTGGATTGGACCTTTGTGTCCAGTAGAGAGTGAGAGGAAAAGAGAGAGGATTAGGTAGAGACAGATGCAGAGACAGACGCGCAATCAAGGGGCATCTCGGAACCGGTTTGGCCTTGCGGCTGTAGGTACGAAATAGAGTTGTACCTTGGTTGCGCGGAAGTGCTAAAAACAGCCTGCTACCCACTTGGGATATGCGCGCATCTCCAGAAAAAAACGACCAGACGCCAATGTACCTTGTTGTCCATATGATGTCGTCTCGATGGAATACGTACCTTGACCCAAAGCTTGACCGTAGCATGGCGTGAGAAGGGTGTGATTGAACATGTTTCCATGGCAAGGACCCATGCCCATCAATCTGTGCGTTTTGTTTTCCGAGAAATGATTTGTTTCTTGTCCTTGCATTCTTGCGCCCACGATACGAGTACTACCTAGTAGTACCTGCAACTCGTGTAATCCTATGACTGTACTGCGCTGATACAGAACGGCCGTGACAGGTGCCTGTACGTAATGGACAACGGCCAAACCCTGGCACAGGCCAAAACACCTGCAAAGACCGAGGGGGTTGGAGAAGAAATCCCTAGGGAAAAAAGGGCAGACGGAGCGACATGCCGGTGACATGCAACGCTTCCTCAGCAGAGCCAACGTCAAACTCGGCATCTCAGCAGCAGCTTCTGCGCTAGTCTCGTCCCCCGTCATCCCTAACTCGACCAAGGTATAAGTTACGTAGCCAGGCCCCATCGGGGATGTACCTTTTGCCGTAGCGTTTGCCCGTCTTTCTGCTTGTTTCTGCTTG
This sequence comes from Trichoderma breve, assembly GCF_028502605.1. NCBI lineage: Eukaryota > Fungi > Ascomycota > Sordariomycetes > Hypocreales > Hypocreaceae > Trichoderma > Trichoderma breve. The sequence continues at coordinate 181,277 of NW_026611594.1, forward strand.
TTTTCGCTCCCCAGCACGCCGAACGCTACAAGTACCGGCCCAGGTACCTGTACATCCGAGACATCCCTCTGACTGGCCCGCATCGCTCGGACCGGATCAACGCCAAACCTTGAAACTTGGCCAACAGTGCGGATTGGAAAAATCCTCACGGGCCAGCTTCTCTCTTCTGCATTGCACTCTGTACCTTGACTTAATCCATCTACAGAACATCTCTAGACCAAAGCGCCCCACGCCCCCCAAACGCGATTCACTGCCGGCACCTCGTGCTCTATCAACGACCTTCGTCGCTCGACTCTTTTCCCGCAGCTTCCACCGCCAGAGGAGAGACTCCGAAGCTCCCTCTCTGCCCCTCGCAAACCCTCTCACCAACCAGCCCTTTTTCCCCCTCGTGCAAAAAGGTCCGCGCCTTTCGCGTTCGCCACCGTGGCTCAACTCATCGCGATGCCGAATACCCCCCCGCCGGCGCTGCTGCCTCCGCCAGAGGGCATCTTCAGGACGTTTGACGACCTGATGGCCTCGGTCCAGCGCGTCGCAAAGGACCAGGGCTACGGCATCGTCAAGCTGCGCGCCTCCAACTATCGCGACGGCAAGCCCACCCGTTACGACCTCGTCTGCGACCGCGGCGGCGTCAAGTACAACAGCACCGCCAAGAAGCGCAACCCCTCGACGCGCAAGATTGACTGTCCCTTCCGTGCAAAGGCCGTCTGCGAGGTCCAGCTGGGCAACCAGTGGCGCTTCGCTCTGCAAGAACCAAGACACAACCACGAGCCGCGCGTCCCCTCCGGCACCCCCGGCCAGGAGAATGCTCCCTTGGCAACCTCCATCCGCTCCTTCACCAACAAGCTGGACCGCCTGAGCCACGACATGGCCCAGGGATTGATGCGCATCGAACAGCGGCTCGACAACATTGAGAAGCGCATGGAGAACATCGAGGCCCGCGCCGGCGGCTACGAGCCTCGCTTCCAGGCAATAGAACAACGGCTCCAGGGCATGGAAGGACCTCGCATGGACGGCATGGGTATGGACGATGTCGAATCACGCCTGTTGGCTTCCTCGGTCATGTAGTCCAACGCCGGGCCTCAGGCGTCTTCACAGCCGGAGTCGTCTTCGCAGTCGGGGTCATCTCAGCAGTCGATTTCTGGCTAAAGCTTTCGACCCTCTATTGCAAACCTGCTTTTCACAGCTGATTAGGCCGCGAGGCCTTGCCGAAAAAAAAAAAAACATATGATGTGCACGACAGACCGCCTCATCACAACAATCGCCCTACCCTTTTTTCTTTTCTCACTTCACTGGCTTGGTTCTGTTGAAATCCCTTTTGCGCACTGAAGAAAAACAAAACAAAAAAACAAAAAACGCGGGCTTGGCCACGCATGACTATGGGTATTATCAGCGCCTATCACGGCCTGGCTTGGTTCTGTTTTTGATAAAACAGCCCATGATGGCGGCAACAATTGGGGGAAACAAAGTTTACGGCTCACGGATGCGGGCTGTTACAAATCACAAGGATGGTTTTTGATGGAAATTTGGGGGTTTTACGGTGGCACACAACAAAGGGTGAACGAAGGCGTTCCGGTCGGCTGCTTTATAGTCGTTTCTTTGATGCGGTATATCTCCTTTGATATACCATTTCTGGTTCTTTATTTCTTATTTCCCCACCCTCCATTTGACTCGTTTTTCTTTTTTCTTTCTTGGTTCTGTATTTTTTTTTTTTAAGATTGTTGCTACGCTCAGGGCGCGCGCAAAGGGAAATTTTCTAGGGAGGAAGGGCGGCGGCGGCGGACAAGTTTCTGTTTGGATGGCTGTGTCATGTTCTTTTTCGGAGGAATGCGCAGGGCAAGGAGCGCGGAAAAACAGACCCCTAGGGAAAATAACTTGAGCTTATATGAATCCTTGCAATTGTCTTTTTTTGTTCACCCTTGTTCTCCTTTATGGCCTTGGCGACGATGTGGCTGATAACCTTTCCGTCTTTTGCTTGTTGCCATATATTACGATGAGGCATATCATGCATGATATGATGCCCAGGCTTGTGAAGATGCTGCCACTCACTGCCTTGACTCACGAGTCTTCTTCTTCACAGACTCACACTCACACCCCCCTTTCCGCCCTTCATCTATTCCGTACGTGAGGTTGAGTGGCTGTCTCATCTACAAAACGCGCTCACTCAAACTAGCCCCCAAATCCCCAAACCCACCGATTGGTTGGCTGTCTCTTTATTCACGTCACGGCTCTTTTAACGCCTTGGCTTAAAGGACGGTAACGCTGTTCGCGCAATCTTTGATACTTCCTTTTTCTAAGCCCCCAAGTTTACGCAATCCATTTCCATTCGAATTACTTAGATGCCGCGGAGTCCGCGTAACACAGCATACCTCGGCTAGTTCCATCTTAAGGGAGGGGGGGCCGAAAAAGAATCCTGGGGGATATACATAATATGCGAATGGCTGGCTGGTCTGTGTGTGGCAGTAAGACTCAATACTAAAGTGTCGCACATGTTTCCTCGCGCTCCCGGCTCCCGAGGCAAGGCTTTCCGTCTTTTTTAGTTCATGCAGCAGCCTCGTTTTATACTTAGAGCAAGTAAGCGTTTTGATCCAATGAGGATGAGAGAAATGTCTGCGAGAAGTGTGCGAGCGTTGGATTTTTCTTTTTGTTTACTAAGGCGCTTTGGCCAAGTTTTGAGGAGATAGACTTTTCGGCGGCTTTGCTTTTTTTCTCTTTAGGTGAATGGTGTGTGTTTTGTCCACCAACAGCATTGGCGTTGCAATGGCTTCTTTAGGAAAAGGGAAGGGGACAGGGTTTATATGTGCTCGGATGGATGATTCGAGGTTGTTATTAACGGCTTTGGGAGAGGTTAAAAATGCTGTGAAAGAATTCGCACGCCTCTTGCATTAGGGCGTGCAGCAACGGCAACAATAGCCTTGAGAGGAGCTAAAAATGCTGTGAAAGTGTGCCACTCGGCTTCTTCCGGCATTCAGCAGGTGAAGGTGATCTTGAAGGTCTTGGAGAGAGTTAAAAGTGCTGTGAAGGATGCGGGAAGCCCACAATTGCTGCGGGAGGCCCACAATTGCGGCTGGCGAATAACTCGAGTGCCAAAACTGTGCAGTTTTCGGCACTTGAGTTGAGCGGAATTCCGCGAATGCTTCACGCGAAGCACTCCCGCCATACAGAACCCGACAGATTAGATCTCGATTTAGAAGGTCTTGGGAGGTGTTAATCGCCATGAACGGTCTCGCTCTCATGGTCCGGAGGTTGGCTCTTCTCAAGGGTATTTCTTGAGTTCTGCCACCATACTCACGAGTTAGCAAAGGCCGTCACGAGTGTCTTGCCTCCCAGTGTTTACAGAGATTGATGACCTTCTCTTTGGCTTAGAGTTGCTATTGTTGGTCAAGCGGCGCTACCGTCTTGCCATTTAAGCACCTAGATAGACATTGCTTTAATAAACCCTGTAAGATGATGTGATTAGTAGGGCTTCTTCAACTCAGCGTCTTGTTCTTATATGTTGCCTCGAGGTTTCTCCGACCAGCTTGTTCAGAACTGGATCACATTAATGGGTTAACGTATCCCCCTCCATTGAATGATAAAAATACGCCTAGAACCAAATCATATGATGTCGCCTTTGCAGAAAACCGCCCTGCCTTGGGGAATATGAGCTTCTAACCAGAGAAGCACCCTCATATTGGCGTTTCTCAAACTTGTCAACCAGTCATTATCATGTCTTACAGTATATGTTACTGCTTGCTTCCATGCACCTCAGCACGGAATATCAAACAGCTGACGCCAAAGTATAGGACATCAGAGACATTCTGCTGCATAATCTATGGCAGACAATGGCTAAAATACAATCGTATGCGCCTGAAAATGCAAACCGTGACAGAAAACAAAATGAGAACGTGTTTTCAGAGTGAAACGCCTTTCAATGCCTATACCATATGTCCAAGCTCTCCAGTCCCTGAGCAAAGCGTAAACAAACGAACCATTCAATCACGTGGAGCCTTCCTTGCGTGAGGCAGATATACTTTCGGCTCTCCTTTTCCATGCAGAGGGATCCGTTGGAAGATTGCGTCTACTACCACTAATCCAGATAGAAGCATAAGGGTAAGAAGGTTCTCAGCGCACTCTCCATAAACCTCCAGCATCTTCCGTTCAGGCCAACCGCATTCTTTCAGCCTCGCCAGAAGTCTTCCCGTATGGTCGACTAGCTCCAGCTCCAGATTTCCTGGATGGGAGCTCTTCACCCACCTGAGCTCGCCCTCATTGTAACCTTTCAGACCGAAGCTATTGCTATCGGCATCAATGGTGAGGGTGTATTCTTTGCCGCTCAACGTAAGGCGTATTTCTGATGTAGACAAGAAGGATTGAGCATCCCCAACCAGGATATTGTTGGCGATGGGATAGTGGTATAGCTCAAGAAAGGGCTGTTCGAAGGCGTATAGCTTAAAGGCATATATGGCGAACACATAATACTGACTGAGGAACTGATCGTAGACTAGGACCGTCGAATTTTCTGTCTGGCTGCGTTCGATTTTAAGAACTCGCTTGGGATGTGAAGCGACGCTCATAATGCCAATGTATCCTTCTTAACTTTAAAAGGGGACTGTAGTAAATGAGAAGAAACGCGTAATACCATGGGGATATTATTCGCAAAAGTATTGATGGGATTGGCTGGTTTGGGATAATACACAATTCGGGAGCAACTTGGTAGAACAGCACGGAGGAATGAAATGCTGTAGCAGCTGGGGGAAAGAAATAGCCAGAGACTACCAGATAGACGAGTTTATAGATGGCTGCTTCCCAAACTCTGTTACTTTGTTCGACAGGGGCAGACTCGAGTCAAGCACGAAGGACTTACATAGGTATGTATGCACACACATCTCTTGTCTGCTAGCTGATCTCCCAAGCGGAGGCTTGGATGTGATTCTCTATTGATGAAAACTGACATTTGATCTTAAATAGTCTACGATGTAGTAGTTGTTATCCTTGAGAATATTGTGGATAGTTGTGTACAAGAGTTGAGGCTTGGTTTATAAGATGGTAGCGACGGGCCATCTTTACATCGAGTCAATCTACTTAACCACTTATGCTTACAGGTATATGTGGATATGGCACTTCTTGGAGAGCATATGGTAGCACAGATAAAAACAAACCCAACTCTTTCTCGAGAGATCATCAAGAGTATCAGCGACTCTTTGTCGTTTTTATATTTTACAACTCGTCGAGACTGGTATATATACGTACCTGCATGAGCCACAGCTGCCTCTTGCCCGAATCAAGGCGAGCGCCGCGCCACACCCGATATGGCTGTCATCGCCGCTGCCCACCTGTCCAATCAGTGCCCCGAGATGAGCTAATACAATGGGGCAGTGACCTCCAGGCTGCCTCGAGCGCTGTGAGCGGGAAATCGTCTTGACATCATTCATCACGAAGCCATCAGGAGGCGGATTCAGCCTTGCGATAAGCCTTGTTTTACTCTGAAGAGGATTCGATTCTTGTGGCTTATTCAGTTGAAAGGATTGGTCACTGCAGTCATCACGTCATCCACGCCTGAAAGAGAGGAACAAAGGCGCTCCAACACCAATCCATCCACCAGAGAGGCAAACATTGATACCACCAAACAAGCAAAGCAACCAAAACTGCAGAACCAACACAACAAAATCATCATCCTGACTACCTACTCGAGTATAGAACGGCAATCATCTTCCGACGGCGTCGTCTTTCCTCTCATCCCTCCCCACTGCCTGATTAGGCAATACGCAGCGCTCCCAATCAGCCGCCGCCATGCCAGGCGTGCCGACCTATCGCGGCTGCGATGCTTGCAGGAAGCAGAAGAAAAAGGTTCGTTTCAATTGCTTCATCTAGGTCTGCTGTCCCCAAATGGAGTTGCAAGCCACTGGAAATGCTGGCCACATCATGTCTCTACCATCCGTGCCGTGCCGCTAAAGCACCCTCCAGTGTGACATGGCCTCGCCCGCCTGCGCCCGCTGTTCGCGCCTAAACATTCCATGCATAGGGTGCGGCCAACTGCGATACAAGTTCAAAGACCAGACGGATCTGCAGGCTGAGAGATCGTCTAAAAAGGCCCGGAGTAGGACGTCTGGGAGTGGGAGCGGCAGCGGGAGCCCATCGTCCATCGCCAGCCTCGTATCGAACAAGGATACCGCTCGATCTGGAGCCTTTGTTTCGCTGCTGGATATCAACGACCCCAGCTATGACCTCGCCTGCTATGGCCCTTGGTTCAAGGAGCTCCCGCGACGTCTGGGCACCAATGCAGCGCTGGATGCTGCGGTAGAGGCCATGGTAGGCTTCTACCCACACCTCCGCAGACATGACCAGTCGTCACTGTCCCGGGGATCTGTGGTGAAATATGTAAACGCACTACAGGCTTTGAGGACCTGTTTGAATGACCCGCAGGGTGCAAACAAGCCGGAGACGCTGTGTGCCGTCTATGTGCTAATGATTTGTCAAGTAAGATGCGCCCAAGTGCCCCGCTTCTTTAAGCATGTACACTGACATGGCTGTTTTCCGCCTTGAAGGGCTGGACGGGAAGAGATAGTGATCAAAAGATGAGCCATGGAGAGGGACTTGCACACCTGCTCGACGCAGCTGGGTCCAAGAGTAATCCGGACCCATTCGAAAAAAGTATACGTGATACCCTTTGTGTGCCTGTTGTAAGTGTCAATACCTCTTTATGTATAACAGTGGCTTACTCTGCATGGATGCTAGATTATAGAAGCCATCTTCAACCCAAAGATACGACTGAGTCCATATTTCTTGAACCTCAAGAAGCGCGCATTGGGCCCGGCTGCACCTCTTAGTAGCAGTGCCAAAAACTTCCTTAGCCTGGAACTCAGCAATCTTGCCAGGATCCCAGATTTGATCCGAGAGCCCGCCAAGTACAAGGACGACATTGCCGTGGCATATGAACGCATGCGCTATGAATTACCGCTGTTGAAAGGCGGCCTAGAAATGGCTGATACTCTCGCCTCCGAAACGCCGACGCGGGCGGCAACAAAGCTGCGTATTCAGTACCAAGTCTCTGTGGGCCTGCTGATGGGATGTGCACTGATTTATAATGGGTATCTACGTGCCTTTGGAATGGATGATGGGAGCATGGCTGAAGAGGCAAACGCGATGACCGACGACGCCATCAAGTTGGCGCACGATGCTGCGCAATATAGGCCTCTAGGAGCCAGCTTCATACCGCTTTGCCTGATTCCAGGGTGGGCGGCTTCAGACAGTGTTGAGATTCAGCAGAAAGTGGTTCAAGCATTGGAGGTTTATCAGGACGATTTTACCCCTCTCACAAGCAGGAGTTGGTATATCATGGCTTATTGGCTGAGGGGCGAAATGGACCTTATACGGAGCGGGTTCTGGACTTCGCCGCTGGAGAATTATAATGACAGACAGTGGGGGACGCTGATGCTTGATGAAAATGGGGATGTGATTTGCGGTGACGAATCAAGACATTGGTTTTATTCTTGAAGTTATTTCTGGGCATCAAGAGGTGCGTATTGGATAGATTTGATGGTTTGACTTGTACACGACATGATGATAGACCGGATAGATGGATGTTATTGGATGGGTATATACACGAAGCTATGAATGAAGCGGAATGCCGAGAATTATCTTTTTAATGACCTGCCAGTGTCATACTTTAAAAAACTCTACCAAAGCCACTCGGGAAGTTATAGCCAATAAAGGCGTCAGTCAAAAGGAAGTTTGTGGATCATGGCAACGGAGGCTAACATTTGCCCGATACGGCAAGTTGCAGGGCTGCGTCATGGCTTCGCGTCCTCTCACATTGATCCAACTCTATTGATTACTTCAAGCATCTGATTTCATTTTCTATCCTCAAATTCTTTAATATTCGGCATGGTACCGTAGGATAACCTTGCTGTTTCAATTGCTTTACAATACAAGTACTTACCGCTGCTCCTGTAAACTCAGTGTTAACCCCAGTTCCACTCAATCAGTCAGATGGAAGCTTAAATGCAAAGGCGCCTGCCAACCTACAGCCTCTCTGTTGTTTAATTCAGCCACCGGAATCCATTAAAAAAAGGCACTGACGTGTAACAAACAGTCTGTACAAAAGCATTGTCCCTAGCAGAAAAGAGGCGGAGCACCTGCGGGGTCCTGCAGCATCAGCATCAGCATCAGCATCAGCGGGAAGAAGCAAAAAACAGCGGCACTCTGACTTACCTGACTCACCATCTCACGATAACTTCGTCAAGCCCTCACCGCCCACTTGGAGAAGAAGAAGAAGAAGAGTAGTCTGTCAAAATGGTTCCTCGCTCACGGGGCTGGTTCTGCCCATGTTCGTGCATAGGCGGGTCGTCGGACGATAATCAAGACCAGCACCAGCAACAGCCTGATGAGAATAACGAGTACGAGATTCGGCCTCCTCCTCTGAATAGGAGTTATATGAATGGCGTGTATTATCCCAATTGGCTGGTTTACAAGGGCAAGACGCCGGCGACTCTTGATGTGGACAATATTACGCACGTGTTTTATGCCTTTGTTGGGTGAGTCCTGAGAGATGTATAAGTGTAAGAACAGGGGCTGATATTACCTAGTGTTCATGAAGATGGTTCTCTTCGTGTATGTTACAAAGCTATATATTATTAACTCTGACTGTACTGACAGTGAGGTAGTGGTTCGATGAGCACGCCGACATGGTCAAGGAAGTCGACGGAGAGAAAGGCGCTTTAGCTGCCCTCGCAAAGCTCAAACGCAATAACCCAAAGCTCAAAACTATTGTGTCAATCGGAGGAGGTACTGGCAGCAAAGAGTTTCCAGCTCTGGCTGCCAGCCGCGATGCTCGGGAGACGTTTGCGAGGCAAGTCCGCCAGTTTTGTGATCGTCACGAAATTGATGGTGTTGATAGTAAGAAGCTCTAATTTGCACTGGCATAAACACGCTACTTACTGCTCTTTAGTTGATTGGGAACATCCAAAAGACGCCGAGCAAGGTCGTAATTATGTGAAACTTCTTCAACAGTGCCGCAATCTACTGCCTGAGGAAGACTATTTTCTCACTACGGCTCTTCCCGTTGGTCAATACATTCTCAAGCACATCGATCTCGATGCTGTCTCGAAGCTTGTCAACTACATCAACCTCATGGCATACGATTTTACGGGCTCCTGGACTAGTGTATGTGGCAACCATGCGCAGCTTCACTCGCCCAGAGGTGGCCTGCAATCCTCACACCCGGAGCTCAAATTATGCGCCACAGACGGCATTGACTATGTTTTATCTCGAGGATTTCCTAGCCGAAAGCTCGTTCTTGGAATCCCTGCCTACGCAAGATACTTCCCTCGCGCCGAAGGTCCAGGATGCTCTACGGAGCGTGCAGGAGAGATGGATTATTGCGAGATTCCTGATCAGTGGGTGAAGAATGCCGTTGTGGATGAGAGAGCCGTGGCGGCGTGGTATGTCGATTCAGGTAGGGACAAGGGATATGTTACGTTTGACGTGCCACAAACTGTATACATGAAGGGGAGATATGCGGCTCATCAAGCTCTTGGGGGGTTGTTTTACTGGACTGGGACGGGAGACAAGGGGGGAGAGCTGAGTTTGGTGGCTGCTGGGAGGAGAGGTCTTGATTCTTCATGATGGAAGCTTGGCTACTGTACCTAGAAGTGATGAGTAGTACTTATAAAGTAGTGATACATACAGTGTTATCAAGGATTATATGGCTGTGCTTTTGTGCGAGCTGAACTTTGCTGCGCCATGGAGAGGCAGTTTAGTGAATGCTGTGGCGGAAGCTGGCGTCTTGATAGTTCATTGTTGAAGACTTGGCGGCGAAGGGTCTGAGTATTGAAACTACTCTAATTTTAACTCTAAATCAAGGCTTATTTTCTTGTTGCATCATTGCGTCAGGGCCTACGGGGGCATTAATGCCTGGATCAGGTGCCTGCCAAAGACAAAGAGATTTTGCCAAGACGTTTGCGTGCCAAGAAGCCAATACGTCATCGAATGTAGATCAAGCACCCATTCACTATAAGACGATTTGGAAGCGACGCGAGATATGGCGCTTTCTTCATAATTTCACGATACTTCATTTTTCCATATATCTTCTTTTAATGGAAAAGATTTGAGCGTTTTGTTCAACTTACTGCGGAAAAGCCTCTGTAAGTCGCTTCACAATGCTTGGATGGGAACGACGCCAACAACTAACCGCAGGAGCCCAGCAATACTCTCTGAGTCTCGTTCTCCAAGAACAACAATAAATATCAACAATAAATATCGACAATTTCCACGTGAAATATTACAAAAGCCGCAAGCATGGGTCTGTTTTGGGCCAAGAATTTTGGAGGCCGTCACTTTGGCACGAGCGTCCACGCTGATCGACATGGCATGCGTCGTGGGCCGTGGAGATTTTCGCTGGGAAAATTTACTTGCTTCAAGAGTGGCTAAATGGAGATGGATGGAGAGTTCGTGTGACGATTTTGAGAGATTAATTTAATGTTGTGATACTCCTCTGGTTTTGGGGGGGATGAGCATTGGCTTCGGTGGTTAATATGAAGGTTTCATTATGACGAGAACATCTGCAATACTACAACCTACGTTCTAAAATACCGACCCTATGAACAAGAGACCCTTCCTAGGATTCAACCAACAACCACTCGTCCCACCATCGACGCAAGATCGTCCATGTCAGTGGCCGGCCTTTGTAAAGTGCCGACCGGAAGAAGTGTCATTCGCGCAGTATCCGTATTCGAATCAGCTCTCTTTGAGCTTGGAAAAGCTTTCTCCGACACGAGGTCTAATGTCTCTTTGCGCACTCGCAGTAGCACTCTATCCATCATCACCTGTCTCATTTTTCTCCCCGCATCACCTTGATGCGGGAACACATCGGGCAGACGCCAGCTAGGATACAAGTTGCCATGGGAAGTCCGGTGTTCAACATTTGAATGGTGTTCGTAAAAATAATAGCCACAAAGCTTGCACATCGGCTTGCTGCAGCCAATATACTTCCAGTCGTTGAAGAATCTGGAAGACACAATCGGGCCTTGATTCGAGATCCAGTTCAGCAAGAGGACTTCTGAGTGGACCATCGGGTTGAAGGTGTCTTTAGCAAACTCCTCTTTGATGCGCTCGTCAAGGTCGAAAGCTTGGAGGTTTCCTACAAATTCTCTAAACATCTCCACCTGCTGGCTTGTCATGCGACCGACGACGCTTTCTGCAGAGTAGCTCTTGTTGCGACCTGGCTTGCTCACCTGGCGGCTTGAAGAGATGAAGGACACGGTGAAATCTTCAAAGAGGCCGGGCCACGTGTCTTTGGCCATCAGGAAGAATTGAACTGATTGCTGGTAGGCAAGAATGCGCCTTATAGCGTGAAGAAGCTTGGCCCAGCATTCCATACTTGTGTATCCTACCATTCGGTTTTCTAGAGCACGCTCTTCGATTATTTCCCCAACTATAGTCTGTTCGATTTTTATAAGCTGCTGAATCGTCGTCTCACACATACGAATGTCTGTTTAAGCGAACAAAATTAGCTATCCACAGCTTGACTATCTTTCTGATACGGGAGACTTACAATCAGCTTCTGTATCGTTTTCGTCTAGGCCAACGACTGGAGACGTGAGAATTTCTGCCAATCTCTCTGCAGTTAATTCGTCTGCAAGAGTAAGCAATCTCGAACAACCTTAAATTTAAATTTTAGTTACATACTGTCGTCTGTTGTTTCGGCCTCACACTTTTCGAGACAAAACGCCGCTTGGTTCCGAAGCTCACGCAAATAAAACGAAACCCGGTGGCGGTTGAAACGTAAAACATGATACAGCAGCGAATGTCTCGCATCACCCTGACCTTCTCGGCCTTCAGGTGCCTGGCCAACCATGCGCAGGAGAGTTGTAACATATCTAGCCGTGCTTTGTAACTGACTGTCGGTTTGGCGGTTCATTGCAAAGACGTAGTGGGCCTTGTCGGGATCACTTTGATCTTTGAGGACGACGAAAGAGGTGACGTGGTTGGGCCCCTTTCTTTTATCGCACACATGACTGAGTTTGTTTACAAAGGCGTAAAATAACTGCTTAGGGTCCTGAGTATTAATTTTTTCTTCGCGAGGTGGTGGTGTAGCCATGTTGCGAACGGCTTGAGTTAGGGCCGAGAGAAGCATGATGGGCTCAAAGAACCTGTGGAGGCGCTTGGATGTTAAGTGTTCCGGCTCCTCGTCAGTTTGATCCAAAGGCGAGGATGAATCGGCCGCGTCGCTGCGAGACATTCTGTGTGATTCCGAGTCTTTTGGGGTGTTGAATCGAGTACAATGTAGCGAGATTTCTCTTACGTGTTTTCAATTAGATGGCCCTGTATATCAATTTGACAAGCTTTGGACAACTCCCCGGCCTGGCCGACCATAATTTATATAAGTGATATGACCCTCACAATATTTTCCCCATGTCCTCGCAATTTGCACCATTTTCGCGAGCATTTGCACTCAATCCTTCCAACAACAATCCATGTGTACATCGTCCCCATGTCGTCAACGCCTATTCGCCAGCCTCGTTTGCGTCACCCACGGCCTCTTGCAGAAGCCACCTCAAAATGAACCATTTAGAACCCCTGCAGATGCCAGAGGCCGCAGGTAATGAGGCCCAAATCTGCCAGAGGCCCGGTCACACCCCCATGCCGCGCGCATGTTACTCCAATCAGAGGCCGCATCACGCAAGCAAGCTGCACGAACAATTGCTGTGTTGGCACGCTGAACTGCCCGATGTCTGAGGCAGTTTTATCCTCGCTTGGAGGGGAAAAGAAAGATTTACGCCTGATTTGGCTAGGATTACACAGACTGTCAAACATTACGTCTGTTTTGCTGGCAGCTATCTAGATACTGCGTTGGATGTTGGATGAAGAACGACATCTATAAAATCTGCCTTGCCTCTCCCTTTCCCCTCCGTCTCTGTGTCGTCCACAAAGGCCGCCGCGCAGGCCGTCGCTTGCGACATTGAAAGTCATTCAAAGATTTGATTTGCATCTATCAATTCTCCGTCAAAAAAGACATGGGAACCCAGCGCAGGAAGACACGCGGTTCTGTGCCAGCAATTGGCAGCCCTCAGAGGCACAAGGTGAACCTTCCTCTATCATCTGGCCTCACTGCGATAATGCTCAAGATCTTTGCAGCTTCGGGAACTGTGCAGCCGTGCCATCCTCGAGCAAGTTACATGCAATGGAGCTGCAAATATGCCTGGCATTGACCTCGACGTTGAAGCCGAATCATACATGATGGATGTGCCTCATGCGGCATCATGGGTGCAGCCTGACAATGCCTCTGATTTACTATTTAGTCCTGGGGAAATGAATCTACCCGTTTTTGATGTCAATATCGACGCTGTCAATCCATTGGATCAGACATGTTGCCCTGATCTAACGCCTGAACTGCCGTCAGGTTGGGACGACAGTCTGGTCGGTTTCGATGGTTCAGGCAACTGGTATAACGCTGAGTACTCTGAGATGACATCGCCTTCATCGCAAGCAGAGAGTATGGATCTAACAGATGCGTCTCTGTCTCATGACTTTCTCAACCAACTGATATAGTCGGACGGTCAGCCACATGTTATCGGCTTGGACCTCGACTGCTCTAGGGCGGCTGGGGCGGCTGATCTCTGTGCGATATTGTCAAAAGACAGTGATATTTCTAGCAGCGATTCAACTACCAATTTTTCAGCAAGCGATGACTTTGAAAACAATTTAAATAACCTATTGGAAACGTATAAAATGTCGATAAAAGACTTGGCATACCACACAAAAGACCTTACAACAACTACAACATCATTCACATATGAGTTTACAACAAATAATACAACAATGAATAATCAGTTGGCCAACTATTTTCAAGGCGTTGAGTTGGATAGTGCGCCAGGCGATCCAGGAAGGAATATCGAGCTACTGTCTCCCGATTCCAATGGAATGGGAGATGGTTCCACCGCCAGCGTTGAGGATACTTCATTTGATATAGATCTTGACGGTCAGCATATTACTTTTCAGCTGGATTTTGTGCTTAATATCTAACACCTTGTCAGGAGACCTCGGGCCGGGCTATAAGCAGTGCTCCGTCTGCGGCAAATTGAAAAAGGACGACGGCAACTTCAAGTAAGCATTCCCTTCATTGCGTAATGGTCTTTCATACAGTAATAATAGTTTATAACCTATCAACAGGAAACACATGAATACACACAATAAACAGGTTCCATGCGAGGCAGGTAGTCTTGGAGGCTGCTTCGAAAGATTCGCAGACAACAAGGCGCGGAACAGGCACTACTGGGTATCTCACAAGAAGTATGCGAAGGAAAACAACATCCCAAAGGAGAAATGTTTCTGCGAGCCCTGTGGCAAGTCATTCAGTAGGAGAGATAACTTCCAAAGGCACGTTGACAACCACCATTCCCATGAGGCTGACGGGGGGGAAGGGAAGATGGTGATTGACGACAAATATGAGACAATTGACTGCGAAGATGGGGAATATGCACGGATTTGTCGTCTCAGGAATACAGAATAAATAGTACGAAGCTCTGATAATACTATATTTCTTTTTATTAACTTCATCTTGAACGTAGACAGCTTCGATAATGAATCGCCATAAATGCATGAGATTCATAAAAGCGGAAAATATGCATCAATGCAGATTACCTCATTATCCACCACCACCACCACCACCCAGTGCATCTTCAGCAGTAGCTCGTGAACGACAAGCTCATTCAGCAACATCCACTTTCATGAATCCAGCTTTATTCCCCATGAAACAAACACGCGAACTCGCTTTCTTATTTCTAACGATGATTTAATTCTCAATTTTTCACGTCACGGGGTCAATCTACCAATCGCAGCTCTTCCCATAATTTAATCTCATGCCGCCATGGCCGTACTGACATTCACCCTCAGTGAAGAGGGTGTCACGGCGTTTCGAGATGCCCTCAACTGCTTGAGCAAATTCAGCGAAGATGTATCCATCGAAGCGCGAAAAGATTCTGTAACGACAAACCTCCCCTACTTTTCTCGATATCATACAACCAGCGTCTAACTTTGCGAGCAGTTTTTCCTCTCCACAATGAACACTTCCAAATCAGCCTACGCAAGCTTCCGGTTCGCGACCAGCCGCTTCTTTGGGCGCTACCAGTATCAGGGTACGGGGCCGTTTCAGGAGAAATTCTTCTGTTCCATGTACATACGAGTGAGATTCTCTACTCTATCTGGTAATGACGAATCTAATCGCCACTTTTAGGGCCTGGCCTCTCTCTTCCGCAGCAGATCTGGAGTAGAATCACGAAGCGAAGGGGACAAGCAGAGCATCATAGATCGCTGTGATGTCGCCATTGAAGATGGAGAAGGGGTCAAGAGCCGCTTCATTGCCCGAATCATCTTCCGAAATGGACTGACTGCTACGCACCGACTTCCCTTTGAAGTCAGCATGCCCGTACATGCAAAGTTCAACAAGCAGGAGGCTCTCTACCACTGGAGCATTTCATCGAGGACCTTGAAACAGTTGGTAGATCACTTTGGGCCCGGGACCGAGTACCTCGACATCAACACGGATGGCGATCATGTCAACTTCACTTGCTTTAGCGAGAAGACCATCAGCGACGATGGTAAGAGCACCAGTCTCTACATTCTAACGGGAACAAGCTAACTTGTGAGAATAGCGGTTCTTAAGAAACCTCTGCATACTTCGATTGCTGTCGAAACCGACGAATTTGACGATATTGATGTGGAAGATAAGCTTCAAATCGTCGTCTCCATCAAAGACGTTCGCGCAATCACACAGCACGCAGCCATCACCGGCAACGCGATTGTTGCCCGATACTCCCTTCCCGCAAGGCCAATGCAAATTTCCTACTCTGGCGATGCCATCTCATGTGAATTTCTCATTATGACAGTCGGCGAACGGGGAGGGAATCCCGAAAAGAGGACCAAAAAGGTCCGTAAAGGAGCTGCGAACAAGGGCAGCAACAGCATTAGCAAGGCCATGCCGCATTTAGAAGAGACTTCTCGTCGCGCAAGCTCAACGCCATCACAAACCATGGCCGATATTCAGCGGAAGCAAGCCGCATCGCCTTCCATGCCTCCACCATCATCGTCACGGCAACCACCAAATCCAACTCCACGACTGAGCGCTGCTAGAGCCAGTGCCTCGCGTATTGGAGCATTCGATTTCCGGCCTTCACAGAGGCCGCCGCCGCCAACACTCAGATCGGAAAGTCTTTTTGTCGAAGACGAGGCATGGGAGCCCGTAAGAGACGACGATGAGGATGCCGATGAGGATGCCAGATTAGAATGGGATCATAGTGCAGATCCTGTAAGTTTCGCATTACCAATCGTCGAGATCGTGACTAGAGGCTAACGTGAGGAAGAATCCTTCTGTTTCGCACATGGGACGCGGGGATGATGTTCGACCCAGTGGCTATGAACCAACGGAGGAGGCGCAGCCCACGGCAGCAGAGTCAACATTTCTGGATCCGACTCAGAGACTGTCCGATGTCCAAGGCCTGGCCTTGTTCCCCGACTAATCATCGGACAAAGAAGCATAGCGGTATGCGTTGGTTTCCAGTTAAGTGTAGTTTCAACTGGACGTGATGGATATCCAGCTAGTGGCACAACCGGCACCTATGTTATCTATTTTACTTTCAGGGGGAATGAGTTTGGACGATGCAATCACGTTCCATCTTCCTTTGACGTCGTTATTCTCCACCTGTGGTCCGCAGTTGCCATGTTCTCCCCAGCCCCATGACAGGACGTCGCCTTCTGTTGTGAGAGCGACAACATGTTCGCTGCCAATGGCCACCTTTTCGAGAGAGGGAAGATTTGATGGGGGAAGCTGGCCATGGTCGTCTCGCCCCCAAGCTGTCAAACTCCCATCTTGACCTAGGATGTAAAAGTTGCCCCAGCTAGCTCCGACATCTCTCCAAGCCGGGGCTGCTGAAGGAGCTGTCGAAATTAAATCCCATTTATCTGAGCCCAGAACATGAATGTTCCCGCTGCCTGATTCTCCAAAAAGACATGTAGATTCTTTTGCACAGATTGCTCTGACCACCTTGAAGTTTACGCCCTCAATCTTACGGGGCGTGTAGACTACCGCGCTGGGCTCACCAATTTGAGACTTGCGGCAGTTGCCCCAGCCGTGAACGTCGCCGTTGTCCAAAACAGCAACGACATGGCCCATACAAGCAGACAAATCCACAATTTCTGTACCAGCTGGAGGAAAGTCTTTGATCCTCGTTGCTGACGGTGTCCGTACAAGCAACTCACCCAGACCCAGCTCTCCTTTCTGTCCTATGCCAAGGGTGAATACCTTGGTTCTCTTTCCTTGGTCATCTCTGGAAACGACAACAGAAGCTTCCCAAGTAGCCGCAACAAGAGCAATCTCCCCAACCTGTTCGTCACTCTCTTCCTTTGCGAGTCGAGCTTCCAGGAACACGGGAATATTTGGGAACGGCTTCAGTCCACATGCTCCACTAGCTGGGTCTCCACTCCAGTACAGCTTGCCGGATTCCGTGAGAAGGAGAGTGTGATTACCGCCTGCAACGACTTTGACGATGCGAGAGTTGGGCTGCTCGGGGTGGAAGAGAGTCGGCTTTGGTACGGAGACGTCTTCTTTGTGGCTGATGCCGAGTTGGCCGGATCCATTTGACCCGATGGCGTATATAGCTTCCATTTCTGGAGGAAGAAAGACAGAGTAAAAGAAGAGAAGTAAAGAGATGAGGTGAAATAAATGAGTTGATGAAGTCTCTCTCTCTCTCACATTGAACGACTTTGTAATCCGTGAATATTTGAAAGCTCGGATACTTGCATGGCCCTCCATCTCCACTCTCAGCACACGATATCGGACTATCAAGCTCCCCGACCCCACTAAGCCTTGCTTACTCATCTTTTTTTTTTTCTCAACCACATAAAGCATCTTCGCGCAAACATTTTCTTCTTTTCCCATTCCCACAACCCAGCCCTGTTTTCTTCCTCGCCTTCCACCGAAGCGAGAAAAAAACACAGAAAAGACGAACCAAGTCTTTGTTTTCTGGGCGACAGCAATTGGAGACCCTCTGCTTCAGGAATCCCAGTCGAGCAGCAGGGCTGCAATGGCTTCAGCACAGTCCAGCGTCCCGGCGGGGATGGAAAACTTCACCGTCGGGCTGATTGGCATGGGCGACATGGGCAGGATGTACGCCGAGAGGTTGTCTGAAGCTGGCTGGAGGTGAGTTTTTGCGTCTTGAGAATGGATGCTTTTTCTCCGCCTCTGGCAGATTTTTCTCTTTTGCAGGTAAGCATACACTTTTTTTTCTTTCTCTTCTTTGGCGCGTCCTTGTTACCCTTTTTCGTGATGACATGAGCGCATTTGGCTCGAGTATTGCGCAGGGACGCCTGTCCCACCGTTATGGTGATCAGAATCGGACCTGTGCTTTCAGTGATGAAAATGCTAGCTACCTTACTTTTACTTGTCTGAAAAAAACCATCCCCTTTACACTTTTTGTTGTTTCGACTTGTCTAGAATTTTTTTCACAAAGCGGAGAAGCTAACAGTCGAAAAAGATATTAGAGAAAAACCTTGCAATTGGTGTCCCATTTGTTTTCCCACGTAGACGCTCGCCGTACTCAAAGACAAGCCGAGTAATTAACGGTGCAAGTTTAGAATCCTGGCGTGCGACAGAGAAGATAGATACGATAGCCTTAAAGAAAAATACAATGGCAAAGTACGCACTGCGCTGCCTCGTTTCGCTGCAATGATGTTTTCTCTTGTTCTTTTCTTCTTCTTTTCCATCGTGACAAAGTCGGATGCTGAAGCCTGTCTCTCCGTATAGAAGAACATTGAGATTCTGCGCAACGGCCACCTGGTATCCCGCGCGAGCGACTACATCATCTACTCGGTCGAGGCAGCCTTTATTGATCGTGTGATTGCTCAATATGGACCCTGTATGCTATGCCTATCATATCTCATGATTCTTCAGTATACCAGCATCCAACTGACGCTCATAATGTCGTCTAGCAACCAAGATGGGCGCCATCGTCGGCGGCCAAACCTCCTGCAAATCCCCCGAGATCGAGGCCTTTGAAGCCCATCTCCCATCAGACGTCTACATCGTCTCATGCCACTCCCTCCACGGCCCCGGCGTCGACCCCCAGAACCAGCCCCTTGTCCTCATCCAGCACCGCGCCCCAGATGAAGCCCTCCGTAAAGTCGAGATCGTGCTCAGCTGCCTCAAGTCGAAATACGTCCATCTCACAGCTCAGGAGCACGACCGCATCACAGCAGATACCCAGGCCGTCACCCATGCCGCGTTTCTCTCCATGGGCAAGGCGTGGCACGCAAACAGGCAGTATCCCTGGGAGCTCAGCCGGTATGTTGGAGGCATTGAGAACGTCAAGATGAACATTATGCTGCGCATCTACTCGCAGAAGTGGCACGTCTACGCCGGCCTGGCGATTCTCAACCCGGAAGCCCGCAAACAGGTCTCCCAGTACGCAAAATCCACGACGGAGCTCTACAAGCTCATGCTCGAGGGCAACTTTGACGACTTAAAAGCTCGCATCTACGGTGCCCGCGACCGCGTCTTCGGCGCCTCCAAATCATGGGCCTCACGCCCACTCCTCGAACCTTCAATCCTCACAGCCTTCTCCCTCGGCACACCCACCCCCGAAGAACCCGCCCGACCAAACAACCACCTATCCCTCCTCGCAATGGTCGACTGCTGGGCGGCCCTCGGCATCGTCCCCTACGACCACATGCTCTGCAGCACGCCCCTATTCCGTCTCCGCTTGGGTGTAACGGAGCATCTCTTCCGCAACACGGAGATGCTCGACGAGACGCTCCGGACGGCGGTGGACGACAAGCGTTATCGAAGCGATGATTTGGAGTTTACCTTTGCGGCGAGGGGGTGGGCGGAGTGTGTTACGCTGGGACATTTTGAGACGTGGGAGAAGAGGTTTGTGAGCACGCAGGAGTTTTTCCAGCCGAGGTTTGCGGATGCGAAGAAGGTTGGGGATGAGATGATGAAGAAGGTGCAGGCTAGTATGGATGAAGCGTTGAAGATGGAGGATAAGTGAGGTGGGCGTGTTGGAATGTGATGATGAGTTACTTCAAAGATGTAGTAATGAACATAGTTCTGAAGTTTAATGTACATTTCACTGTTCATGTTTTTATTCCTGAAAGCTATACCTACGTATTGACAGTATTGTTAAACTCTCATGTAACGTCTAGTGAATACACATAATCTTATTCTCTATCATTGCTCCATATTTCTAGCCATTTTGAAGAGCCCAAGGTAACTGGATGCTGCACGCCTAAGACTCGCTGGCAGCCCTGGATACAGTCTTTCATTAGCGCCAGAGCATCTTCACGTCGACCTTGCTTCTTCCAGGTAATTGCGAGATTATTCATGCCGCTCAGTGTGTCTGGATGGTCGGCTCCCAGGTTCATCTTGAGAGCCTTCATCACTTGCACTTCTAGCTTCTCAGCTTCTTCCCATCTGCCTTGTTTATAATATGTTAATGCGAGATTGCCCATACTCTGCAGGGTATATGGATGGTCGGCTCCAAACATATTCTTGCGAGCCTCTACTACTTGCATCCCTAGCTCTTCAGCTTCATCCCATCGGCCTTGATTCCTATATGTTGATTCAAGCTCTTGCATACCTTCAAGCGTATATGGATGATCGATTCCAAGGGTATTCTTGTAGGCCTCTGTTACTTGCACCAGCAGCTTCTCAGCTTCATTTAATCGGCCTTGCTTCCTGTATGTCGATGCAAGACTGTTCATGCTGTGCAGGGTATATGGATGGTCGGTCCCAAGCGTATTCTTGCGAGCCTCTAGTACTTTCACCTCTAGCTCTTCAGCATCATCCCATCGGCGTTGATTCCAATATATAATTGCAAGGTCGCCCATGATTCTGAGCGTATCTGGATGATCGGCTCCAAATTTGGCCGTGTAACTTTCCACCAATTGCACATGTAGCTCTTCACCTTCATTCCAACGGCCTTGCTCTGATATTATTGATGCCAATGACCATATACTTTGTAACATTAGAGCGTCATCCTTTCCAAATTTCTTCTCGCACACCTTCTTAGACTTCCTCGCCATTTGCTCTGCAAGATTATATTTCCCTTGGCGACGCGCATACTTTCCTCCCTTATAACACAGAATCACCCAATCTTCGAGGGTATCCTCATTCGGTCGATAATCAAGGGCCACCTGAACATGTGCAAAGAGGTCCCGACAAATCGCCCAGTTCTCATATTTTGTTGTTGGGAATGACGCTGCTATCCGCGTAATGTACTGCTGCATGAACGTCTCTTGTAGTCCAAAAGCTTTCAGCCAACTTTTTATTGAGAGTTGTACGAGTCTGTGCATCTCAAACTTATTCCCTTCTTCATTCACAGCGATAAGGCAGTAGTTCCTCAGAACCAATATGTCTTCTTCAAAACTGCTACTGATATCATTATCAGAATCTTCGCCAGCGTCGGATTCTGATTTTTCAGTCTCATCCAGATTGTTGCTTTGCATCGTGGGATGGTTGAGCACCCACTCTGGAATGCCTTGTCGATCGAAGAAACTCATG
The DNA here is from genome assembly GCF_028502605.1 of Trichoderma breve. Lineage (NCBI taxonomy): Eukaryota > Fungi > Ascomycota > Sordariomycetes > Hypocreales > Hypocreaceae > Trichoderma > Trichoderma breve. The sequence continues at coordinate 202,806 of NW_026611594.1, forward strand.
AGCGATAGAAGATCTGCCGCAGAACGTTGCTGCGAGCGAATATGGTCGAATGAGATTGCCCATGTTCTGAGGACTGTGTTCGATGTCTCCTCGTCCCGCCCTATATCGTTTGCTTCATACTTTAAAAGTTTCACGCTTTCTCGTTCGCTCTTTCGAAACTCGGCGAGATATTTCTCAATCGAACTTCGCGGCCTTCTCGCTTGTATATAGGCAGCGGCCTGGCCAATAGCCAGGGGTATACATTCCAATGCTTTCACCAGATCTTCCGCCAAACTTGCCTCCGAAGGCAACAAAGGTGATCCCATCTTCCTCTCTAACAATGTAAGTGCATCCGCCTCTGACATTGTATCGACGTCAATTATATGCTTGTGTCCCCCAGTCAGTTTGGAAGCAAGGCTTCTATTGCGCGTGGTAAGGACGATAGCTCCGTTTCGACTCTTGGGAATGTATGCCGCTAATGACCGCTTGTCATGGACACTTTCACTTGCGCTATAGAGTACCTCGGTTTCATCGGCACTATCAAGGATGATAATCCACCGACCATTGTGTTCGATGGATAGCCAATTTTTTACAAGAAGCGGTATATCAGCCTGGGGTTGCTTCCGCTCAGGCAATTTAACGGCGTCGGCAATCAACCTGAAGCCTTCTTGAACACGCTCCTGTGTAGCTGCATGAATCCAGAACACCCAGATATTCTTATGCTTGTCGGCGAATCTGTGGGCGAATTCAATGGCCAGCTGCGATTTTCCAACACCACCAAGCCCCACGAGCGCCACTCGACCGGCGGGCTCCAAGCAGTGCGCAGAAATTTTGTCGAGCATGTCTCCTCGGTTGACGAAATCGGGGTCACGAGGAAAAGGGATCAACTGAGAAAGCGGTGGTGGAGTTTCTCGTCGTTCTGTTAGACACACAGTAATTAGCCCATTAGCCCGGATTCGTCTCTGAATGGCATCGATCATAGTACCCTGGGGGTAGTTGTGCACATTGTTAATATCGCCTTGATGGATCGTGGCATTATCGCCAAAAGTGTTGTTGTCAATACGGCGAGAATTTGACATGGTTCAAGCTAAATGCGCTCTTCTAAGTTGAAAGACTCGGAAACAGATGAGATCAAGGTGTTGATAGAATTATTCGAGATGAAGCGTTGGGCACAGCCTTGGGCTTCAATCTTTCAGAACTCGCTTAGCCCCTCTCCTTGCAAGGCAACCAATAAACAGTCTTGATTATATAACTCATTCCATTTACAGAAGATATATAGTAAGACGGTAATTCTCATCTGATATTCTGTTCATCTGTTCTAAAATATCATATAAATAGCCGGATGTCATATGCTTAGCGTCCGTCTTTTAGTTCTCAGCCAAAGCGTGTGATGCATCCCTGCCATTTTATGAATCAGCTTAAGAATCAAAGCGGAGTTATTAAATCGAGATCGATGGATTAGGTTGATTATATAGCAGTTGAAAATACAGTCTCGACAATATTGAGCTGTTTACTTGGGTTGCGTCAAAGAAAAGATACGGAGATAACATGGAGTGCGTGAAGAGAGGAAAGATGATACTGACAGCAGGGAAAGGAACGAGATGAAAAGCGCCGTGTATTATCGCTTTTGTTTATGTAGAACATGAATAGATTAGTAGGATAGGCGGTATACACTGGTTACTGTGCTTCTTTACGTTCTTTTAGCATTAGACAGAGGCAATGTAGAGATATACCGAGTGTTAGCTTCTTACTACCACAGCTGTTGCACCTAGAACCAACACGCTTTTTTTATGGACGTAATTCCATTCAGTGCAGATACAGAGGCAACTGTCTCCATCTCAGACCAAGCAGCTATAAAAGAAACCTCGTTTTGACTAGACAAATGCCTCCTACCGAATCCATCAATGCGGCATGACTCAAACAAACGATCGCTATCAACCTGCCAATGTGTATCACATATAATACAATAACGAAAGGGGGTGGATGAAATTCTTCAAAGAGCATGAGATCAAGCCTGTGTAATGACATCTGGAACTCCCAATTCGACGCTCTCCTCCAGCATGGCTACTCCGTGCGGCACCTTGAGCGGAGATGGAGGAAACCGTTCACTCAATACAGCAGTCGATGCGGCACTTGTTGCTTCGTGGGATGATTCGTCGACGCTCAACTCACGAAGGTGGCCATTTGCCGGCGTTTGCGGAACTGCCGATTCGGAGAGTAGCATGTCAATTTGACTGGAAGAAGCCTTTTCCGAGGGAGTGGAACTACTTGCAGGTTAGCTGCTTCACAAGAACGAGATACTGTTCTTAAATCTAGCTACTCACCAGCCGATATCATCGATGCGGTCATCAGTCTCATTCAAGTGAATCACTGGCGATGGCGGAGGTGTCCATTGTTGTGGATCAAACGTGCTGGATCCAGTAGCCTCTGCAAGCACATCCAGATTCTCGCACTTGGGGGAGTATTTTAAATGCACAGAGACGTTGCCTGATGCTTTGGGCGTCAGAGACCAGTCAAAATCAGCATCGTACTCTTCGATCTCGGTGTCATCCCCTTGCCTTGTCCACAAACGGCGCCCACGAGCTATCTGGGCGTCGATCCAATCCGTGGCACTCATAGTTGATGCGTGTGAATCATGCGTAGAGTGAGCGGGTGAAGATTGAGGCTATCATAGCAATATTAATCACAACTGCTGTAAAGGTATGTATACGCTAATGGAACTTACCAGAGGCACCGGACGGCAGCCAATGTTCGTGAGCACGTTTGCATCAACGACAGGTCGCTGGCCAAGGAGATGGAAGCTGTAGCCTGCTGCTGCAGTCGGGGGCACTTCGCCATCGGCAACAGCGTTGAGGCTTAGAAATGCACGGTCTGCACAGCCAGGACGACAGCTTTGGCATACTCGGTACTGGCACTCCTCTTGCGGAGTGCACAACCATGGCTTCTGGAATCCAATGTTACATGAAGCGCTGTCTAGCCCATACGGCTCAGCGAGGCGACTGAGTATCGCGGCGCTATTCTTGCGAACCTTGTCTCGCTGAATAACGAGCTGGACCTGGGATACCAGTCAGTACCTAGCAAACGATTAGAACGGTCTCTAGGGGTAATGCGTACATTTTCGCGCTGCCTGAGGATATGAGCCACCTGGTCAGGGTGATACTGTGCAAGCTGCTCCTGGCTGATCTCCTGAAAGAAACTGAGCCGGTCTTCGCGAACAGCAGGGCTCCTCTTTCGAATACCCATCATTGGAGTCAACTGACTACCGAGCTGGTCCATGCTGATCTAGTTGCGGTCACAGTTAGCATTTTTTTCCGCGGTAGTTCGTCAGCACAAACGGCGAGTTTCGTCGCGTCTTCGTTGCCATACAAAGTCTCCTCTCGCCACGGCGTGTTCTATCAAGTCCTCTCTATCCTGCGTACACTGGTAGAGCCACCCAGAAGGTCCAGGATAGTGACAGTTGGAACAGAGAAGACTTGGGCTGTAGATTCTCGTCATGGTGGCGTGGGTGCATTGCGGCTCGAAGACTGGGCGCCTGTGCAAGCCCGAAGGAAAGCGATGATACATGATTGACGGGTGTTTGATCTCCTGTTTGAAGCAGAGATGGGCTATCGTGAAGCTGTTGTCGACTCCAAAACGGGATAAGCAGGCGATGCTCGGGCGATGCTCAGGGGCTTGAATCCAGAGCTGGGTAAGTCCTAACGATGTTGGCGAAGAATGATGGCGAGATTTAGGACGATGGAGAGGCCAAATATTGGACTATTGGGGAGTGAAAAGATGAAGATTTTTTTCTTTTTCCTCAGTCTGGACGAGACAGGCATCTGAAGGAAGGGACCTGAAAGTTTTGCAGGCAGGCGGTGCCGGTGCGTGACTGACTGCCAGTGCCAAACAGCTGCCCGCCATTGTAGTGCTGGAGGCTCAACTGAGGCTGCCCTGTTGTTAGTGATTGACGCCCATGATTTAGGTGCTGGTCAAGATGCTGATAGCAGCTTGAAGGTTCCATCTGATAAGAGATCCATGGATGACATGAAGCCAAGTTGATCCATCAAATTGTTCAAAGGATACGGAGTACAAAGCCCTGAATTGGATTAGCACCTCCATGATGAGGCTTCATTGTCAAGTGAATGGACAAGACAGCTGGTCTTATACTAGATAATGTTGACAATATGGCATTGACCTGAGCTGAGGTTTGCTTGAGCTACATGAGAAAGGGCTGAAACATTCGAGACAATTGTGTTGCAGTGTATCATAAGTCATCAATGTCCATGTGCCCAGGCAGCTATCATTGTTTGTCAAACCACAGTCACAGAGACGGCATCCAGAGACCGACCGCAATATAACAGTCTCTCTATTGGCCAGCAGAATGCAAAAACCACCACAGCCATTCATTATTCAACCAATATTATTCGATACATTCATATATTGATCCAGCATGTATCACCTGTACGAGCGTGCACTAGCCTGCATAACAGTCAATATCGGCCAATGAACGCGCGCAAATGCCGTTTGTTATCGGTCCTCCACACGACACCGCCTGCGGACCCAATAGGAACGCCAACAGCTGCAGCTCCCCAAAACAAACAAAAACTTGTGCACTGCATCTCACGGGAGCAGCCATGCCGCCACCCAGGCACGGCACGGTAGTGTATACAGTACAGTACCTAGGGGGAGAAGAGGCGAACGATTGATTGCTTACAGGAACAGGCACAGGCACAGGAACGGGAACAAGCAAACTTGATCGGGAGTGAGGCGCTGCCACAGTCATCATCGCTCATCTCATCTGCACCATGCACGACAGACACGCGCGTGGCACGGCACAGCCAGCCCAAGGTTAGCCAGCCATGCAATCTCGGGTCCCCCCAGCCTCCAGCCTCCATCTCCATCTTATATCGTATCAAAAATCTTCGTGGTTGCTGTGGAGAAGGGAAATCAACCAAAGACGGTGCCGTCAATAACCCTCGCAGGGGCCGCAAAAGCGCGCGACTCCAGCCAATGGCGGCCGCTGCTGAGCAACAACACCACGACAAAGCAAAGACAACCTTGACCTTGCCAATGATGCTACCGCACGCCTCGTACAACTAGTGCAGTCCGTCCAGGTAGCGGCCGGCCGTGCCTTGGGCTTGCTTGGGGCCTGCTCGGGGCCTGGCAACCTTGCGACAGGCCTTGGACAGGCCTTGCCTCTCATCATCTCAACCCCCTGCCTCTCGTGCGTCTTAGCCTCGACCCAACACTCCAATCGCCAGCCCGGAGCCGCCCACATTTCGCCCACACTCGCCCACTTTCAGCCAGCAACGAGCAGCGGGAGCTTCAGGTCGCGACTCGACCGAACGCTGCGCTGCCCGATCGTGCGACCCCATCCGCTTTCCCAGCCTTTTTTCTCACCTCCCAGCTCCCAGCTCCCAGCTCCGGGCTCCAGCTCAGCCCAAAAGCTTGCTTGCAGGTGCGGAAAACTGGAACCGCGCTGCCAGACGCGTCTCTTGATTCGGCCGCCGCGCACCCACCCGATGCCCAAAGCAGACACAAGTTTATTAGGTGCCATCGGTCGGATTACAGGAAATACGGGGGGATTCTCAGGTACGAAAGCTGTGGCTCCGGCCGTCTGTGTTCGAGGGTCGAGGTCGAAGCTGTGCCTGCACTCGTAGTTACGGAGTACGGAGTACTGTAGCGCCAGTCCAGCACGAGTACAATCCCGTCGAGCATCCCGTACTCATCGGTACCTACCCTTTGCCTATACGTCCCGTCGTGGCACAAGTACCCCCGTGTGGTCTGTCTGTACCTTACCTGCCTCATCTCATCTCTCTCGCTCGACCTAGACAGGTACGAGGTACCGGCGTCATCCTTCCCGCCCAGCCTCTCTCATTCAATCTCCTCTGCGCTTCTTCACTCTTCAATCTCACTCCCTCGCGCGCTCCCTCTCTCGCCTCTCTCCCTTCTTCCCACTCCCTTCGGGGCCGCTGAGAAGAATCGAAACGAGAATCCCCCGGCACAATCGTCTTTGCCCCAGGACAAACCACGTTGAGTTCCCGTGAACGCTGCTGCTTGAACCGGTAAGTTTTGGCATTGAGGCCGCTTTTTGTTGTTTGTTTTGTTTTGTTTGCTTTGCTGTGTGTTGCTGGTATCGCCTGTCTTCCTGTCCCTCCCGCAGCTCCCCTCAGGTTCAGGATCGCTTCGTCTTCCCACGCCGTCATCCTAGCGGACGCGACACGGTTGGCAAGGGGGAGGCGGTTCAAGGGCCCTCCTCAAGTCCCCTTTGCCGAGGCAGCAAGTCCCAAACTGTATGCACTTGCATGCTCAAGAGCTGGATCAGCAAGCCCAGCGGACTCCAGACATGTCCAGGGCCCGGGGGGGTTGGGAGACCCACTCAGCGCATCAAGGCTCAGTGTCTCGTCGTGTAAACAAATCCATTGGCCAGGCCCTGTCACCACGACAGCCTCAATTGCTCCCCAATCTCTCCGCCGCCCGAAGCGTTTGCATCTGCTAATCATCCCGCCGTCGCGTCGTTGGACAGCCAGACCCTCTCCGCCCGTCTCATGACGACGTTTTATCCCTGACCAGCCCCACGAGAGCAAAGCTGCACGTCGATTGATCCTGCAACAACATCTCAAGTCGCTTGTCTCTGCCACTGTTGTTGCCGCCGCCGCTCCCCGTCGCCGACGCCACGATCCCCGATCACGACCACGACTCGACCATAGCGACACCGCCAGCAAAACGAGCACCATGTCGGTCAAATTCGAGCGGGACACGATCCAGACGCTCCAAGATGCGACCTCGAACGCTCTTCAGCCTTTTCAAAGCGTCACCGCCGACAATGGCCCCATAGTCCAGAGGTCCATCAAGACGGTCACCGAGAAGACGGTCGATGCGGCCGCCCAGCAGGCTGCTGAGCGCGCCGCCGCTCTCGCCGAAGGTCCCGGACCTATTCGAAGGGCCTTCGAGGGCGCCGCTCCTCTTCCCGGTACCAGTGGAAAGCATCCCCTCGCCGAGACTCTCGGCACGGCATTGACAGGAGGAAAGGCCATGGCCGGCACCAAGGGCTATCTGGCGGTATGTTTTTTTGGATCCTGGGCGCGCAAACCGAGCGAAGGAGAATGGAGGAGGAAGAAAAGCCACCAGAGATTGGTAGTGGGTTTGAAATTAGGTTTGGCTAACAGCTGTTTTAGGCCTACATCAAGGAGCTCGAGTCGAACCCTCTGCGCACCAAGATGCTCACTGCCGGTACCCTCGCCGGAGCTCAGGAATTCCTCGCCTCGTGGCTGGCCAAGGACCGCAACAAGCATGGCAACTACTTCACCTCGCGCGTGCCCAAGATGGCCGCGTACGGTGCCTTGGTCAGCGCTCCCCTGGGCCACTTTCTCATCTGGCTCCTCCAGAAGCTCTTCAAGGGTCGCGTTAGTCTCCGGGCCAAGATCATCCAGATCGTGGTCAGCAACCTGGTGGTATGTGCTCAACCAATCTAATAAGCGAATTGCTTGCTCTACTCCCTCATGACATCATTCATGCTAACTCGTTCATGCTTAGATTGCGCCTATCCAGAACAGCATCTACCTGGTCGCCATGGCTCTCATTGCCGGCGCTCGTACGTTCCACCAGGTTCGCGCCACCGTCAAGGTTGGCTTCTGGAGAGTCATGCGCATCTCGTGGCTCACCTCCCCCATCTGCCTGGCCTTTGCCCAGCAGTTCCTCCCTGACGAGCTCTGGGTTCCCTTCTTCAACTTGGTCTCCTTTGTCATTGGCACTTACATCAACACCCTCACCAAGAAGAAGCGTCTCGCCGCCCTGCGCAAGAAGCACTACGGTGACAGCCGCGAGACTCGCCCTCCTTACGGCGACAGCCGTGACAACCGTCCTCCTTATGGCGATAGCCGTGACAACCGCCCACCCTACGGTGACAGCCGTGATAACCGACCTCCCCAGATGGGTCGCCCCGGTCCCGAGGATTATCCCCCTCCTCCTACCAACATTGGCGGACACAACCCCCAATACTAAAGACAACTGGGACCTAAAGGCCTACAATGATACCCTGGCGGCGGAACATGCGCTGGAGTACTCTCCCCTTCTAAGGCAGCCAGGTAATTTTAAAAAAACAACCATAATCTGAAGTGTGGCGGAAGATGTTAAGCCATTTGTTCCCTCGCGTAATAATTGGCAAAGGACGCGAGAGAAGGGAGCACGAATTTTTCTAAATGAGAAAAATTGCCAGTGAGAGCTTTTGTTTTCGTCTCGACGACATGATTTTTGTCTTTGGAGGCTCCATGTGTCAAAATGAACTGCTCCTCTTCTTCTCCGAGGAGAGATATGATGCAATGAATGGGAGGTATTTGAGTTGGAAAGGTGGCTTTTGGGGGGGAGGGCAACGCGATGTTTGTTAGTAATGACTTGGTTAGATGCTCCCTGTATAAATGTTTGATTTTTTGACGTTTTTTGTCTCTTTTTTTTTTTGGTCCGCACATGTATTTGTCCTCTTTGTTCTTCTTTTCCCTGTTAATGTCGTGTATCAAGGTAGATAGAGTCCGTCTGGGCGTGCCGTCTATATACTTTGACGTAAATTGAGGTTGTTGTAATGTTCTTGAGTCGTGTATTTGGCGTGACGATGTGACGATGTGCAGACTGAGTTGTTATTGACTTCCAGCATGCAGATTCATGTCTTTTCCATGATAGACACAGAGATTCCTGAATCATAATGGCGTGGTTGGTTCGTCTTTAAGGTGACCAACTCTCATGCCCCTTAAGCTAGTCATCGACTCGACTGGTTCGACTCAGGAACATTGTGGTTCAGCGGCTGTTTGCACATCGTCTCTTGGGAGTTTGAGTAGTCATATCCTGGAGATTAACCCCTTTACCAGCCTCCTCAGACACCCGCCTCGCCGTCCGTACCGGCATCAGCCATGACACCAGGGCTCCAGTACTCCCACTCGCCCTTGGTCTGCTTGTCCACCCACAGCATCCCACCGGCCATCAGATCGTCGATAACCGTTTTGCATCTGGCTTCGTCCCAGCCGAGGTTGTCCCGCAACATGCCCACGCTCACGTACCCCAAGACCTGCGCTGCCTCCACGACAGCAGCCTGGTCGGTGCTCAGCTCACGCGGCACGCTACGCACGTACTCCTTGCGGCCGACAGTAACAACAGCATAACTACCAAGAGGCTTGAGCGTCTCGACAGCGCGACGCACGTCGTCGTCACTGATCGAATCCGCGCCCTCCATACGACCCTTGGACACGCGCTCACGCAGCTCCGAAAGACCAATCAAACCCCCATTCTCGGCTCGCGTCGCACCGCAAACCTCTACAATGCGCACCGCCAGCTCAAAGTAAAAGTCATTAACCGTCTTTCCTAGGAGCTGCGCCCAGACGGAGTTCCCGGAGCCGCTGCTGTGGTTGTTTGACGAGGCGAGGGGGTCGACGCCGATGGCGGAGCACATGCGTGCGAATTGGGCGCGGAACGAGGGGTCGGAGCGTATGTCCTTTGCGTGGGTCTGGGCGAACTGCTGGAGGAGGGAGCGGAAGACGGCGAGCTGGGTCTCGAGGGCTTGGGCGTTTGTTGCGCGGAGGGAGGAGCCGTGGGAGGCGAATTGGCGGGAGGTGATGCGGGAGCGGTCGAAGGCGGCGATGCCGACGCCTTTGCGGGACATGGTGGTGATGGTGATGGACGGTGGATGATAGTGATGATGATGACGTTGATGGAGGGAGTTGTAGGTAGTTAGATGGAGGGAGATGGAGGAGGAGTTTGAAAGATAAGAGTAAACGGTGAAGGAAGAAGGAGAAGAGGAATAAGTATAAAGATGGAAGAGTGATGATAAAAGGTTATAAAGAGGAGAGAGAGAAAGGGTGAGGCTCAAGTTGAGGTTGAGTTTCAATAGGGAGGTTCCGATTTGGAGGGGCGGCAGTCAGCGGGGCTGCCAAGGCGGCGAGGGTGCCGAGAGAGCTGAAGGTACAGGTACCTACATACATGCACCACTAACGGGGGGTGCTATAAATTGCACAGCATAACTAACAGCTTAGATGGGAGTTTCAGTAATGAATGATTGATGAATTGGATAAGATATTCAAGTGGGATTTTGTGTTTGGGTAAATGAAGTGATGGAGTTGTGCACAGGTGAGTTCCTGTTGCTTGAAGCAAATTGTATAAACGGCTATATTAGTGTACTTAAGCTTTAGTGATTATACTGTGGCGTGGCATAACTTTGATCTTGAAAGCATCACAACAGGACATGAGAGATGCAGCCATTTAGCAATACTTGAACACAGTGATAGCCACATGTGAAATGATAGATTTTACCTTATTTATACCAGAGCTAGATGTATCATGCTCACCTTGTTGGTTTAAACCCAACCACATCCTCAGATATGCAGGGTAGCCACTCTCCTCATGTCAATGCATCATCAAACTCAACAGCACAACCATCATAAGCAAAATCGTCAAATTGGATTCTACAAGGCTTTCGCGCCCCTAATGAAAAAAAAAAAAAAAAAAGGCATTGTTACCAGCCATTCCCATCCCTATCCATTGTTCTCTTCATCCCGTAATGACCGTCATATTAACCCTCTATCCCAGCGTCCATCATGGAAATTTCAAAAAATAAAAAAGTCGTAAAAGCCCACTCCCTGGGCGGCCAAGTTTCCGTTTCTTTTCAATAAACGGAGTCTAGTTTCTATCCTCAAGCAAAACAACAAATTGTGACATGTTTGACGTGTCAGATGAGTCTTCTTTTTCCCTTCCTTACTGTGTGGCGCATTGTGTCTGGCCTTCGCCCTCGTCGTCGTCTTCCCATTCGTTGCCGAATCGAGGATCGCCTTGATCAGCACCCATCTACGTTTCCAAGTTAGCTTCTCTCATGTTATAGCAATTGTGGGGTATAGTGTATGCTCACCTCTTCAATGTCAGCGCCGTCTTCATATTCGACCTCGTCAATCTCCTCAGCCTCCACAGCTGGCAGTGGTGGTGGCAGCATCTTCGCCAATGCCTCATAGGCAGACTCATCCTTCAGCCAGTCGTCCTCGGGGAACTCGACCTTGACCAGGAGATACAAGTCTCCCCTGGCGTCGCCCCTCTTCATGGGCATACCCTCTCCAGGGATCTTGATGCAGTCCACTGGCTTCAGAACCTTGCCCCGCGGTCGGTTGAGCTGGATACCCCGGCCGTCGAGGTGTTTCAGCACTACGCGGTTGAATCCGATGAGGGCCTCGCTCAGGGAAACAGTCAACTCTGCGGAAAGATCATTTCCGAGTCGAGAAAAGACGTCGTGGGGTTCCTCGATAAGGGTGAAGACAATATCTCCGGGTATCTGGTCTGGATACTGATCTGCCTCTCCCTCCAGAACGATGCGCTCGCCCTGCATAGATCCCCGGGGAATGTAAATCTCCAGTGCCTTCTTCTCCTGTGTGGTTCGCTTGCCCTTGCACTTCTTGCACCTGTCCTTCTCCTTGTACACCTTGCCGGAGCCCGTGCAGTGATCGCACAGGACAGTCTCGCGGCGCATCATGCCGGGGCCAATCTGTCGAATGGCCTCGACCATGCCGTGGCCCTTGCAGCGCTCGCAGGAAGTGGGCTTCGCCTTCTCCTTGCCTCCAGAGCCCTTGCAGACACTGCAGACAACCTGCTTGTTGGCAGAAAACTTGACAGTCTTGCCCTTGTATAATTCCTCGAGCGTGACCTTGTATTCCTGCTCCTCGTCGGGTCCCTTTCGGGGTCTCATAGGGCCGCCAGGACCGCCGGGGCCACCGGGGCCGCCCATGTTGAATCCGAACATCTGGGACAGGATATCGTTGAGATCGACCTCCGGGCCGCCGGGGCCTCCCCGTGAGCCGTCAAAGGCAGCCATGCCATGGGTGTCGTAGAGGTGGCGCTTATCTTCATCGCTGAGGATCTCGTAGGCTCGGCTGGCTTCCTTGAACTTGACCTCGGACTCTTCGCGCTGCTCCTCGGGTACTTTGTCTGGGTGGTATCTCAGTGCAGCCTATTCAGATTAGCTTGGAACGAAGCGAATAGGATTCGGAGTCGGTGTTGCGGTACCTTGCGATAGGCCTTCTTGATCTGATCGGGCGTTGCACCTCTGTCGATTTCGAGGATCTCTGGAAATGGAGAGGTTAGATAAGACAAGAACAGGAAGAGGAGGAAAGACAGAAGATGTGTCCAAACGCTCAAACATACCATAGAGATCAATTTCCGCTTCGGAAGCCATACTGACGGCTAGTTGTTGGTTTGCTAGAGAAAATGCAGATTTTCAAGACGATGGCAGAGTGGAATCCAGAAAATCTTTTGGCGTGGCGCGGGGTCGATGCTGGAGCCTGCAAACGTACGAAGTCCAGCTGCTGCCTTGCCAATCAAAGACTGTATGCAAGGCTGATGAATGAAAGAAAACACCAAGGGAAAAAAAAGGTGATGAAATCTCCGTTTGGCCGTATCGGAGTTGGAAATTGGACAAACAAATGGGAGGGCAGCTAAATTACATTACTCACAAAAAGATTTGCCGGCTCTTTGCATCTGCCGCCAAACGCAGCGCCACGGCTTTGGCAGTGACTTGCGGGACGTGGATCAGGTACCCCGAATTTGCTTGGTCACGCATAGCTCGGGGCTTGTATCACACAAGTACAGGCATAATTTATGGTGGAAGTCTTAATCCTGTATAATGGAGGCCTCTAGAGCGGTTGATTCAATTACGAGGCCACAGCATCACCTAAATTTACAGTTTTCATCACACTCTTCCTCTCTGAATGTCTTATAATTGATAGTACCTTATACTTCGCCCCGCGATAGACGGCTGTCCTTGTCTTTATCGTTGTCTATCAGCCTTATCAACAATATCCACATCTAGCCGAACCTGGCGCCACATGTGGCGTTGCAACAAAAAATACGCCTCACATATCAAAGTAAACGCATGATGCCTCTCATTCATTATCCACACAAGATATGATGAATGAGGCCATACACGATTGTGGCTTTTTATCATGTCCTCATCCGTCCTTCGGCTGAGCTTACAGAGATTGGGCAGCCGTTCAATATGTGAATCACGGATAGCCACTTCCAATCACCAGCTGAGCCGAAGTTTTGGCACATCTGCCGCTCTTCGTTGTGACAGACAAAATCTCTCTGTCCAATACACCACCAATTCAAAACACCCAGGGGAAGAGAACAGATGTCAATCTCAAAAACGAACCTATAGCTCAGGATTGAAAGGTCTACGGAGCAAGAATAAGAAACACAATGACGCAGCTTCTCTTCCATCAGATTCACCCACAATTCTAGGCCAAAGCGCCGACCTCCCGATCCGCGCCCGATTTGCTCCGTCACCAACGGGATACCTGCATCTAGGGTCTCTGAGAACAGCGCTTTTTTGTAAGCTAGCTGTGCTTGCTTCCAATGAAGGAGCTTTCATCCTCCGTATTGAAGATACCGATCAGGTACGGAGAGGCCACTCTTAGTGAAAAGGGACAAGTGCTAAACAGGGCCATATAGAACCGTCTGGTAAAAGATGCCGAGGAGCGATTAATGAAGGACCTTAAATGGGCGGGGCTATCATGGGATGAAGGGCCAGACTGTGGTGGACCATATGGTCCATATAGACAAGTAAGTTGACATAGCTCTCAGACACGCTGTTCCATCTAACAGAGTCCAGTCTGAGAGGTTACCCGTTTATCAAGAGCACGTCCAAACACTCTTGGATCATGATCACGCCTACCGCTGCTTCTGCACACCTGAGCAGCTGGAGTCTCAGAAACGTGAACTCCACGAGGCCGGCAAGCCGACCATTTACCCTGGGACATGCCGCTCCATAGATGCAGCCGAGTCGGATCGACGGGCAAAGGCCGGAGAGTCTTATGTAGTTCGCTTCAAGAGTGACAAGTTTGGCCGACCTAAGCTTCATGATGCCATTTACGGGCGATTTCAGAAGAAGGACATGGAAGAAGACTTCATTCTGATGAAGACAGATGGATTCCCTACGTATCATTTGGCCAATGTGGTTGATGACCACTTGATGAAAATTACACATGTAATCCGTGGTGAGGTAGGTAACTCTATATTTCGGCTATTTGCACGGCTACATGAGATTAACGACCTCCATAGGAGTGGCTTATTTCGACACCGAAACATGTTGCGCTGTACGAAGCCTTCGGCTGGCAGCCTCCGACGTTTGCGCACCTTGGTTTGCTAGTGGATCTAGACGGCAGCAAGCTCAGCAAACGAAATGATAGCGTCAACATATCCAAGTACCAGACCGGGGGCACGTTCCCTATGGCTTTACTGTCCTGGCTGGCCAACCTCGGATCCTCATTCAAACGAGACGTGCAACCGCCTCGGACAGTAGAAGATGTGGCCAATGCTGTACGGTTTGATCTCCCTCAGGTATCCTACAAACACTGCTAACATGGGGTAGTTGACATTTAAATTCACACGTGGCGGCATCAAATTGAACCTGTCAAAGCTTGAATACTTTAACAACAGGTACCGTGATGCGATGCTCTGGAAGCCTGTCCCGGCGTTGGCAGACCAAGAGGCAAAGCTCATCGATCAACACCTGACGCAACCCATACTGAGCGAAATCGAAGCAATCACAAACGGGAGCATCGAAAGTGCGGAACTGACAGCGAGAGCATGGCGGCTACCGCTTGAGCTTGTTCCGACATTAACCAATCCTACCGAGAAGGGTCAATACGTGTACAAGGCAATTGTATCCAAACAGGGAGGCTTTCAATCGCCGAGCGATCTGATATCACAGCACCCATATCTCTTTTGGCGTGTGCCGCTGGACGTTTACAAGACTTCTCTCGCGAAAGCAAGACCTGAGCCAAAGGTGCTCGATGCTCTCGAGGAGGCAATCTCACAAGAATCTTATTGGAATGGTGACTGCAGCCAGGTGATGCAGGCCATACAGTCGAAAGTCAAGCCCCAGGGAGTCGACCAGCTTACGATTCACAACGTACTGCGAGTAATTGCTGCTGGTGGGCAAGACGTTGTCTCTCAGAGCAGTTCGAGGATGTTTGCTCTTCTGGGACGAGATGAATGGACACATCGGCTAAACGTTGTTAAGGAGCTTCTCAGCGAACTGAACTAGGACTGAATAATTCGATGGTGTTGCAGGCAGCATTCTTCAACTGGATGGCAAAGATGTTGCTGCTTCCTCCTTTCCCGCTCCAACTATTACCACACGATAGACTGTACAATAACACGATCTGAACTGTATAAAGTACTTTGCCCTGCGTTTGCCTCTGTCATTAGATGTATATAGAGGCGCCCCTAGAGAAACCCCAGACGAAGTTGTCGACCCACGATGCCACTCCCGCCAACTGACGGACAGCTGGCAGCCCCCTTTTTGCATATTCGACTTACCGCACTGGCATAGCATAAAAGAATGCAATGGTAATAGAGTGCAAAAATTTCGCAAGTTCTAGAAACTTTGCGTTTCCAACTCTTCCTCTTCCACCTCACGCCCTTTGGCTTTGCCTTTCCGCATTGCTCCAGATTCACCCCTAAACAAGAAGGTGGAAGGACTTCGACTATACTCAAGCAAGTACATACCGAACAATCGCTTTGCAAAAATGAATGACAATCCGCACGAAGATCAGTTTCATAATCCTCCGGGATTCTTCTACGTCGCTATTACTGAAGCAATCGCAGACAATGACGAGGACATGATGGACGCTGACTTGACGGACGAGGACTTGATGGCTCTGGAGGAGGCAACACTCCAAGACGATTCCTCCTCCACCGAGATCCTCGATCACGATGCTGATGACATTGCCAGAGAGAGAGAGCACCTGGAAATCTATGCAAACATTCGAGCTGCGATGCTTGAAGACCAACTTGAACGTGCGCGCTCTGAAGTGAAGAGGCTCAATCGACCCTTGACACTTGACGACGTGATGCCCGTTCTGGAGCTGTACCGACAATTCATCCGCATCGTTTGCCCTCAGGACGATTTCGACAGAGAGAAATGGGTTCGATATCGTGAGCAATGCCTAGGATTGCAAAGACGATTCCTCGAAAAGAAAGAAGTATACCAACTCATCCAAGCGAAATGCGAAACGATGCGCGAGAAATGCGGCAGTCTCCTCGAGAAGTGCGTCGCGATCTGTGAGTACTACGACAAGTTCCAAGAACGAATCAACAGCCTCTTTGAAGAAGACAAGAAAGAAGACGAAGACGAAGAGCTGTACGACATGATGAGAGGCAAGATGGGTGCAAACGAGCAGAGAATTGAGGGTTTGCTGAATGAGGGCACGAATTTGATGCAGACGATTGAGGCGTATATGCTTTGGGCTTATAAGCTGGAGAGAAAGTCGTTGTATAATATCTATCAGCTGCGTCGCTTTGAAGGGGTTCTTGATGATATTCTGCGGTCGTTTGACTATTGGTTTGGGGAGCTTTGAGGTTGGATAGTATCATGGGGGATGGTGATTCGTGTTGCTCGAGAGTAATACCGTGGGAGTTGCGATTTTGACGCGTCGGGAGGATTATTTACGCAACACCATGTACACACAGGAGCAGTAGTGGGAAGATTCTAATGAAGAGGGTATCGGTTCATTTAACGTGGAGTGTCTATTCCAAATTATATGTGTGATATCTTTGCTCTCTACCAAAATCTTGACTGATATCAGCATGGGTATTCGTATTCGTATAATCTCACTCAAGAATGTTATAGTAGTCTCTCTTACATGTAAATGGAATTCACCCATGAGTTCTACAGAAGGCGCACTCAATCAGCCATGAAGCATTTTCATTTCTAAAACTATTAACTATTCTAACGGGGAATCAGATCAACATCAAAATATCCAATCATTGGCGTTTTCATCTCGGCAAATTATAAATCATAAGAATCAGGTCAACGGCATATCCCAACGGCGCGTAAAAAAAGAAGTTTCAAAGCACCAAAGCACCAAATCTCGTAGTCTCAAGTTTTTTCCATCATTTTTCGTCTAGGGGAATGAATCAGCTTCGGGTTCAAATCCACATCACGAGAAGATGAGCTTACTGTTTGTTTAGTTGTATCCAGGCAAGACATTAGACCACCGTCTTTCTCAGGGCTCGGAAACGACGGATCAACACGGGGGGAAGATGAGTCTCGTTCTGGTTCACCCAAGTGTTGTTGATGCTGACAGTGGTGTTGGGGTAATAAGGAGTAGAAGGAGCAGAAGCCGCGATGACTGTTGTGTTGACAGCGACAGTTCCGTTGGCAATGGCCGTCGAGTTCCAGTTGACAATGGTCGTCGTGTTCCAGTTGATACCGGTAGTAGTGTTCCAGTTGGTAGGAGTTGATGTGTTCCAGTTAACGACGGTAGAGTTCCAGTTGCCGAAGCGATACGTGGGCACGGCTCCAGCGACGGCAGCGCAAGCAGCGACAATAACGGCAGAAGTCTTCATCTTGGGCTTTGGAAGTTGTATCGACGGATGTTTCCCTAGTGGCTATAAACGAATGATTTGCTTTGTTTAAAAGAGCGTGGACAGTCACGAAGCAAGCAACAACAGCTAGTATCACGACTCAAGCAAGGGGGACAAACGCAGCAGAAGAAAAGAAAAAAGAGGGAAGAGGGCCAAGCCGACTGCATGGGGGAAAGGCTCCTTTACTAAATACTCGGGATCCATTCGAGGCAGCCTCGTCTATACGTCGAATGTTGGCACTTTATTCAGCCCACTTGCGTACTCGTACTTTGCAACGGAGCATTACTACGACTACGACTATCAGTACCCTTGGTCATTGGCTAGGGGGGGACCTTGACCTTGCACGGAGCCTCAGCCGAAGAGACGAGGCCATGTACCGACAGGAAGAAAACAAGTACATGGCATGGCACTCTGGTCGGTGTGAGAGTCAGTCAGTCGGATAGGAGCACAGATGGACGAAAGAGTTCGTCTGCCACGGAAGCAAATGGATCACCGGTGGGACCGACGTTATGGGCCTAGTATTAAACGGTGACATGTGAAAAGACGATGCCTGTTTTTGGATAGAAGTAGGCAGGGGTAGAAGAGTTCGCTTGTTGGCGAGAGAAGGAAAAAGAAATGAAGCAAGCTTGCTGTTCTTAGACGGTTCATGATAGTGAGATGATGGAGTCGTTTTAAGACGACACTAATGGCAATTGCCGAGATTATATTGTTCTCTTTTTCATACAATAATTGTTGTTACTGTTAGCAATGACGGTGAGATGATTATTAAAAAGAAAGAAAAATATGAGATTCTGGGATTGTCTGCCTTATCGACCCCCTTTTCCGTACAGAACCTGTCGTTATCTACGTCCATGCTAAAAAGGCCCCATCACCAACATTTTTTCGTGGTAGAACAGACAGGGATACGGTGGGACCACCCAAAAGAGAAGAATGTTCTCGCTCAGTCAATGATTATCGCACATCATAGATGATAATCTAGTATTTAAAGATGTTGTCGTAAAATAAAGTTGGAGAGCTTATAAACTCCTAATATCTCGAGTTTGTATGACTTCAAGGCGTTGTTTCGAGGCTTCACCTGGACTATTTACCATTTGGCGGTGTTACCACAGCACGTGCTTTTCTATGGATCTCACCAGAGGACTCACGCGGTCCAGCTCCATAAATCTCGTCATTCTGCAGCAAAATACGACAGTTCATCGGACTGGGACTCTCTCTCTCTCTTTTCCACCGCATATCCAGTAAGGGAAGCATATGCCAGAAACACAAAGAAGAAGAAAGAAACAAGAAGAACAAGGAGAAGAAATCCTCTCACAGCCAATATTCACTCATTCAATTTAACTCATCTACAAACGCCAATCTCAGCCACACCCGAGCAAATCAGCAAATCTCGCAGATCATGCAACGCCAAATCTTGCACATCTGTAAACTAGCACAATAAGCGCCAACGTCTTGTAACCGTAGTGCAAATAAGGCACAATCTATCTACAACACACTACAACACTACGATTTTTAGCATATGCAGCCCAACACGGATAAAAAAGGGGTGAGTAAAAGATCTTCCCGCCTCAACTATTCCGTGGTAGGTAGGTCAGTAAAAAACACCATCGCCAAAACACCAAATTAACCACCATGCTACTGAACATTGAAATTACGGTATTTCGTAGACTAGATCGTCCGCACAAAACGGTCTTTCTGCATCTCCCACGCTTTATATCCGATCGCATCGCTAAAAAAACAACAGTCGAGAAAGCTTCCACAGCACTAACTAACAACCCCCATGCTCCTCCTCCACCCCCGGCTTGTCTAGGTAAAAAGCAGGTTTTGATATGGATGGGACCCTTGCACAGCCTCTCAACAAAAAAAAAATTCATCACTTACCGACTCTTGCTCTGCTAAACTCTTAGTCTAGTATATCCGATATTGTTCCTGCTTGGTCCCCTGTCAGATGCTGCATGTTGTCGATCCACCGCCTGATTCGGTTTCTTTCTTCCCGAGCCCTGGTTCATCTCTTATCGGCATCTGGCGAATCTGAAATCAACCTTATCATTTCTTCAGGGGCGCTGCCAGTCTGAGAATCTACGTATATACTGTACAGAGTACTGCTATCACCAAGATATCGAGTCACAGCTTCACATGTTGGGAGTTGTTTCGTGAGTACGAAATAATTCAAGTCGTTGCACATAAGTGGCCTGAAACCAAGGCTCTCTCTAACTATCCCAAACATGTCAACCATCGTCTTCTTCGCCCAGACAAGGCCGCATAGCCCGTCTTTTTTCTATCAAGCATTCATCTTTTGCACTGCCCCTTTGCCTGTCCCAGTATGAAGACATGGGAGGAAACCCCCGCATCCCCATATCAGAACCATGTTTCTCGCTCAGCGAGGTCCATCTTCAACAGGGACATCATCCATATATAAGAAAGAACAAAGACGACCAAAACAGAAACCCCCCACCAAGGGCCCATTACTTAACACTGCCTCTTCTGCTTCGGTTGCCCGCTACATCATATGCCAAGAAAAACCAACGGCACAGCAAGAAAACTTCATTCCATGTGTCCCAGTACAAACGCACCAATAGAGAAAAAAATACGAGAAAGAAAAACAAAAAGAAAAGAAGTAAAGAGGCACTTTACAGTGTCGCAGTCTGTCTAAGCATCTGCAATCGAAGCATCTCGAGAGCAACAACGTTGAAAAAACCGAACAAGAAGAAAAAACGGGAAGCTCTGTCGCTATTGTGTCGTAATCGGTATCATGACCTAGGAAAATAGTCCGTTGTGTTCTGTCGAGAGCATCGGATAGGGTATAATTGCATCGTGCATATATATAAAGAGAAGAAAAAGAAATCCAATTTTAAACTTCGATGACCCAAACCTAGAAAGAAAGAATGTTAGACCAATTAAACTGACCAAATCGCAGCATGCCAAAAAGGGAAATGGGGTGTGTAATCCTCAAGGCAGCAGCAAACTCTAGGCTCCAAAGGTTAAGCTTACCTCCATCTTGCCAACATCCAGCCTCTGTCTCTTTGCAAGGCTCTTTGCGCTCTGGATGGCCACGTCCAAGTCGTCTTGGTCGCCCATCGTAATCATGTCGTCTGGGACATCTTCATCCTTCATCTTGATCTTGAATCGCTTTCGCAGCCCAAACTTGTCCCGGATGCGATCCACAAAGTCCGAAAACTCGATCGATGTACCAATCATGATATACCTCACATCGTCTGCATGAACCTTGACCCGAATCTTGCGAATATCGGGTCGTCGTGAAGCCGCACGGGATGGTCGAGATACAGATCCAGGACCACGTCGCACATTGGATACCATCTCGAACTCGCCCTCGTCGAAAGACCCGTAGTCATAATCCGAGCCTTCATCGTCATCGTCGTATCGTCGAGACCGAGACTGTTTGCTTCCCCGAGAGCTCTCACCATACCCATCGTACGATTCATCGCCGTATGGGGATTCTTCTTCAATAACCCGCTGTCTCCGAGAGGGCTCTCTAGTGGAGAAGCCTCTGGCAGGTGCAGCCGATACCGAGCGCGAGTGTTTCGGGATGCGGTCCTGTGGAGATGGAGCCTTCTCATACCTCCTGCTGCTCTCTTGTGTCTGGATGCTAAGCTTCGCGGGGTTCGCCCTCCCTCCAGAGTTGCGTACAGAAGCACCCCGAGATGGGAGGCGGTCGTTCTCTGGTGGAGGTGTGGGAGGAAAGTTATTGCGGTTGGTCGGCGGTTCAGACTGCTGTCTTCGGGATTGGATGCCTGGCTTGACCAGGTTTGTCGCCGCAAAGGACAGGTTTTCGCTCGGTCGGTCGTCTTTGGCTTCCGATTTGGCCTAAGGAGAAACTGATGAGCAAACGAAGTGCATGGGCCGGGGTTGAAGTACTCACATTCTTGATCTCGGAACCGGCGAACCCGGTGAATGCATTGGATCGGTCTGAGGCTGCAACTAATCTGGCCTTGCCAAGGTAGTCCTTGGTCTTCAGGTTGCGAACCTTGGCTTCGTTGGGTCGATAAACGACACCCACAGGAATGGAAAACACGGTATAGCCCTATTGTCATTGTAAGCCAAATGTTTCTCCCTCCACAGACATGTTGGATAATGCTGACCTCGGCCTCCTCTCGAATAGCTTCGTCAATGACGTTGTGGTCTTCGACGACCTTTTCCTTAACGGCATACGCCAAATCTTGCATACCGGCCTCCTTCTGCTGTAGGTAGATGTAGCATAATCCTCGGTTGAATAGGACCTCGCACGAGTATAGCTTGAAGAGAAGACCCAGTTGGGCATAGTCGATCACGCTGTTACCTCGGAGATACAGCAGGGTATCGTTGAAGTTGGCCAAGGCCTCTTCGAAATCGCCAAGCAAGAAATTTGAGACGCCCTGCTGAAAGTAGGCAACAGCTAGGTACTGATCCAGTCGGATGGCTCGTTGGTAACACTCGACCTAGGGATAGCACAAACGCACAGGTTAGCAGGACAGATGGAAGCGTTGCTGGGAAGAAAGGTGTAGCCTACTGCTTTCTCATGCTCGCCCAGAGTGGCATGGATGACACCCATGTTGAAGAGAATCTTGCTCGTGTCGGCGATCTTGTCAAACTCTCCAAGGGCATCGTCGAACTCATTGTTGTCGTAACGACCTAGGGCCGCGACCCAGGTCTCAATCTCCTAGAAGCCCACGATATCAGCATTCGCCACGCCATCATCGACAACGACTACCTCTCTTACCTGTTTCAACGACATCGTATCTTTCTATATGTGAGAGCACACTGTTGGTGGCAGAGTGGCTGGCTGAACACCGGCGTATAGACGAATATATATCCAATGCCCACAAAGGAATTGGCGCCTTAGAAAGCTGGGGCCTAAGTGAGACAAGGGACACCACGGCCTATCGGGCTTCGGCACTTGGAGGGGGTAAGGACCAGCTTTAATTGCAGCGTGCTATCTTGTCAGATCAGAGTCCAATGTCTTTTTGGGTTCCGGGATGTTCAGTTCCCCCGCCCTTGGCTGGTATTGGCTCAAGAGATTTGTGCGAGGCGGGTGTACCTTGGCGAGGTGTGGCGCGAGCCGAGGGAGATCCCGTGATAATCCTCGAAGCTATCGACTCCCAGAATCGACAGTCGGAGAGATTTTCTCAGGCCACCGAGACGCACTGTTTTCTTCTCCTCGCTTAAACGTCAAGAAGCCTATTATTGTCTCTGCAAGTCGGAGACAACTTGGGTTGCTATTAGAAAACCCCGAAATCGAGCGAGTGTATACGAGTCGCTACTCCGTGCTCTATGTGTCGACAGAAGGGGAGCAACAAATTCGTGGGGTATGTGTACAACAAGCGGTGCTGATCTGTAAGATGTCACCCGATTATTTTGGCGCTCCCTGCGTGTATCTTCTCTGTGTTGCAGCGTGAAGAATCCGGCCGGCCGAATGATTGAATTTTTTTTATTTTTAGATGTCCTGGCCCCCCGGAGCAATGAGTGAATTAAGTCGAGCTGACGATGAAAAGCAGAAAAAAAGATTGTAGTGTTCCCAGAGGTGGACGACGGGTTTTGCGGCGCTATCGACAAGCCAAGGTGACGGGCCAAGTAGCGTGCATTTGGGCTGGGAAGTTGAACAAAAAAGAGTGAGTGACGAGTGGAGAGAGGACGAGGGGCAATGGGCGTGGCGTGCAGTAGTAAAATGGAAAATTGGGACTCGGAGCTTAGCATGGGATGGTGGAACTGGGAACTGACCTGCCGTTCTCTGGGGGGTGCCACGGTTTTGGACATGGGCTGGTGAAGCTTCACCTTTGTTCCAAATCTCACGAGGGGGTCAGTGAGCGGCCAAACGCCGTGCCAGGGGGCAATCCGGGAAGGGGGTACGCAAGCCAGCCTGAACGGAGTGTACGGAGTAGAGTGTAAAGCTGTGCCCCAGCCTCGGCATTGGCCTTGACTTGGCCTTTGAAGACGTGTACAAGTGCAGTGCAGTGAAAATGTGACATGAGAGGTCGATGGTCGTCGTGGAACCAGGGGTGGCGGGTCTGCCTCCCTGTGTCGCAGGTCGATACCAGGTCTACCGGTGGCTTGCACCATCGTGTGCCAGTCGATTTTTCGTCTGTTTTCCTGCTACCGATGGCTCCGTATTAGAGACGCTTCGCCTATTAGAGCAGTCCATCGTGTTTGGCTGGTTATTTGGTCTCGTTTGGGCGCACAGGTAACTGTATCTGTATGTGAGGTTATTGCTTGCTTGCAGCGGACCAAGCGACAAGGCTTACCATTTCCAGCACCTCGATCATCCCAACCCTGCCCAAAGCAGACTACCTGCTCGTACATGTCGGAGCAGAGTTACCGGCAGAGTAGCGTTGTGTGTCCAGCAATCTGCTTACAAGGTACAACCTCAGCTCTTGGCGGCGATGAATCAGGTAGGTCGCGAGCCCGTGTGTGTGTCGATACGGCAAGAGAGTCGAATCATGCCCATCCGCATAGCCTGTTTGGCTGTGGTGATTCGTTTCTTTGTTTAATGTCGTAGTTTTGTTAGTGCTGGATCGCTTGGTTGGATGAAGTTGGTTCAATCCTTCCAGCCACGTGCCCGCAAAACGTGGAATACGTACATGCACTCCATCTCAAAGAGAAAGAG
Source organism: Trichoderma breve (assembly GCF_028502605.1). Lineage (NCBI taxonomy): Eukaryota > Fungi > Ascomycota > Sordariomycetes > Hypocreales > Hypocreaceae > Trichoderma > Trichoderma breve. The sequence continues at coordinate 226,753 of NW_026611594.1, forward strand.
CAAGCCAACACGAGTTGCCAGACAATCTTATCAATCAGCCTCGTTTCTTATCCAGATAAGATGCAATCTATATCATTTCGACTTCCATCTTGCTCATCATCATAACCTCTTTTCTATCTACTCATCCAACTCTCGTGCATCTTCTTCTCATGCCCCTTAAAAATCCATCTCAACATCCAGCACGACACACCCATAGAAGTAGCTGATGTGATGCTTCATATTTCGGCGCTCTTGCTGTCCATGGTCCCTCCTCCGCGCAGCCGATCGATGGGCCGCATATGCAACTGCAGAGAGCTAGCACTCAGCACACAGGGTCCAATTTCCCAAGCCAACAAGCTGTGCTATTCTGGGACACACGGCGTTGCAGTTCCCGAATCGATGTGCCTGACAGCTCCGCTAATTGGCTCTCAGGGATCAGAGCTCGCGGCCAACGACGGCGCGTACCTTTTTGCTGACCCTTGCCGTCTGCCAGCCCTGGTTCAGCCACCTCCAGAGAGGAGTGAAAAGGTGCTCGACGGGCTGCCAGCCACGCAACGCACTGGTCTCCCTTCCTGGCCAACATGAGAGGAACAAGATGTCATGGCCCGCGAGTCGCTGCCAGGCCAGGCCCGGCTCTTTGGGCAGCGAGAGCCAGCGGCGTGGGTGAAAGTGACTAGAGGCAGAGCTACTAAGCGCCCTGAATACTGTTGGCTTGTGCTCATCTGCAGGCTAGCTTATTAGCTCCCTCAATCCAATCTACTCATCACCCAATGCCGCGATGAGATTGGACAAGATGGTTACTTCGCGCTCGAATTTCTCCGTTCGACGCAGATGATGGTGTCATGACTGATGGGCTCTTATTCATCTCCCAGGCTATTTATAACTACCAGTTGCATATATCCCACGCATCCGACGGCGAGATGATAGAATCATCAACTTTCACCGCCGGATCACCGCGAGCACATGAGTGGGTAGCGGACCTGGTGCCTCATTCTGGGTAGAAAAGCTGGGGTTCCCTTGACATTCCATGCTTTCATCACCACTAATGCCATGCATCACGGCCACTTGGCGTCATCCTGTCGGTCATCCTGCGATGCAGCGGGCGGCAACAGTTGGCCGAGCGAAATGCGAGATAACCTCGTTAGACCCCCCTCACATACCTATTGGTCTACACCCGGCATTGCTTCGCGTCATCCTTGGACAAAGGTCTCTTGAGCCATGCTATTTCTATGTCCACAAGCACTAATACTCTGCTCGCTCTCCTGATGTGAAAGCCGATGCTTCATGCCAGCTAGCGAATTCTATCACAGCATTTTCCCACACTCTTGGTCCGTGAAATCGTTCTTATTAGCTCTGTACGCGCCGAAGATGCTGCAGCTAGGCCATGGAGCTCAATAGGTCTTTCGGCACGGCAAGCTAAAACATTGATATCACCATCCCTCGCCTGCTGTCCAATGTGACGATGAGAGCTTTGCGAGAGCGGCCTCAGGATCGGGCCAACAGCCTTGCAGCACTTGCAAAGGGGTGGTGTAATAGAAAGGGTGTGAGTTTAAGGCGGACAAGACGTGGAATATTCGAAAAGAGATTCCCAGCCAGTGGTGCCACCGTCAAAGCTTTATCATCCGATCATCTGCTGAGGACAAGACACGGGGTGGTCATTGTCACAATCTTGGCGTTTATGTTTATCACATCCAGCTACCCCAAGAGTGCAGTATCTAGCTGTCAAACCCGCGTGCCGGGACATGACCTCATTGCCTTTGATAGCCGTTTCACAACAGGCTGATAAAGCGCCCTGACACTTCTCAACGCACGCACACTCATCTGAGGTCTGGAGAATACTCAAGTGTAAGCATTCGATCAGCCTTGCGCTTTGGCCCTTGGCATTCTACTGTACGCCCAACATAAGATGTCATGCGTACAGATACTTTGTACATTTACAAGACGCCGCGGGAGACACCACGCATGAACTGAAGCTGTTTCAGTGAGATTGAACTTGAGGACCGTGCTTCGGCATTCCCGCCTTGGGGTTGACGATGTCGATCCCCCCCCGTGGTTTCCGCCGTTACAGGTTAGCAATACGCTGTTTCTGAATCCCTGCCCAGCATGAAACTGTCAAATGAGCTCTTGCGATAACGCCCCGCTATCGTAGTGAAGATAGCTCGGGTAGTTTCAACTCTCAGGTGCCGGCTTATACAACCTCCTAGTGTTATGAATTGATGAGATTTGTAGGAGATTGTGAGATAAGCTTAAAAGAACAAAGGAAGAGGAAGCAGAGGGGGATGGCTTAGAGAGCTTGGCAGCAGAAAAAAATCGCTTTGCTCATTCATTCATTTTACTTGTTTATCCAAAATAGGTTGGCTGTGTTGTTGTATCGTGTTACAGCATTCCCTTCTTGACCTCATCCTCTCTCTCTTCCCACAGCGTCTTGCCCGTGCAGGAGCAGACGGTCTTGTCATTATCCCACATACCCGCGCTTCGCGCAATGACGCCGACTACAGTGTTGTCGTCGTTCTTGAGCGGCTGCGTCTCATCCTGTCTGGTGAGGACCATGGCATGGCCAATGACTTCCCAGATCTGAAAGGCGTGGTCCACAAACGCAGATCCGCGGCCGTCCTTGGAAACCTGAACAATCCCCAGAGATCCCTTGGGCTCCTCCTTTTCGCCCCCAGACCAGATTGGGCCAGTAGATTCAGCGCCGTCCTTGAGATCTCCAAACTCACGAATGGTTGCCCGATAGGTGCCGGGAGCAACGCCCCTTATTGTGAGATCGATCAATGTCCGGTCAGGGCTAACTTGCACCATTCTAGCGAGGCCTCTGACTTCCCGGCTGGTATCATCCTCGTCGTGATGCTCCGCTTGGTCAGCGAATGTCTCCAGGATGCTCACGGCGGCGCCTGAATAAACAATGTCCGTGTTAGCCACCTGTTTCTAAGGCCAATCGATTGGCATTGACGAAACATGAAAGGTACACCCCCCGTGGAAAAGGGGCCACCATCATGGCAAATTCATGGAAGCTTAGGCTTAGCAGTCAAGATTTGTGAAACGTACTGTTGGAAGCGCCGGATCCGCGAAGGATGGCGTCTCTCCCCGTAGCTTGGATGGCCTCGACGATGGCCGATGGTGCGACTGCGGCATGGCCCGATGCGTTAGCAGATGTGTAGAGATGATGCCGTGGAAGTGGCATGCTCATGATGCCATGCTCACCAGATCCCTCGACTGATACCAGCTGGTCCTTGAGGTTTCCCTCGACCTTGGTGATGCCATCGAGTTTGTAGAGAGAGTCTGAAACGGACTTGACGCAGCCGTCGCAGGATAGCGGGACGGCGAAGAGGGTCTGTTTGCCCAGTGTTTCATCAGCCTCTCAAACGCTCCATGGACTGTGCACGTTTCTTTTTCTTTGTTTCGAAAAGAACAGAAAAGAAAAAGAAAGAAAAAGAAAAACTCTTTCTAGAGTCAAGGCAGAAGCCATACCTGGAAGCTGTGCTTGACAGCCATGTTGCCTGGTTGGTTGAAGCTGTCAGTCAAGACGCGGGGCAGTTGTAAACCCAGCTTGAGTCAAAGCTGGGAGTTGAAGCTCGCCAAAGTGGCAATACGTACCGGGTGTCGGAGCGCTACTAGTAGGGCTGGCAGAATGAGAAGCTCTGTATCGGTACGCTGAATAGCCAGCAAAGAGGCCAAATGAAGCTGCCAGAATCTTGGAAGACGCAGCGTTCCTAAGCGCCATTTATTTCAAGGTGAATGTTCCGAGTATTTGCACTCCAGTGCTTTGAAATCCACTGCAGTGATGCCATAACGCCGGGATTACACGGTCCCGTCCGGAGGGTGGAGCCGCAAGCAGAGCTTCTGATGGGAAATTTTGGCTTATCCAAAGAACGATAACGGGAAGGAGGTCATGTGACTTACATACGATAAGATGAGTCAGCAATTGGATATGCAAACTTTCGAGGGTCGAGGTTCGTGATACTGCCCGCTTTGTAGGTTGGTGAAGCGTCCACTCACGGTGACATTCTCACCGGTGCTTATCGCCTCGAGGCCTAGGTTCTTGCACAAACTTGGACCTTCAATTACTGCAAGATACACAATATGTCGCAGACCGTCGGCCTGGTAAGCCTTTCCAGCTTCTACAGCCAGCCAGCCAAATATCTGGAATTCTTCTTCTAACAATTGCTCCAACAGACAAGGCTCGCCTACTCTCGAGTATGGCACCAGGTTTCCGCCTCAACCCCTCACCCGACTCTCTCTACCCAGCCCAATGTCACTCCTCCTTCTCTCGGCCGCCTGGCGTCCCGAATCGCCGTCCTGCTCATGGGCAAGCACAAGCCCACCTTCGACCCTTCAACCGACTGCGGAGACTACGTTGTGGTTACGAATTGCGCCGCCCTACACACCACCGGCAACAAGAAATGGCGCAAAAACTACTACAGACACAACACACGGCCGGGTAGCCTCAGGACTGTGACAATGGACGTGCTCATGGAGAAGCACGGTGGCAGCGAGGTGCTGAGAAAAGCTGTTAGCGGCATGCTGCCCAAGAACAGGCTGCGGGACAAGAGATTGGCGAGACTCAAGGCGTTTGAGGGCGAGGCGCATCCGTACAAGCAGAATGTGATACGGTTTGGAGGAAAGGCTGTGGGGTCGGAGGGGTGGGATAAGATGGTGGAGGCGATACGGAACACGGATAAGGATAGGTTATGAGGATGAGGCGGGAGAAGGGGAAATGATGATGATTATGACGATAATCTTGTAAAGATTGGTTGGTGCTACTTGTATTATATGTTTTGTGTGTTTGACGACTCCTGGATGAAGGATGTGGGATGAAGAAGATCTCATAGAAAACTAGAGGGTTGAGGTTGAGGGAGAAAATTGTAAAGTACATATACAAAACAAACACATATCACGCAGCAGATTTGAAATACGATGCAGCTACAAGACGATACTTGTCAAATGTAATCCAATTGAAAACAAAACGCTATAACCAAGCTATCTGCGCACTTTGTCGCAGTAGCCGTTCATGACTATCATGGTAATCCATCCATCTAATGTCCTTGATCCAACATTGGCGCAACCCAAGGCGCCAACATTTACCTATTTAAACATGTAATTGATATCTCTTTTTTTCTGAATTTTTTGAATTTTTTTACAGGTGCGAGTCGCGGCTGGAGGCAGCGCCGCGAGCAACCTCGCATTTGATGAGGCCGTTGGGGTTTGACTGGGGGACGTAGACCTCGGCATCCTTGCCAGTGTTCTTAATGCCCTTGTGCCAGCTCAAATCTGTAGGGTTTCATTAGCAATTGCAAATCTTCCGTATTTCTATGTGAATGAAAGACTTACCGAGCTCGAAAAAGTGCTTGTTGGGCAGCGAGTAGGTGACCAGCTCCGTCTCTGGTACGGCTCCCAGAATTTGCTCGCACATCTTGTACATGGTGTTCTGCACGCTGGCGCTCTCATCCTCGGCGAATCTCGTCAGGGTGATCTCGCGGGCTTGCTCCCACGCTGGATTGAACTTGGGGACTGCCTCCCGCACGGCCGCGACATCTGCAAAGGTCTTCCACTTCCAGGTGGCGTCAACGTCGGTGGACAAGATTCGATCCCAGGTCTCGCCCAGAGTGGTGTACTCGTCCCGCACGAAGCCATGGAATGCCGAGCCAGTGCTCTTGAGCACAGTCAGGCCCTCAATGCCGCTGTTGATGACGATGCCGCCCTTGCGAGTGATGCGGGCCTCGACGTTGCGCGTCTCCTGGCCGTCGCGCAAGAAACTGTGAGGATGCGGCTTTCCACGAACCTCCATGCGCGTCCAGCGGTGCGTGATGACCTTGACGTTTGCGGCGTGGATGTGGCTGTAGGTGTCGATGAAGTGGGAGCCGAGGATGGCGGCGAAGAGCTCCGGGGGGTTGACGGGGTTCAGCTTGGCGGTGATGAAGATTGTGTTCTTGATGGAGTCGGTGGCGACGACGACGCTGTTGTCGCCCTTTGTGTAGGAGACGTCGATGTCGCCCTCGAGGAGGCAGCTGACGGTCATTTCGGTGACGGTGTGGATGCCGGTGGCAGCGTCGCGGTCGGTCTTGAGCACGCGGACGTTGTCCTTGCCATAGCGGGCAGCGGAGACGTGAGCGGTGGCCATGATGATGAGATGAATTGGGTTGTTTGTGTGAAGTTGAAGCTGGTGATTTACTCGGGGGGAGAGAGTTCAATGGAGAGGAGAGAGCTGGTGGCGGAAGTGTCACGGAGATTGGAAGCGGCAAGCAAACAAACCAAGATGTCAACGATCACAACACTCAGCAATGAAGCTAGAGAAAAGATGGATGCAAGTTTGATCTACAAGGAGCGTGGCCTAGATATATATAGCACATGCCCGTTGGTTACATGTGCACCCGGAGGGCAGCATGAGATGATTCCATATCCACTTTCCTATCTGACACGCGCAAGATAGCTATCGGACATCGCCTCACATTGACTTTGCACAATAAGCAAAGGCAAACAACTCCGATCGACCATGCATAGCACCGGCTCGACTTTCCCGCAAGCGGCATCAGCGGCAAAAAGGGCAAGCCTTCGGGCCATGGCGCGTTGCAGCAGAGCCGACGAGCTGATGAGCAGCAAAAGACAATTGCAAGTCTCCAATGTATGGCTGGTGGGGTGCGACACAAAGAGGCCCGGAGCCCGCCGAATCCCAGACGCGGAGCCCCGGAGGGCCCAGGCAGCTGGATCCTGATAGAAAGCTTGGGTCGGGATCCGGGATTTTTGGCGCTGAGGAGATGGGCCGATGATTTATGGAGGTACTTCGATGTTGGTGGTGCAGCTGGTGGGAAGGGGATGTATTTTGGGGTTCGTGAAATGACCTGATGGAAGCATATTTGATGCCGAATCGAATGAGGGTATTGGGGTTGTATGTAGATATGGATGGCTATCTAAGATGCTGGGGGAATCTCAATCAAGATAAGCAAGGACTAATGTGAATTAGTCGTAGTCAGTTGCGAGCTTGTTAGTCTTTGGTCAGTTTGCCTCTCTTGTGATTTCATCAGATGGGTCTTGAACCAAGTGGGAAATCATTGGTATTGGGGTCGTTATTTCGGCGCAGATCGCTATAGACAGACCCATCAGCCACAGCTTGATGCCATCATGCGATCGGGCTATTGCGCCCCGACGTTTGGTCATTGACGTTACCACGGACGGGTTTTAGTTTAGGTTGCATTGATACAGGCCTGGAAGAATTAGCATTGCTATTATCTGCAAATGGTCATACTCTTCTTTCTCCCTTCTGCACTCTGTTCATGGCATTTTAAAGAGTCAAGTTCATAAATCGCCGACAATAGGGTAGATGTCGCGCAGTAGAAATAGACTGGTACTTCCGTTCTGCTGGTAAAATGGCCCACAGCGCATGTACTGCTGTGCCACACCTCTGCTACTACAGTACAGCCACCAAACCTCATTCACCAGCCATGCATGGATGCTTTCAGCCCGGCCTTTCTGAAATCCTGACGGCTGGTAACGCTTCATTTCAGTCCATCCTCTGCGTCGGTGCTTGATTTGCTGTGTCGCGGGCTCAGCCTCGTCCCCTCGCATGTCTTGACCAGCTTCACAGCCGCGCCCGTCGAATCTGCGCAATTCGCTGTGCTCAGATTTTCGCTCGGCCTTGTGCCTTGTCTTTAGCTTGTCCTTCCGCCGCGCCAAGTTTCCACCGCTCAGATCTGCGATCTACCCAGCGTTCCATTCTGTCACAGGTCCGCCAATAAGCACAGCTGCCCGTCCAGTTTCATGTGCTTCGAGCCGGACGAGTCGACAATCCGAGTCTCACTTCTCCACGACACTGCCTGGACACAGCGCGAGCGAGACGAAACCCCCGAACCAGAGTCGCTAACACTCCTGGCCGCATAAACATACGAATGCTGAGGGCATAGTTCCTCCCCCCCCTCGGTGGGCGTCGCCGTCGCCATGCTGGCCAGCTCCTCGTCCAGCCAGAAGGGGTTTGCCACGTCCGGCCGGCCCTCGCAGAGCCTCGAGCGGTCCGACGTGCAGACCATCGGCCGGACCAGCATCGATCGCGAGGGCACTGGGCTGCAGATTCCCAATGGCGGGGCTCCCAGGAACCTATCGGCTTCAGCCGCCTCGTATGCTCCGCGAGCCAGCAGTCTCAATCCTGGCGCCGGCCCCGGCAGCTTCAGCTCCGAGCTGCGCAGCCAGATGATCCCCATCCGCTCAGGCAGCCGGACCGACGCGGGGCCTGTATACCCAAACAGCTTCGTAGACAAGGTCGAGGATGGCGAGATTGCCGAGCAGAATCTCTCGGCGTTGCGGGACAAGCTCAGCAGAGAAATGAAGATCAAGGAGGGCAGCGAAAACATGCTGGAGGCACTCAACCTCAAGAAGCCCAAGCAGACGAAGGAGCAGCGCCAGAGAGTCGAAGCTGAGCTGACCGCCAGCCATTCGCGCATCAAGGTGTTGAAGCAGCAGATCTCGGATGCCCAGGCCACCAGAGCGGCTCCGCCTAGCACACCTCCCAGGACCAGAGCCCAGCAAGATGTTGCTCTCCACCGCTCACCGCATAGCATCCGATCGGGCCCCGGCTCAGATGTCGAAGAATCTACCGAGAATCCAACATTTACCCTTGCCGAGCTCCTCCAAGCGCTGGAAGTTGGGGGGATGACTCCCGACTACTATGTGACTCGGGCGAATCTTCTGGTCGACCTGTTCAAGAGATATCCCACCCTTAAATACGACCTGGTGTGGTCAGTTTTTGGCCTCCGCATGCAGATGATGCTCCTCAGCGAAAGCCGGGAGGTTGTCGCGGCTGGCTATCGCGCGACGAGATATGCGATTTCGGATCGAAACTCTCTTAAGAAGATTAGGAGCTTGAATACTGACTTTTTAGTTATACGGTAGGCTTTCCGGGATATTAGGTGTCTGGTAGAAATCAAGCTAACGTGCTTTTAGATCTTTGAACAACTATCGAAAAGCAGATGTCGAAAGAGAGCAGGCTCTCAAGTTTGTCCGAGCATTTCTTGACGTTAAGGACGGAGTCAAAGAGATCTCGCGCGCCGTTGTACGGACCATTGTGGCCGTAGCCGAGTACGGCGATGATCGGTCTGGATCAGCCCAGCCCACTGAACAAAATACAGATCGCCTACGCCCAATCTGCATCGAAACCCTGGCGGAGATTATGGTGCGAGATCCTCGTCTAATCCTGGCATCAGGTGGTCTTGGTCCACTCTCTGAGGCTCTCTCCGAGGGAACTTACAAGGCCCCCGAGAGTCTGACGGCTGCCTTCCTCTATCTCCTGGACACGCCGCATAGACGAAAATACATCCAACCCGGATATGGCTTGGATGTGGTCTTTAACGCCTTTACAAGCCAACTTGCTGGCAGCGAAGTTGTGCTGAAGCAGAACTGCAAAGCCATTTCCGTTGCTATGCGATCATGGTCTGGCCTTATGACACTCTGCATGTACGACTTTCGGTCTATTCGATCTCTCATTATGAGTGTATCTCTCCCCAACCCTGCCGTCCGAGAAACGATTTTGGACTTGCTCTTTTCACTCCTTCGCATTAAACCCCCTGCCTGGGCTGTGTCCTTTTTGGCGGGACGCAGGCTGACAACCTACGGAAGGGTGAACAGCCTGCACTTGAAAGCTGAGAGTAAAGATAGAGGGTATCTAGAAGAAGATATGGGAGAGCAAAACTTTGTGGACCACTATACAGCGCTCATCTTGGCGGTTCTCATCAGATCCGGACTTATTCAGACTCTGCTACATGTTGCGCGCTCCGAGAACGACACCATGCTGAAGCGCAAGACGACGCTGTTGATTGGCGAGGCGCTGAAGTTGGCGGCAAGACTGCTTCCTCCCTCGTGGAGCGCAGAAATACAACTCTTGCCAGAACTCTTTTCCGCGGCGGCCAAGTTTGGTGACCACCAGTCCTACATTGCGTCGGGCATTGTCTACCAGATGAGCAGCATCAATCGCACTTTATACCGAAGTGCGCCGGCCGATTCATTAGCTGGCATTCTACCATCGAGTGATAGCATGAATGATCTAGCCCTCCTTGATGACCAACGCAAGGCAGGTTCTACGGTGGCATTTGATGATGCTACATTCCGGCAGCTTCTCATTGACACTGGTGTGCTCAACAGCTCCAACTATTCTAAATGGAACTGGGAGAATATCATCAAGGTTATTGACGGTCCTCTGCAAGTCGGCAAGAGACTCGAAGAGGCCATCAAGGCCTCCAAGTTTATGAAGAGAATCATGAGCTTTTACAGGCCCTTCAAGTACAAGTTTGCCGACGTCCGAAACACACGAAACGCACAAAAGTATGTCAGGGCTGGATGTGCTCTGGTGCACTCCCTGTTACAATCACCAGAGGGAGTCAGATTCTTGGCAGATAGCAAGCTGCTGAGACAGATTGCGGAATGTCTGGCTCAGTGCGATCCGGTAAGCCTCATCTAAATAAGATTACTTTATAGTTTCTATGCTGACGTTTGGGCGGCAGACCAGTGGATTGACCGCACAGTATCCCATGTTTTCTAAGGACAGGCTAACAGATACTCTCTGCGCTGGCTACTTTCCGATGCTTGGAGTGCTTACTGGCGACCCTAAGGGGTTGGCTATGCTGGAGAGGTGGCGCATGTTCAACATGATGTACCATATCTACGAGCTAACCCAGCGCCCTGATCTTGTCAAGCTCCTCCTCTCTAGTTTCGACTATAGCCTCCAAGGCCACCACCGCATCCTGCTTTCGAAAGCGCTGACGGCGGGGACGAAAGAGATCCGAATACACGCCACAAATACGCTTCGGAAATGCACTCTTCGGAGAGTGCCATCTATTGACGGTCGGGGCGAAATGAGCGACTCGAAGTGGGCTATCCAACTATTAGTCACCCAGCTGTACGATCCGGAGATTGAAGTTTGCTCTACTGCGGTCAAGATACTGGAAAAAGCCTGCAACAGAAAGGCTTACTTGGCGTACATTGTCGAGTGTCGCCCGGCCCTGGATCATCTTGGCGAGATTGGAGCGCCCCTCTTGCTACGATTCCTATCCACATCCATCGGTTATCACTACCTAGATGGACTTGATTATATCAGCAACGAAATGGATGATTGGTTTTTGGGAAGAAACGACTCGTATGTCGGCCTTATCGAGGCTAGCTTGGCCAAGGCATTCTTGACGGATACGGACGAACAACATCATCGCCTCAGCGTGTTTGAGGAACATGAGGCGGAAACCGATTATCACGATAGCCATATACCACCCCACTTCTACAGGGAGCTGACGAGAACCCAAGAGGGTTGCAGGTTGCTCAGTGACAAGGGCCATTTTGAGGAGTTTGCCAACACAATTCGCGAACATGGCATGCAATCCGAAGACCATGAACTGATTACAAAAGTGAAGGGCTGCCTTTGGGCTGTGGGCAACGTGGGATCCATGGAGCTTGGTGCACCATTCTTGGAGTCTACCGATATGGTTGAGCAGATTATCAAAATTGCAACACAACACGAGGTGATGAGTCTCCGTGGAACCGCCTTTTTCGTTCTCGGTCTCATTTCTCGATCGACACATGGTCTAGAAATTCTGTCAGAACACGGATGGGATGCAAATACTACGCTCATGGGCAATTCCCTTGGCTTCTGCATTCCGTCCAACCTGTCGACGCTGTTTTCACTCTCGCCGTGGCATCACGAGACGGCTGCTTCTATTACACTGCCAGAGTCACAATGCACCATAAGAGAGCAGCCTCCGCCCAGACCCGCTCGGCCGCCGCTGGAGTTGTCAGAAATGCCACCCCTTCTTAACGATAGTGCCATCAGCGAGCGCATACTCGAGCTTATAGTAGACCTTGGAAACACCGTTCTATACCGGAAAGCAGTCACCGAGTTGCAGAAAATTAAGGCTCGCAAGCCAATGGCTTTCCGCAGCGCAGAATTCTTCAAGACGGTCATGGGGCTGATGGAGTGGAATCACTACCGACTCGGCGTCCGTAGAATGGTGATTGACCTGTTTGAAAAGACTGTCATGCGGCAAATCGTGTTCGAGGAAGAGGAGAGCGATAGCAGCGAGGAGGATGAGAGCAGTCCGGTGGAGCTGGATGACAGTGTCAGCTCTGGAGACGGAGACGACAGGGATGATAGGACGGAGAGGCAGAGGAGCATAAGCGAGCCTGCTGAGCCGCCGCTGGATTTGCTGCCGGCACCCTTGAGGGTACGACGGTGAGGAGAAAGTTTGGGGCTGTCAATTTATAACAAGTTGGGGGCTGTTAGTTTATAACGAGGTGTGCCCCAGGATGGGCCGATTGGAGGGGGGATATGCTTAAATGATGATGATGAGGAAGCGGGTTTTGGGTTTCAACGATTTGGAATGGCGGTGCGTATCGGATGGAGGGGGCTTTATACGTTGGGTGATTTATGGCCAGCATGGTGTTTTATTTGCTCGCATAGCAAAACGCATTTACTCTTTTTGCCCTCAGATATATGCACACATTTACACACACACACACATCAACACGTTCACACACAACGCTCATATATATATCTGTTTTTGAAGCGGCGAGAGAGTTGCAGCTTTTTTCTTTTGGCGCGAAAAAGGGAAAGGGGTTCATTTTCATTCTGGCGCTGGGGGAGGGAAGGGGGAGTAGCTTGGTAGAAAGCTTTTTAGGGGAGTGAGGATGGGGCGGTCTTTATTTTGAGACTTGTATTTGCATTTACTTTTTTTGTGGTTTGTGTGAGTCTCTTTAGCTTGGGTTCTTTCTTGGCAAATAGATTTGATATGGACAGGCTTGTGTGAAACTGATGATTGTGCTGTGATGACTATCTTGAGTTTGTGTATGCTGTGGGTTTATGTGGTGGTTATATGTCAACTGAGGAGACGAATTCGATTGTTCAGATGATATAATTTGTCTCTACTGAACAGAGTTGATCTCTACTGGCCCTCAACTATGCCTGGGGAGAAACCGGGGTATAGTTGGGCTTATTACCGGCGTTGAATCGGGGAATGTGGGATGAAACTGGCATCTCACCATTCGTATCCGACAGGGGAATACCGCCAACCTGTGGGAGAATGCTGCCAACTTGGGAGTGCTTACCCCTTACTGCAATGAGAACTATCAATGTAGCTAGGCTAGATGTTTTGTTTCTGTATTTCCATCAATTAGGATTCATCGAGTGGTATAGCTCCAAGTTGTATAGTAAAGCGCTGTATCGGGTAGGGAGTAACTGAAGGGGAGTATCGCTCTACTGCAAGGTATCATCCCTGTTAAGCTTCTTATTTTACTATGGAATCTTCGGGACATCGGCACGCTATTTCATCTCGTGGAACTTTTTGAAGATGGCCTATGAAGACGGCCCTCATCAGCATAATAGAAACAACAGAGGACATCAGGCCTGAAACGATAGGATGACCCAAAAACGGTAATAGGTGTTGGCTGTGATTAGCTGTTTTCGGGCTTCAGATACAGTCCGTAATCATTATGCGGTATCCATTATCCGTATGTGGCTATCATTGGGCTATACTGGAACCATTACGAGGAGACCGAGGCCTTGCATTGGTTGCCAGACTCTAAACTCAAGCGCTGTTTGGTGCAAAAATAATCACCGGACTAAACTCCACCCCCGGCCTCTCTACTTCTCGTCAGCAATATAATTCTTAGTTTCCAAACCTAACTCGAAAGACCTAAGAGAATGCCATAACCTTATTTCCCCTCAACCCATTTACAGACAAGCCTAATCAAGCTGCATGAGGGAATACCCGCGCTTGGCGGACGATCAGCACACAAATCCAGACGCTCGCACACAAGGCATCCTTGCTTTGTAGTCGTAGCGATAAGCGACAGAACTATCAGTTACACTCCTGACAAGTCGTTTTGCACTATCAAAGCCACAATATTGGTATATGTATTGCTCCAGTGTACGCACGTATTCACCTCGCTCTTTCTACCTATTCTGATACTCACTTGCCGGGGGTACCTGCATGTGGTTCAACCTAACTTAACCCGCCCTGTCCTGAACTGCTTCATCCTAGTGCATTACTAAAAGATCCTAACATTATTTAAGCGAAGCGTCTGTTTCTAGCTAATATATGTTTTGAGGGATAAGCTGGTATTTAGGTAGTTTACCAATAGTAGTATACTGTAAGTAGTGAATGCAAATGTGAGATACCCAGAGTATAAGAGCAAAGCTTCACCGCCGATCCCGCAATTCTATACCTGTACACCGCATTTGGAATGTGTTTGACAGGGTTTAAATATCAATTCTTTCTTGATTTGTCTTTGTCTTACTGATTAATTAACCAGTAAGCCTCGCGACCAGGTACGGAGCTGTGTCAGTGACATACGAGTAGTATGCTACAATCTCCTTAGCGAGAGCGGAGTACAGCAAGTAAGCAGCTGGAGTCGGCTGTAACTCTTCCGTAAAACATCTCTCCTAGTCAATGCCATGGTACTGTAGCCGTTCCACCGGGACTATACGCAGTAGTTTCAGGAACAAGTAGAATGTGTCTTCTGTTACATTTACTGTCTAGCGGACTACGAGGGACGAGGGTGGCGGAAAAATTGAGCACCGCATAGAAGATCTTTGCAAATCGAAAACAGCTCTTTGTGAGGTAACTCGATGGATTTTGGCAAGAGAGAAGTACGCTATATGAGACAAGCGATACCATACATAGAGCTACTGGGAAAGAACATGGCCATATCTCAATTCTTGCATGCTGCCTTCAATATGTCATTGACTGGCCATGTCAAATGTGAACCACCCCGGAAACACGAGCTCGACGTCGGACTCCGTTCGCAGCCTGCATGATCATGTCAGATAATGGCCTAGATGATCGTGTCAGATGGTATCCCAGATAGTAGCCCAGATAATAACCCGGATAATAGCCCAGATAATAGCCTATGTGATTGTGCTAGCTCATTCATCTTCTCAAGTTCCTCGGCCCCTCGACTTAGACTAAATCAAGGGGTGTATCTGCTAAAGTGATTGGCCAGGAACCCTGCGATATACAGCATATCACGTTCCACAGCGCTACTAGTGCCGTATAAGGACCATGTAGATTCGGTTTATGGAGAGACAGCAGGACGTATATATAAGACACGTTCGTCTCTGTTATTTTGAACTCGTCTTCAGAGCATCCAAAGCCCTAATACAATTGCCAACATCATGCATTCCAACACCGCTATTACCATCCTGATCGCCCTCGCTGGCATCGGCTCCGTCTCTGCAAAGGGCATCAACTGCGAGGGCGCAGCTGGTTGCAGTTTTGCAGGCCAGGGAATTGCAAAGCAGCTCCAGTCATACATCAACTCTGGTTTGTTCTTCATGATCTTAGTGCTAGTTTTATACTAATCAAGTGTTGCACAGCGAGCGACAGTACTTGGTTCAACAATGGACAGCAAATCGCCTGCTCCAACGGCATTTGTGCATTCTTCCAAGGAACTGGCGGAGGCTGGGGGAGTGATGCCAAAAGACTGGCCGCTGATAGTAAGTCATGTTTTCTTGAGTGATCAAGCGCCCATGAATATCTTGAGGATCTGAGTTGTTCTGGGTTTGCCGAGGCTGCGTAGACAAGGTGCTAACAAATGAACCAGTTGTTGGCCACGGGTGCAACGTCTGTGGAAGCGTTCCTTTTTACTACCCTAACCCCAATGACATTTCGACTTATGGGGAGTTGACATTTAATGCTGTTGGCGTTGACTGCGGCCGATGTTTGTGCTCTGACCCGAACTGCTCTGACCCCTAGAGGCTTGAAAATTTCGGAGCCGTTGAAAGGTCGTCCCTTGGATATTGTTAGGGCCTGAACCGACAGAGATACGTACTTTGTGAAAAGTATGTACAAGTCAGCCACTTGATGTATCAGAAGGACTGTGAGAATAAGCTTCATTCTCACGGGTACAAGTGGACAGGTCTGAGCAGGGAGAAAGAGACTACTGGATGTGCAAGTTTAATTCAAAACGCTCCTAAGTTAGTTTCAGATAGTCAGTTGTTGATAATCATTAATTATATATATAAGCTATGCTTGTTATTATATCTTGCTTACTTTATAATAATACCTGCTAAAGCTACTTCCTGTCCAATGAGTACCACCCTCACTGCCAGCATTTGGTAATTGAGTTGGCATCCAGTTGATTTTGAGTCATTATGCCATGCTGTAGCAGCTTTTGGAAGCTTCAACAATGTCTCCTTACCGAAGAGTGTAACGCTAGGCTGTGTCGCTAGTGTCAAGATATTTAGCTGCTCTTGTCTCTCATTAATTTGCTAGTGTCAGGGCAGGGGAAACCATACAGGTTTCCTTCGACTGTCGCGGTGCTGAATCATCTAACATATATGTACTGTGTTCCAGATGTTAATTCATTCTACATTAAGAAATAACTCATGTGAACTCAAAACGAAACCCAAGCATGCTGAAAAATGAACGGCATTGACCTGAAAAGACCGTAGCGGGACCCTGAATTTTCCACTACAATGTATGGTAACTACTAGTATGATAGGCGGATATATATCTGGTTTACCAATAGCCAGTCCTCATTTCTACGTAACCAAAACTATGTTATTCTCCATCTTCTAGCTGAGCGATCGTTGCAACTATATTCCCATCCTCTAGCAGTGTTTGAACTAAACTCACAATGGCTTTTAGATTCTCAAGGTATGTTGCTCCCTTGATTAACAAGAAATCCTCCCTTAGTGACGGAGTGATTTTGCGTTGAATTTGGCGAGGAAGTTTTGCATAAAGTCTGTTGTACAAATTGCATGATTTCTTTTCTTCCTTAAGACGCTGGTCGATGTCGAGTTCCATCCGACGAATCATCTCCTCTTCTACCGCACCGAGGACGTCAATCATGATCTCAGACTCGCGTTTTGCTTTCTTTCCTTCTTGTTTAATTTTCAAAACCAATTGCAGCGTGCCTTTGGCCGTTGCCAGTTGATTAAGCTGCTGCGGAGAGGCGCCGCGTGCTCTTGCGCTCTGAATGAGTGTCTCGATATATGTGATAAGTGCCGTTGGGTCATGTAAGAGCGCCGTCTGCATAAGTTTACTCGTAAGCTCAGCTAGTCCGACAATGTCGTCACGTAACTCTTTCTGTAGCTCTAGGTATGTCTCTATAGCTCCGAGGAGAGCACCCTCGTGCGTGCTGGTGTTCTGGTTCCAAGATTGGATTAAATCCTTTGGCACCACCTGCTCTTTGTGCATTTCAAAGTCAACGATGAATCGGGCATTTTTATGTCGATTCCAATGGCAGCGTTTCCGACATATGGTGCAAGAGCCGTTCTTCATTGCTATACAGCCGTTCTTATTACTATCATCGGAGATCCCACATATTTCGTGGCATGTCGTGTTGCAATCCAGACACAAAGTCGTTGCTTTACCGTCTGGCACGTCTCGCAGAACAGCCCTGGGTTCCTCAATCCAAATTTTCTGATCTGGAGGAGCTGTAACCGTTGTGGCCAGGTCACCCAATCTAGAAATAACAATCCTAGCCTTTTCGGCTGTGGTGAGGATCTTCTTCTCAGTGAGTTCACACCTTTGCTCAAGTCTGCGGCGGTGCTTTGTAACACCAGCACTCGCCGCGGTCGGTATAGCCGCCATGCCAAGGAGCATATGTTTCACCAGAAATTGGGCAGAAATAGATAAACGCCACCAGTCTCGGTCCTTGTAGCTATGTTCTGCATCTAGTTGGATTTTAAACGCGGCATTATTCACCTCAATCTCGCCATTTTCCACCGGCCATTGGAGTGCTTGAAGGGCCCCACGGGCAAGTGGTTCGCCAGGGTCAGTAAATGTGTAAATAGTGCGTAAACAACCTTCAACGTCTTTGGCGAAGAGAGAGAATATATATGTCGCGACGGGGCTCAGAGGACCTATGCGAGCTTCATTGGCACGGCACACGAATATGATGGCGTTGATGTGTCGGACAGTCTCGAAGAACATAGACATGGCGGCTGTGACGAACTTGTCGCCTTCGATGCCTCTCGAATCCCCATAACCAGGTGTGTCGACAATGAGGAACGTCTTACCTCCGAAAAGAGGAGAATGAGGCCTAACTCGGTAACAGGTGACATACTTGGTAACTGATTGTTCTTGTTTGGCACCGCGATCGTCGATGACCATGATACGTGCAGCATCGTCGGCCTCGCCGCCAAGCAAATATGAGATGAAGGCATTGATTTCGGTGCTCTTACCATGGCCGCTAGTGCCCGTGAAAACTGCCACAATTGTCTTATTGCTGTCATGAATATCTGAGGGTAGCAGCTCAGGCTCATATTCCGGGGCAACGTCGACGATTTTCACTGCAAGCTTTTCTTCAAAGGGAAATTCGGCACATCTTCGTTCCACTAGAGTCTTCAGACCTAAGAAGAGTGTGCTCATGCCAGCAGACTCAACGAGCTCCCAAGGTTTCCTCGCTGGACTTGCAATTGAGAGCTGCTTGCTATTCGTCCTGTAGAAATGAATGATTTGAGAGGCCACAGAAGGCATTCTAGGCGTGCGAATTGATACAGGGCTGCTGCTGACTGAGATCCCTAAATCTGTCTCGACACTGAGCGTAACTTCATATTCGCAATCATCGAACAAGAAGGCTCCACTGTCATTCTTTTCAATCGATACCATTGTTTCAGAAGGTGCGGTATGTACATCTGAGACGAGCTCGTTTTCTGTTGCGCGAGGAAAGGCTCCATCCTCGTCTCGATTGGGTCGGGGACGATAATGCACAATGTAGCCAGTGGTAGGAAGTACTTCCTCAGCGGTGTCGCTACGTTTATGCTCCCAAGACACATTTATCTTCTGTCCATCCACTCTCAATGTTGGAGCTGTCGGGGCATCAGGGAGAAGGGTGGTCACGACGACAAGCTTGCCCTTATAACCAAGAATGATGTCGCCGACTTTTGTCCTGCCTCGCTTGTGACGAGGGGGCTGAATCGCTTTTTCGATGTTTGCAATTCCAAATATCACATCTTTTGCTGCAAGCGCACGTTGTTTCTTTAGTATCTCGCAAGAACGACGCACGTCGGCATCTGTTTGAGGGTTCTCAAACCATTCCACATCCTCGTCATCGTCTTCGTCCTCGTCGTCATATTCATCATGACCATCATCCGAGCCATCTTTTCTAGTCGGAAGTATAGTTGCCAATTCTATACTCTTTTGAAGGGGGTGTCGAAATTTGTTGAGAATGCTCCCTCCAAGTGACAGAAGTAGGCGTGGTGGATCGATGTTTCCTAGTGGTTGTATCATCGGCTCTCCCAGATAATTCACAAAACCGATCTTCAAAAGGGTGTGAATCGTAGAGGCAATGAGAGAACTCTCCTTTTGTTTCTTACTGATAAACTCTTCCACGAAGAGAGTACGCTGCTGAAAGAGACGGACGGCATCTTGAAGCTCCTTGAACTTGGAATCATAAGCAATTTTGCCGTTTCGAAGTTCAGGGAGAAGTTGGCGAGCAGCTGATATCATTTCAGTTTCAGCCTGGAGAAATACATTGTATATGTTTATAACTTGACTCTTGATCGCAGGGAACGAGTCCTGAAACAATTCATGCTGCTTCAATTCCTCCAGCTTCAGTCTTGCCAGTCTCCCCGCATCAAGCGTAGCAGCTGTTTCGACGACTAGCTTAGAGTCGAGCTTACGAATTTCACGGCTCCCGGCATCATTCAGCACCGAAAGGGGTAGAAGTTTGTAAGAAAGAGCATTCTTTTGTCTCATCAACGTGGTAGGCATCTCGGCAGCAACACGGCAAGCGTCGTCGAAGTTGGAGATGCTTTCGGCTATGGCGCCGTGGTAGGATATCTTTGTAGAGTTGAACTGAGACTTTTCTTCGTCAGAATACTTGATTTCAGCCTCAAGTGAGATCGGCATCTTCATAATAGTTGCTTTGAGCTTGCCTGAGATAGACTTTGCTTCTTCAGACGACGAGCAGGATTGAACAAAGCTGAGCGTAGCACTACCACCCTCGTCAACCTCGGCGACAAAGTGAGTGTAATCTGAAGTTTCGAGGTGTTTCGCATATTTCATCGATGCCAGGGTCTCCTGAGGGATATAGCGTGTATACCGAACAATGCTGCAAGAGACGTCGACCCGGGCTTCATAGGTGCTAGACCTCTCATTATTGAGATATTTAGCCGAACCCGTGGCCTGAACTAATTTGAGATCTAGGGCGAGCGAGCCTTCGGCATCAAGGGCAGCATTTTTTCGAGATTCTTCGAGAGAGGTTGAGTACATGTATTCGGCATTCTGAACTTTGTCGCTCTCGATCTCCATTTCGCCGTTAATGTCGCTGTCATCCCAAAGAGACACGCCGCCGTACAGCTCTCCAGTGCGTATATCGCATAGCATACCAAGTCGCACATTTCGGCCAAGTGCTGGTAGTGTTACCACAGTAGCTCCCTGACTCATGGAGGGCAAGAAATCGAAGACGTCTAAAACAAAGGTAGAATATCAAACGACAGCTAAGTCGCTTGCTCTGAATAATCGTAGAGAAGATATTCGGACACGCAGCACATAACTATGTAGCAAAGAAAGAGAAGGGAGGGAAGGCAGCCTATTCATACGACCTTTAATTTCCAGGGCTGCAAGCCACACCCACAGCAATCATATATTCATAGGCCAGTGCAGCATGCGTGATGTAACACATTAGCAGGTTTGATAGTGTATGCGGTTTGTTTCATTGGACAGCCTGCTAACGCAGCGGAGCAGGACTGCATTGCCTTTTGCCACACGTCAGGCTTCAATACATGATTGCTCCCTGACTTATTACTAAATCTAATGTTTATCTTAAATACTAAGGAACTTAAAGTAAATATCTTTATTTTAATGGGAGGAGGCATTGATATACGGAGGATTATGTGTGAATACCCAGGCAGTGTAATGTATATAAAAAGACACTCACATAACACTGGAGCAATAGATAATAATTTTGATACAGATGACTTATGTGATATATGTTGTAATTAAAATACGATGAACGGAAGTAGGTCGTGTTTCGGGCCTGAGTAACACTTGTGCTTATGGCTATGGCCGCGCGGGAGCCTAATCGTATCCTGATATGGGTGAGGCTATGATGAGGGGCCCTAAGTTCCATGTACATGCAGGCAGCTCGCACATACACACCTCTTTGTATATTTAGAGAAGTTACCCGATTCTGACAGGGCGTCGCAGTCAGAGAAAAGAATAAGTAGCGCCATGCTTCATTTAACACAAAGAGTCGATCTTGGTCTGCCTGTCGACTTCACCAACTCTTGACTCTTGGTCTCGAGGTATTCTTCGCCATTGTACTCAGAACTTGACTGCGGATTGCAATATATATTTTTAGTTAAGCTAGTTGTTTTGTTCAAGGACGGTGTATGCAATTTTGTATGTAAATGGCTAATGAGGGAGTGGCCAGCTCTTTGGCTCTAAGATGTATAATAAATCACTTTATGACTGTAAAACAACTGAAAGGGACCACTTGAGATTTTGTTTTATAGTTTAAGAGATATTGGAATGTTATTTTATCCTGCGGAGCTTATTGAGTATGGTCTACGAAAGTGGTCGTGAGGGCGCCCGTCTCACCCGCATTGCAGCACCCAACTACAAATGACAGAATAACACACAACAACGACAATTCAATAGCAAAAAATGCAAAAAAGAAACAACATACAACAGCCGGTGTTCGCTGATGGTCACCCACTCAACTACTAATCTGCCGGTTAGAGGCTTGTCTATGGGGGAGCAGACGGGACCCCGAATTCTCCTCTACCTATGGTCGTATGTGACAAACCCACAGCAAGAATAAACTGAAAAGAGAACAGACTAGTAGCAAGGTGCGTCAGTTTAAAAAGGTATGTTTTTTCCATTATGGATATATTAGACAAGCATCTTAATAATGATTATGCATAGCCAGTTGCTAAACATCATTTAGAAGACTAAGGCCAGTGTGCCTATAGTAGGACTGTGTTCTATGTCGTAACCCATCATCCAGGTTTTGCCTTTTTTTTTTTGCCATTTTTGTCAAGCACTACAAAGGTCAGGTTTCGTTGTTTTGATCATAGCGAAAATTCGCAATAGTCTTTCAATCAACTACTAGTATGATATCTTGAACGTGGCTTTTTTTACTTATATATCTCGGCCTGATGCTTATGGCCACTTTGTTAGGACTCAAAGACACAATTTTGGACTTCCACACAACAGAAGAGCTTCTTAATGACTTGTCCCACTTGTTTGTACAACTCTTGAAGATTATCATACACGCTATTAGTCTGGAAGAATATGACGGTATTCCTCTTTAGATCAGTGCCACAGTGAGCGGGCAGCCTGTTCAATCACATGGGCGACGACTCCCGGATTAGACACCGTAACTGCGTGCGAAGCGTCGACCTCGACAAAATGCGACCTTGCGCGATCAGCTTCGAACTTCTGTTCAGCTAGCGGAATTGCCAGGTCCTCGGTGGTAATGATCTGCCAGGTGGGTAGATTCTTCCATGCAGCGACCGTCGGCGCCTCAGTGAGGCACAGCCTATCCATTGGGCGCTGAGTGGCAAGTAGTAAGGCCGCCTCGCTCTCAGACACGTCCGCGGCGACTTGACTGTGGAACTTCTCAGCCTGGTAGAGGAGGTATGCGCCGCTGGTCCCGTCAGGGAGTGTGTACTGGACCACGTCTGTAGACGTAAGGAATGAGCTTCCTGGAAACCGCTCAATTAACACGCTTGGCGCTTCCCCGGCCTCGGGCAGGATTGAACCTGCGTACACAAGTGCCCTGACCTTTTCCTCCCCTCCGGCCTGAGTGATGACGGCGCCTCCATAAGAATGGGCCACGAGAATCACCGGCCCATCAATCCTGTCCAACATGCTCTGCAGAAACGCGGCGTCCACATGTACTCCCCGGAGCGGATTGCCGAACACGATTACTGGGTAACCAGCCCGCTGTAGCTGCTGAATGACCCCTTTCCAGATTGAACCATCTTCGAATGCTCCGTGAACAAGCACGACTGTAGGTTTGGGAACATCGGACGCCATTATGACTTGCTCCTGATAGATTACACAACAGGGTTAGCAATATACTTGTGAAGCTATGCTGTAAACACGGATAAGGGTAAGTCCGGTAGAATTCAGTTAGCAACTGGATTGGTCGTAGTGATACGAACCTATGTCGAGACGCTTCCAGAAGGACTTCTTTCTTGTGGCGGGATGTGACTGTCTGTAATCGCGGCAAGTTGTGGTTGATTCTAGGATTGTCACGGCTCTGCTTTTAACAAGTAATTCCCTGTGTGCGGATCACATTACAGTGGCATGGATTAACTTTGCCGAGTCGATTTCTAATACACTCTTGTCAGCGGAATGGAATCAAGATGTTCAGCTATGTTGTCACCATGGGTTGCAGGTGTGGCTTTATTGGTCATTTAGCCAATCATCTGCAGTGTTAGCATACGCCGTTGCTCCTTTTGAGATAGGTGTTTGTTTTGAGGATCACTGTCAAGCCTCAGATGGTCTAAAGTCTTACCAGTGACAACCCTACTGGAGGGGCTTGAAATTGTATGCTTAAGCTGGTGATACTAAAAGCACATAGGGTGGTTACTAAGCAGCAGAGCACTACAAGAGGAAGTATCTAGACATCCCGAAAGAGTAAAATCTACCATAATGCTATCAACTTACTTACCTAGTTCATCTATTTGTCTACTTTTACAAATCACTAACCCCCCGCAACTTAATCTATTTAATACCTATCTGCAAAAGTAGAAACATTCTCACGCCATGCATTTTGCAAGATAGGGGGTTTACTCATCTTAACCTGGCACTCGATTAAGTCATTTGCTACTTTCCTTATGTAGAGCTCTTTTCGCACCGACATTGATTCTTTAAATCCTTCCGTAGACCAGCTATCGTTCCTGATATATGTAGTTACCAATCTAGATACAATTCGTTTCTCAACCTTAAAATATCTTCAAGGCTCAAAATGAGGCTGATTAGTGCTTGGTCTCTAGCGCTTCTCGCAGCCACCACTAGCATTGCTCGAGAAATACTCACCATCCCTTCCTGGGCTCCAGTATCTACCGAGGCGCCTCCTCTGAATAGTACTGTATACCAAATTGAGAGCTTCGGTGGCGGCGCTTACATGGTGACTGACAACCAGTGCAACTGTCTGTTCCTTGTCTCTACCAACGGAGTGATGGTTGTTGATGCACCTCCATCTATTGGCCATTACATCGCATATGCGATTGGCAACACAACGAACAAGCACATAACGCATTTCATATACAGTCACGCTCGCTCAGACCATGTCGGTAGCGTGTTTGTATTCGAGAATGCAACCCGTATTGCGCATAGCATCAGCAAGGGGCTACTTTCGATAGTACCTAGTGCTGATGAACCCCTCCCTGACGTTACTTTTGAGAACGAGTACACCCTTTCCCACGGCAATCAAACCCTCTAGCTTTCGTACAAAGGGTCCAATCATCGACTTGGGAACATCTTCATCTACGCGCCTAGTCAGAAGATGCTAATGCTTGTCGATGTCGCCTTTCCCCGGTGGGCGCCCGTTGCATATCTCGGCAAGGCGGAGGACGTGCCGGGCTTCGTCCGCGCGCATGACGAGATCCTCCAGTACAGTTTTGACTATTTTATGGGCGGACATTTGACGCGGTCTGGTACTAAGGCCGACGTAGTGGCGCAGCGCGAGTATATCAACGACCTCAAAACTAATTGCAATGATGCTCTCACCCCTCAGCAAACTGCCGTCCAATGCAACGAACCCGATATCGCAGCAGTACTTAGTAAGCGAGGCACTCCAGGCGAACCCAGGGAATATTCTGGGCCGGTTTTAAAATGTATCTTGACAGCGTGGCGAGTTATTGTAATGATGTAACAAATGAGAAGTGGCTGGGTCGACTGTCTGGTGTAGATGTATATGAACTAGAGAACTCATATGCAATGGTTGCTGCATTGAGCGAAACCAACCTTGGCCGTTCCTTTATAATCGCATCACACCAACCGACTTTGGTTACCCAATTAAGAGGACATTCGTCGGACGGATCGATATCATATGGATAGTATTAGGCGCTCATTTGCAAAATTTCCCATTTTGGAATGTGTAAGCGGATATGGGGTCTGTGCAAGTTCATCGACATTAGTCAGAATATTAGATTCAAGTTCGTAACCAGTAACCTCCTATTATATGAGATATATACATGTACTTCTTTTTAGCCCAGTTCCATAGCAATAAAGCTTCATTTAGAACTTTTCTACGTAAGGACGCAAATCTAGCTCCAAAGTCCACGAAGATCTGTGTTGCGTATGTAAATGCCAGAGACTGCTGGCAATCTACACATGGTTTAATGTTAGGCCAAACTGTGCTTCAGTATATCCATCTATTGTAAAGAAGTAGCAATCTTACCGCATCAGGTTTCAGCTTCCCGTCTTCTACCCCGCCGTTGATGACGATATGCTTAGCCCAAGGCACGTCAATACCACCATCGATGACTGCCAATGCAACGTGGACTCCCTGGGGGCCGAATTCTCGAGCAAGGGACTGAGTCACAGCTCGCTGAGCGAACTTGCCGGCTGCGACTGTGCTGAAAAAGGCCGATCCCCGGAGCGAAGCGGTCGCACCAGTTACGAGGAGTGAAGGAGGGTTAGGAGATGACTGGACGGAAGTAAGAAGCAGCGGAATGGCCCTTTGAGCGAAATTAAAAAGCCCACCTCTGTTATATCCCAAGTTAATGAAATATCTCAGGTAAGGGGGTCGTTGTCTTTCAGATTCTGCTAACTTGGTCGATGTAGTGATCGAAAAATGACTTACGCTTCGGCCGCTATGTTTGCTTGAAGATCTTCGACTTTGAATTCGAGAAAAGGCTTACGAGCAAATGGGCCTCTCGCATTATACGCCGCCAAAGCAAGGTTCGCACCATGCATATCTCTTTCTATACGCCCAAAAGCAGCATCCATAGAATTAGGATCGGAGGCATCGGCAGTGATGCCCATGGCGTGGCCGCCATTAGCTTTAATGTCAGTCACAATGGACTCGTAACTCGAAGAGTTGCGGCTGATGAGAACTATAGGGTAGAATTTGGCGAACTGAAACGCCAGGGCAGAACCGATTCCTGGGCCAATGCCCACAATAATGGCGTAAAATCGTTTGTCCATGATAATATACTTAAGGAGAGGATGGCATTGGAAGATGTTTCTGGTCGAATGGCGTCCAGGATATTGGTTTTGACCCAGAATTCAAAAGGTGCCATGTGCCATATAAGTACTTGTTGAAGGTTTGCCTGTGGTGGTAAGTGAGTTTGGGGATTGGTAATCATTATAAATAGCTCGCCAACACTAAAACTATTGATATAAAAATATGCAATGTCTTGATTGACAAAAGCATCACGTAAGCCCTCCTCTGTCAGGTACGAGCCTTTAATAAATTCAACGTCCGGAAAGGAGGATTTCAGGGCCATGGCCTGGGTTGAATTCTTGTTTCTGGTGAGAACAGAGACCCAATATCTCCTAGTTTGAACTAAGATTAACACAATCAGCACACAGATTTCGCTTATTAGACGGTGAAATTATGCCTTGAACGATTGATCATCCCTGGGCCCCTGTTCCGTCAAAAACCAAAACTCTTGCATTCTCAAAGGACACCTGGCTGGCCATTGCAGATGTCTAATACTGATTTTTGTAGCGAATCCGCTGTTATATAGAGTGCCATTTATATCCTATAGCAAAAGCCGACAACTTTATGTCAAGAGACGTATTACGGATTAATGATCAAGTGTCAGTACCTTGGTAGCGATTGAAAGTAACATAAGGGCCAACATGCAATCCCAGTGAATAGATTAGAAATAACAAAATATAGAATGAATCCTGTACGCAATATGGGATGACGAATCATTACTAACTAGTATTTGCTTTTAGTATTCAGAGGGTCTTTTGGGAAATATCAAAATCTAGCCTGGGGGAGATACGTTAGCTTGACTTGTACAGTATGAAGCAAGTTTATGCTATGGGTTATAATGTTGCATTTCAGAACGGCAGTAACTACTGTGTAAAAGTAGTGATGAACTTTTGTTAGGTTCCTAAACCAGTAGTTGCTAAACTAGAGAGAGAGAGAGATGTAAGAAATTATCAATCCATCCCAAGTTATAGCATGGTGCATCGGAACCGTATTGTTTTATTATATATTGCTATCTATTATGTATTATTTGTTGTGGAAATTGTACTACCTCATAACCATGCTTCAAGCAAGGAAAGCTACCAAAACAGCCCTGGAAAATAATTTATCCAAGTTTCCGCATCACTTACCTCTAGTCTACGACGTCTATTTAAGCGTTGTAAAAATCTTATTAGTGTTCTATTTACCAACCCCTTTGCATTAAAATGTCACCAACTTCGCCGTTCAAGGCTTTTTTCGAGGCGCACACGCCTGACTACCGTCCATATGAGGAATTCTACAAAACTCTTCATGCTAACCCCGAGGTATCCTGGAGAGAAGTAGAGACGGCAGAAGCGATAGCGAACAGATTAAGCCAGATTTCTCCTCATCTTCAGATTACTAGGGGCATTGAGGGAACTGGTCTGATTGCTGTTATGCGCAACGGGTTAGGCCGAACGGTTCTACTTCGCGCCGATATGGATGCTCTCCCTGTGGAAGAGCTGACAGGACTGGAATATGCGTCTAAAAAGCGTGTAGAGGACGCTGATGGTTCAATGCAACCGGTGATGCACGCTTGTGGCCATGATATGCACGTCACTGCGCTCCTGGCGGCTACTGAGACTCTCATTCTTGGACGGACGCAGTGGTCAGGGACTCTGGTATGCCTCTTTCAACCAGCAGAGGAGTCTGGAAACGGAGCTAGGCGCATGATCGAGGATGGCCTCTATGATAAACACGGCTGCCCGATTCCTGATATCCTGTTGGGACAGCACGTCTCGCCTCGAAAATCTGGACACACAGACACTCGCCCTGGGCCGCTTATGGCAGGCGTTGATGAGATGAAGATTATCGTGTATGGGCGCGGTGGCCATGCTAGCATGCCGCACATGTCAGTCGATCCGATCGTGCTTGCTAGCCACATTGTGGTGCGGCTGCAGACCATTGTCAGTCGAGAGGTTACTCCAGGCAGTTTGGCTGTGGTGACCGTTGCATCATTGCACAGCGGGAAGGCTATCAATGTCATCAGTGATCATGCGACCATTGAGTTGAGCATCCGCAGTGTTGATTCCGAGGCTCGTGACTCCATAATTGGTGCCATCAAACGCATTGTCGAGGCTGAGTGTAATGCTTCAGATAGTCCGCGTGACCCGGTATTCGAGGTCGTCTCATCAATCCCGGCAATGTATAACGACCCAAATACTACACATACAATCAATCGCAGCTTTTCTGCGCATTTTGGTCATCAGAATCGCAATCCGGCTTGCGAGATCGTTCCGGCCTCTGAAGACTTCAGTCACTTAGCAACAGCTGTTGGCAAGCCGTATTGTTTTTGGTTCTTTGGAGGTCACGATACTTCCGACTGGGAAGAAAGAGCCAAAGCAAACCGTCTCGATGCGGCGCCTTCTCTCCACAGCGCCTTGTTTGCCCCGGCAATACAGCCAACCTTATCCATTGGAGCTGAAGCTCTTGTAGTGGCGGCCATGACCATGTTTTCCGATTACGCAAATGGATCCGATGGCCAGGGAGTTGCTGTACCTCGAGCATAGCTTTGATTCTCGAACTACTTTCCCTATTTTCACTTCATATATAGACCATTGTTCATTAGTCTGTGATTGGAGGTGTATCCATTTCTTTGCAATGTCCTATTATCGCGAAGCTTTATATACGTCTTTCTCATAGCTATGTCTGAGTGTCCAAGAGTCGACTTCTACAGAATCATGGATGGAGGCTTCGTCATCGACTAAGCTTTTTAGACTACATAAATTTCTATATTGTAAATATATAGTTTTAATTTGATATAGGTTTTAACATAACTTAAAAGACTAAGGTTAGTGTGCTTATAATAGGACTGTGTTCTATGTCATAACCCATCATCCGGTCACGCACCCATTTATTTTTATCGTTACATGATATACGGCGTACTAGGCAACTGTCTTAAAATCCTTATTGGGCATTCCATGCAATTGCCACAGAAACAGCGTGACTGCTTGCGAAGACAGTGCCTTGATCTTGTCCGCTTGGGGTTGCAGCTGCATAAAACTTGGCCGATCCCTGGTAAGTCAAGTGGGTGCCATCGTAGCCAAAGCTGCTGGCAGTAGAGACAGAGCTGCTGCAGCTTAAGGAAGAGTCGCTCAGGATAGCGCACTTTCCCTTGCTTGAGCTGAGTGTAAAGGTAGAACCGTTCGGAGTGGCAGTGTATGTGGCAGGAGTACCGCCAGCGCGATACCAGGCTCCGCTGCTAACGAGGAAGCCATCGCTCGTTGTGCTGGAGGTATCGATATATAGGAATCCTTTACCTGACAGAACTCCTCCCGGTGGAGGAGTGGATCCTCCGCCGCCAGAGCTTTTAGTGCTTGACGCTGCCTTGGAAGTTGTCTTAAGAGTCGTTGTAGGCGCAGGGCTACCGGACTTTGGCAGATATTTGATGCCCGTCTTGGGACAAGTAGAGCCAGAGCCAACGGGGTCAACAGGAGTGAATGTGCCGGTTTGAACAGATCCACGGACGTTAAACTGATACCACAGCTCATTGAGCTCGCCATTATCGCAGTTAATGACGACGTTGTGACCGTGGTGTGCAGTGAGAGCAGCCTGGATAGCAGCCAAAGTGTACGTGGCGGTTTTTGAAGGAACAATACCGGCTGCAGCAAGCCAGTCATACGAAGGAAGGCTTTGGAACAGGCTCACGGTTCGCGTAAAAAAGTCCCCAACTTCCTGGGTTGGCTGATAGTTGGTGTAGCAATCCGGATCAAGCGTGCTGATGCATGTAGCGTGCTTGCCAAATTCGTGCTCCCAAAAGCTCTCATCGTTGCCACTGATATCTTTCCAATATGTTTGCATAAATGAAAGTGTAGAAGGAGCTGATTTTGCTAGAATTGCTGAGATGTTGGTATACGCTCTTGATGAGTCGCAGTTCTGCTGAAAGGTTCCATCGCAGTTATCAGGCCTAATTGGACTGTTAGTGAAACAGCCAACGGGCGCATCAATCGTGCAAAAATAACTTGGAAGCGTCTTACCATAGGCCGTGGACAGTCCATGAGTTAGAAGGGCCCGTGGATGGGTTTGTGTCCCAAAATTGCGTCTGCAAAAGCTGGCCACCTGGATAGTTGAAGCAGCAAGTGTTGCTGACCGCGGTGGTATTCTGGCAACTCAGCGGCAGATTAGATGCGCATGTTACTGAGGCTGCCGACGCAGATCCGGCGGCCCACGCGGCTCCAAAGACGAGATGTCGCAACGCCATTTTGACTCAGAATATATATGAAAATGAGTTTGACAAGAAGCAGTTTTGCTCAGCCTGAGATATTTCTCAACATCAGCAGTATTACCCCTCTTATATATCGTAGAGCTGAAACACTTTCTGAGACTGCACTGACTAGTATTCAATGCTGATTGCTGCATTGCGACACCGACGACCTGCCAAAAGTTCAGCGGCCGTTCTCCATACGTTGGCGTTTCGAGCTTCCGCATCCAGGCTAGCCAGAGCGATCATAATGAAAATTTAGCTGGTCTGTTTTCCTATCTTTTGGTTCAGGTCTTTGATTCGACACTAATCTAAGCATATCATTCAATGCCCGTGGCTCATTGGCTGGACGTGGCTGCAGCCGATTTAAAAAGTACCGATAATGTCCGGAGCAGGCGCCTAAAAGAGCATCTCGAAGAGTAGTTGTATTGGAAAGCTAGAGCGTTATAGTAAAGTGTGTAACATCTCAAGTGAAGTAGAAACGAGTGATTTTGTCCGCGGCTATCGAGAGGAATTCTTGTAAATGTTATGAGACGCAATGAGTTTGTAAATTTTAATCAGCTGTATTCCCATCTTCAAAGTGCGCCAAGTTGTTAGTCGTAATTATAAGCTTGATCTACGGACACATGCACGATACATACTATTTTAGATCAAAGCGATTTGCATAGGATGCAAATACCGATTTAATTATTAACCCATGCACCCCGAAGTATTATACGACTGTTCGTTGCTATAGTAGCGTGAGCGACATCGCATTCTTGTCTCTGAGAAATTATATCTCTACTGTTGATGAACTATTGAGGTTCTAGACCCCAGTCCTAGTATTCAAGGAATTTGAGAAAAGACCTTAGCTCCGCGTTTAACAGAGTAGGTCTGTCTTTGAAAGACCAGTGCCCGGCGCCTGGAGCCACTACTAGTCTAATTCCATACAAGCCTCGAGACCAGTGAGCATAGCCGGACTTAGATATGGATCGAGCTCTCCCCAGATAATGGCGCTGGGAACAGTTTGAGTCAAGCCCTCAATACCGAGATTCTGTCCATATGGAGGCGCAGGAAAGTTTTCATTGTAAAAGTCAAGCATTCCATAGAGAGGTGATTTGTGCACGTAGTCTGCAATCTGATCGCGGTATGTTTCGTTCAAGATGTGCTGCATTATGGTGGAAATATTTTTTCGGCTGGCCTGGATGGTACGCATAGTATGGTATTGTGTATTCCGATAGCCGTTACTGGTAGCTGTTAGACTCAATCAAGGGGGGGAAAATTGGGATAATTGGTGTGTTAACCATAACGAGGCCCTTCAACATGTCCGAATACGCCGAAGTAAACTTTTGCTTGACAACGCCTCTAACATCGTGTCCTACGATGACAACCGAGCCTTTGCCAACCCTTTTAATCATCGCGAACATGTCCGAAACATAGGCGGCAGCAGCATAGTCTTCCTTGTCTGGTGGGACATCGCTGGGTGGATATCCGCGCAGTGTGGGAGTCACAACGGTGTATTTCTTTGCGAATTCTCGAATCCTTGGAGGTGAAAAGTGTTCCAAGTCGTCTCTCTGTCTGGGAAATCGTGTTGTAAAACGATGAGAGATCCAGAGCTGTATGATCAGAAATGGATCCTCAAGCCATCGTTGTCAACGAAGCTTTCATGGCCGTGTATGTGCTCGTTTGCAACTGAAGCAGTATTAGAAGGCTAATCTACCGAATGCAGCTAGGTTTTGCACAAATGTATAATTGCGATGATGTAGCGCGGTTGATATAAATATAGGTAATGTAACTGGCTCTGCTAGATTGATTGGTAAACACTGCGTGGATTGCATTCTCTTTTGACTTGTTTCAATCCGTACGGAGTATAAAGCTATGGAGTTGGAGGAGAATACCCGTGGGAAAATTGAAGCTAATTAGCGGATCTGGCTTGCCATTAGACCGACCAGTGGAGATCCAAAGTCCCGGAGATTCAACAGGATATCAGACAGGGGTGAACCAACAACACAAAACGGTTCCTGCGTGCCGTCTTTCCCGCGAAACCGTGCTTTTCACACAGAATATTG
The DNA here is from genome assembly GCF_028502605.1 of Trichoderma breve. Lineage (NCBI taxonomy): Eukaryota > Fungi > Ascomycota > Sordariomycetes > Hypocreales > Hypocreaceae > Trichoderma > Trichoderma breve. The sequence continues at coordinate 259,096 of NW_026611594.1, forward strand.
GTGGACCAAAGATCCCAGAAGGGCCTTTTGTACTACTTTGTCTCCATAGTTGAAATTGACTGCTGCATGTGATGGCATGCGTCCGCTGCTGACTCGAACGACACGGCCATCTGGACATCACCACCCGCACCGCCATGGGTGTTGCTTTCTTCTTCCTTATTTCCTTCCCCATGGTCTCCCGCCTCAAACTGAGCATTCTCTTCTTTTCCCTCTTTTCTTACCCTTGGGCAATCAGCTAATAATCAGTGCGGGCTACCCGCCATTTCGTTCATTCTATGCCCTTCAACTTCAAGCGTTCTCATCTTCCATCATGGGCGCTTCCAGCCATGTTCGCTTCGCCTTCGCCGCGCTATTGGCCAGCTTGATGACTGCAATGGGTGCCAAAAGCACTTATCCCACCCTTCCTGCCACTCTTGAAGTGGACTTGCTATTCCCTCGCAATGAGACTTACGCTCCGAGCTGGCTGATGCCTGTGGTCTTTGCAGTTCAGAACTCATCTCTGGCTGTCCCGCTGGACGTGCAAATCCAGTGGACCATGTGGGAGGGCAACAACACGAGGTCGCCCGGATCTATCGGCCTTGGTGGTTATGATGTGGCCGGCGATGTGGCCGGGGCGAGATCCACGCCCAAGAACCCGTATCTGATCAGCGATGCTGTCAACACCATTTCTTACCCAGACGGCGTCTGGACTCTCGCCTGGTACGTGCAGTACAACAGTTGCGAGTACAACGATCCGGAGGGGCCATGGACAACGTATAGCGAAAACTTCACCACCGTCTTCACCGTCAGCAAGTCTGGAAAGGCAATCGATCTTGAGGCGGCTACATCGTCTGACGTTTGTGGCGCCGCACAGGCTCAAGCATTCAACATAACCTCTCCCGGGAAATGTGACTCTAGTTTTGGTCCCAGCCCAACCACCAACCCATGTGCGGCGACAATCGACTCTGCAGCTGCATCCAGCATATCCGCCTGGGTTAGAGCTGTGGGCTCTATCTGCACCTCTTACGCTGCCAACCTCACCTGCCAGGATCCGAGTCCGCCTCCCGGTCAACCTTCAGCAGCCAATCCTCGCGTGACAGCGGCGTCGACATTGCTCACGCTGCTGGTTGCATTGGATGTCCTCATCCACCTTGCATGAGGTAGATGCATGCACTCTACATGATTAATCGAAAGACGGGGTTGGTTAGTCACCAAAAACGGGCTTTTTAACTACAGGTTTAGAGCTATAGGATGTCAAGAATGGAAGACGTTGTACTCAAGAGAAGTGCTTGACGAGACCCCGAATTCTCTACTACCTACCTAGTATGGTTGTATGTGCTTGATCATAGGAGTCATCGGCCTCAAATCCCCAAGGGGCACAAATATAGCAAAAATGCAAAAGCATGTAACAGCTAGTGTTTGCTGATGGTCACTCACTACATGTAGCTACTGGGTATCTACCAATAGTGATCCGCCGAAGTTGGCTTGTCTATGAAGCGGATTCCTGCGCTTAACTTACACACCAACCGAAGCCTGACTCAAATCGCCCATTCCCGTTTCCGTTTTTTTGTGAAAGAATACTTTGGCTTTGAATTAACCACATATGTTTTTTTGAACCCTTGCATCTGAATCAAATGCTCAACTTTCAACTAGCGGATTAACCTTTCCTGGCTATTGATATACCGGTCATATTGTACTGTAAAATCCGTTTTGAATGAGCGGGAGTTGTTAGCAATAGCCTTCAAATGACTCTTCTTGAGCTTGCCATTGCCGCCGTTATATTTCTGCTCCGCGCGCGCTAATCCCAGGGAAGCAGTGACAATATTACGGATCTGTCGGCCATCAAATCCGATATCATACACGTCGTCGTTCAGCCATTCCTTGATCTCTTTATAGTTATCAACCAGCCCTTTGTCATCAAGGGGGTCAAGAAAACCACTAAAGATATTCTTCATCTGCTTCGGCTTGAGACTGTTGTATTGGATAGAAACGTGGATTCGAGATGGAATGGCAACATCAAACTGGGCGATTTGGTTTGTTGTCAGGAACATGATTCCTTGGTAATACTCAAGGACTCGAAGAAACACTGGATGATATCAGTAAGAAAATACACTGATTCTAGAGAGCCTCATTTACCTGAAACAAGGGCATTTCTGTCCGTGGATATGCCACCTCTTCCTCGACTTTCCAGAAAGACATCGGCTTCGTCACTAGATAGCCATTATTGTTAGTGTTAAGAGGGAAGTTAGGATGGAGGATAGCTGGGTTGTCATCACTCACATTAACAGGATTGCTTGCCATGTGGTTGCTAAGGAGAATATTCTGGATAGATTAGACTCTACACGCCACGCTTTAGTCCCGACGTCGGCCACACTAATAGAAAAGAGAGGTTTGCGAGTGGAAAGAGCGATAGTTTCTGCTGTTGACGTTTTCCCAACTCCGGGCGGGCCTTCGCACATTGTCAGGTAGTCAGCATAAAATTCCAATTATTGTAGTGATTCATACGTGATTAATACCGTATAAAAGGATAACCAGGCCCTTCCCCTTTCCTGGAATAATGTCGTCAACTTCGAGAGCGTCTCTAGTTCTCTTCGCTTGATTTGTTTCTGAAATATGGCTGCGTACAAGATTGAAGAGCAATTCTTTTTTCTCTCCATCGTCGTCGAGATGTAGTCGGTTGTGCCAAGCATCCTGTTTACTATCGAATGGAATATCCTTGACAAGGGTCGTTTGAAGCTGTGCCCATAGTTTCTCCTCAAGGACATAGCCAAGAACACGAGGAGGGCAGATCATGTATTGTTCATCTTCCCAAATTTCGTTTCCCTGAACTTCCGTTTTGTCGAACCGAGTCCTGTACTTGATGGCTAAGCCCTCATTCTGTTGGCAATCAGCGCACACACAGTCCGCGCTGCCAGAACTTGGCTCTAGGTCTCCATTACGACCAATTGGAGGACCATATTGGAAGTACGATAGATGATCGACCATAACTCTGCTGTTCACCTACAATGACCGTTAGAATTACCAGGCCTCTTGGGATGCCATAACTTACAAAGGAAGATTTCACGCCAGTCGACTCCATGGGGCCGCGACGACTTCTCGGAAGGTGGCCAAACTCCAACCCCATAGCTCTCGATCGGGTATCACCGTCATCCTAGTAATTAAGTTAAATATAGCACTTATAATATAATCACGAAGGCAACTCACATCATCGCCCAATCCGGAGAATCCTTTCTTTCCAAAGATAGTTTGGCCGCTATACTCAAAAAGCTGCGATCCTTCTTTTGCGGTGCATAGAGATCGAAATCTCTTGCCGCGCTCAATTAACACATTCTCGATTGACTTATCTTCATCAACCTTGAGTTTGAAGGGATAGTATGGTAGAGCTTTGATAGGCTTGTGGCCCTCAAATGGTTCAAATAAGAGTGTGAAGGCAGTTCTCTGAAATTTGAGGCCAGTCCAATCGTACGTCCAACAGTCTAGCCTCCAAGGCAAGTATTGTTGTGGACGGTCATCGCGCTCTGGCCAGTTAGTTTTAATGTCTCGAACAACAAACACTTGATCTTGGCCCTGGAAAGGTTTGCCATAAACCAACATTCCAGGAGGGAATATCGTCCATAAGTCGTCAAACTGAACAGTCGATTCCTTCAAAGACAAATCTCGTACTTTGAAATATTTATCCAGTTTAGCATCACCGCAAGAACCACCAGAGATAACATCCAAGAGAATTCTCAAATCTCCTCGCGCTTGCTTATCTTCGTCATCCTTTGGAGGTTGTGCTGCGGCGTTTACCAGTATATCCCACTCATAAACGATAGCTTCATAAGGAGAAAAGAGTGTGACAGGCGATCCGCGGAAGTAGTGAAAGGGATGACTACCAAGATGTTCCTTTAAGAGCTCCCATAGTTTCAGGTTGACTATATCAATCTCAGAGGTGTCTTCTTGACTAGAGAACTTGTTATGCACTGTTTTCTTCAGGATGAAGGCGAAATTGTCCCTATCATCTAGCTTTGTGTTTTGAGAATCATCTGGGTGTTCAACACGTTCGCCTGTCTCCGGGTCTTTCGTTGCTTTGATAATTTTGACCCTAGTGTTTGGACTGGCCTCTTCCTAGGGGACATATTAGAGCATTGTGGTAGATGAGTTTGATCACCAACTTACACTGTGAATCTTGGGCTTTCTCTCGGAATTAACAGTGTCAATTTGTTCCTACAGTTATTTGAAGTCTTATTAGCACTATTGTGGGTGTGTTTGGAGGTGGGTGTGTGTGTGTTCATGCCTCCGTCGAGTCACGATCTTTTGCTTCAGACTCTTTTGCATTTTGCTTAGTTGTATTGAGAAGGGACTGGTATCTCTTCTCCATTTCTTCTAGTCGTTTCTCGAGGGCCATCAATTTTGATCCCATATCCTTAATAATTTTTTTTATCTGATTTAGTAACGAGGACGATTTGGATACTATGCAGCTAGTACTGATAAGAGGATCACTTACGGACGCCGGGTCCGCATCCACAGAGAAAGCCATGATAGAGATATAAATGCAATTATCTCTACTGGATCGTTGAGTATTGTCTCGATTAGTACAAAAGAAAATGCGGCTGGACAGGCTGGAGGATCTTTGTTTGTGTTACACCGTAAGAACTAAGATTACATATATATAGATATATACCTATTGACAGAGATATCAACTGGCTAAGCATCTTCGCGTAACAAACTACCTATTCAATTGAATTGGGTTGGGATTTGCTTGTGTTACATTTGCCGCTGAATTATATTAAATGTATTAATAGTAGACCAATGGAACAAAGTTTCGGTGATGATTTGGCGGGGCCTTGGCGCTTATGCTGCAGATGGATGTAATGGTACGCGAAGACAGCCAAAATAGGCTATCGCCGGTGCAGCTTGTATGCGTGTTGGGTGTATTACTTGACCCCTCAATTTATATCAACTGGAGGAATATGTGGGATATGTGAATCCTTCACTGACCTGGAGAACAGAGATATGCCAGGATGCGGCTTTTGCGCGCGATTTAATTCCCCTTCTTCCCAAGAGTAAAAAAAAGCAGCTTATACAAGGTACGTTCTCGGCAGTTTCTCCACTACTAAGTTGCCTATGATGACGCTGCCATAGCGCGCGGCTGAAAGACAAAGGTAACTGGTAATATAAATCAGTGGTTTTGCTTACATATACTAAGCCACGCATGTTCTTCAAGGCCACAGACAAGTACATGAGGTCCCAGATTCGAGCCTCTGATTTAGGAATTGTTTTCTATTTGGCAGATTTGAAATAGCATCTCCATTTCGTATCCAAGCTTCTGCTACATTGCCATACCTGATTGCTCTACCCAATTCTGCTAGGCCGTCTTTGGAAATGGATCAAGAAAACATCCCATCGAAAGCAAAAAGGGGATTTAGCAACAGGGATATGTACGCCACAATACACAAAGGCTTCTTTGTGCACACTTATAATTAACTTGCGTTTCAGGGCTGTGATACAAAAGACAGATGAAGAACAGAAACAGCTTTACGCCTTTATCAACAAACACAGTCAATTCTCGGAAGAAGAGAAATACTCTTTACAGATTGACAGCGTTCCCGCGTTTATAAAACAGTGGAATCTGGCCATCGATTCAAGAGGCAAATTCGAAGCGAGCCATGAGCATGGAGTTGGGCTTGCAGCTCGAAGAGCTCAGCAATTTGCAGAATCTGCCTACGATGTCTTACAGCACATGAACCCTATCGTGCAGCTCGTACAAGACTTTGGCGCGCCGTATGGTGGAATGGCCATTGGAATAATCTCTTTTCTGTTTACCGTATGAATCTTTGCCATTGTTCATGTCAAATTAAACTAATCAAACTTCTCAGGTTATCAGAAACCGAGCCAAGTTAGAGGCTAGCATATATGATACACTACTTCAAATCAGAGACAGAACCGCTGGACTGGAAGTATTTCGGCATATTTATGACGACGATCATGAGCTTGATCAGCAACTACAGTCCAAAATTGTCCAGGCTTATAAAAGCTTCATGAGTTTTTGCATAGAAGCTACAAGGTTTTACTCTAGTGGAAGCATGAGTTAGTATCTTTATCATCCTGTACTATTGGCATCCGCTTATTTGTTCAGGGCGATGGCTTAGATTTACCTGGAGCTTTTCACATTCTTTGGAAGATCGAGCATCTGAGGTCCAAAGGTCTCTCGTGGACGTGAGATATACCAGCGAAGAGCTATTAAGCAAAAATGTCGATAGAATCAAACAGATTAATCTTGGTTAGTCCCTTCCTCCATTCCAGAGGGCACATGCTGACGTCGGCCATAGACCAGACGGAAGAAATTAAACGTAAGTTCCCTCTACATGGTGAAACTTCTTGCAATTATCAACTCATGGATATCCAAAGGCCTTCAAGAACAAATAGAAAGTAAGCTTACACAATAGCGCCCATATGATATGCTTGGTATTGTACTCATAAACATTTCAGAACTGCAGATAGGCCGTGATAACGATCGTCTGCTGGCGATCCAGAAGCTACTACATCTCGAAATATACTCTCAGGAGTATGAATGGGAACTGCTGCAGAGGTACCACCGTAATGCCGATGCATATTTTGATCAGCAATGTTCTTTATTAGAGGTTATGAAAGGGTCTCGGCTTGAAACCTTCAAAAATAACCCGAAAATACGCCAATGGCAATATTCTGAACATTCATGCACACTGATTTTGGCAGGATATAACCACGACATTTACTCCGGGATGTGCTGGCTCTCTCCCTTTGCATTGGATACAATCCAAAATCTGAGAGGATCGCAGGATAATAACGTATACGCTTTCTACATTCTTGGGCAACGCGATCATGATTCATTCTCTCAGGTCCTCTGGTGCATTTTATTTCAGCTACTAAGACAAACGAATGAAGCTTTACAGGATGATACTCAGTATGCAGAGTTACACGCAGAAATCCAGAAGTACCAGAAAGCGACCGAAACCGGAGGATCGAAACATACTTTGCATGATTACAGCGACGTAACTGATACACTTCTCCGAAAGGCAGCTGTGAGGATTATGAAGATGATTAACCAGAATAAAACTGTATGGATTATCCTAGATCGCGTGGATCAATGCAAATCAAGCGCAAAAGCAAAGCATCAAAAAAGATTAATAAAAGCATTGGTCTATATGCTTGAAAATACTACTATTCGAATAAGGATTCTTGCTATTGTTAATGGGTATGACTGGAAAGTGGAAGAACAGCACGACGAATTCGGAGCAAGTAACCAGTCTAGTGTTATTGTCGATACACACAAACAACGATTAATTAGTTCAATATGTGGATAGTATGATTAAACATCTTATGGTTGCAATAATAGTTGTCTTGAAGTTTGGATTAGAATTCTACTCGATCTATGTGGCGGATATACTCCAGTTCTGTCTTATTGGCATCGATAGCCCTTAACCAGTATGTAATAAGGTCTAGGCTTCACTGAACTTCTAATCCAAGTGTTCGTAGCCAGGTCTTCCATTCATTTATTTCTCAAGCTAAATTATCATTATCTCGCGGTGTTGTGCGCCATGTAACCAGTCAATTCCATACCTTGATTCAAGGTGCTCAGTCAACTGCACAATACCAACTCGTTGGTAAACCTTCAATTCTCCCCTCCGCAGGCGCGTGTCCGACAAAACAAGACATACCCTTGGGAAGAGTGCAAAGAGATAGAATGCCCTTATCTCGCCCCTAACTGGATCATTGAAAAGATAATCCGCCGAAAAAGGTAATCTTACGGACGGTACTTTGCACGAAGACGCTTCAGAAAGCCCTATCTCAAGTTCAAAGGTGGTCATATCCCTTGGCGATAGGAAGGCTGGGTTGACAACCAAGGTGGCTGAGCGTAAAAGACCTGAAACAACCAAGGTGGCGGATGAAACCTCGCCATAATAGTTCTTCCCTTTGGCTTTGACTTGAACCGAACGGATTATTGGCTGTCGGTAAGATGATTTTTGCCAGGTATGGTCTGTATTACGAACGTGGGTCTGTTCGGGTGAGAGCCAAATGTCTTCTGCGTTCAAATAGCGAACGCCTGCATTTACAGACACCCATGACCAGGAAGGGCCAATATATTCCCGAGAGCGATTTAGATGACTTGAAGGTTTATCGGCAGCCCAAGCAAGATCGAGAAATAGGGATGACTTCCATAGCCCCGCGTGATAATCGCCAAGGAAAGGAGCCATGCGATGTGCAAGACCTGATAGCGCTGGAAGGCGATCCGTCTGTTTCGTCAATTTTAGCTTGGAGTAGTGCTCGACGAGACCATGCCACTGTTTGACGGGCAGAAGTATTTCTTTCATTTGTAAGTTATAAGTCCTCAAAGCATCCTCCCTTGATGCTCTGAGTTTCTGCTCTCGAGTATCAAGTTGATCATTGACCTCATCAAAATCTGGATCGAGTCTTCCAATTGACTGCCGCTCATTCACTTGTGATATCACAGATTGTACAGCGTCCTCTCTGCTTGAGCTCTCACTTTCGCTTTCGGGTTGGTCATTGCTAATTTTCAGCTGTGACGCAATCGCGAATAATGATTTCAGATTGAGACTATTCGACAACCCTCCGCATTCGCAAATTGTGTGTTCACAACACTCCCAAATCATCTCCCGTAGGCAGAAATGAAGGACTCTGGGCGACAGTACTCGCTCCTGGAATACCCAGGCTCTGGAGAGCAGCGGATTGTCCCGTGTTGGCATCGCGGTTGGATTGGTGGCCCAATGGGGAAGCTTACGACGAACTTTGAGACTGAAGTTGTCTTGAGCCGAATTTGTGACTTCCAATGAGTGCTCAGCGTATTCATCTGCCTGGGCTGGGAAGCATCCAGTCGAGTTGGAATTAGACCAAGTTGCAGCCAGTGTGAGACATGATTGATGGTAAATGTCGGCCATTTTTGCGGATTGAAGCTCCCAATCCATTGGGTCGTCTTGAATAATACAAAGCGCGTCAATCCAGAGGTAGGAAATGTTGAGCTCCAAGCAGAACCGAGCGGCGTCCTGGAACGTTTTGGGAAGCTCTTCCCACAGTATTCCCTCTTTTCTGTTGCCAATATTCTCGATGGTGGTGATAAAATTGTGATCCAAGCTCCAACGGTGACTCAAAGTAGCGTATTTGTCTAGAGCTTTGTCTGGTTCGGTGAGCCTGACCGTGATGTTGCCTTCAGTAGAAGCTTCAAGTGAGAGAACCCTGTCTGGCAAAGGAGAGAGCTTTGGAGGATGACATAGATGATCATTGTCACACTCTTCCATTTTTGCTTTCACCCACTCTATTGCTTGTTTAGATATGGGGTAGCCATTGCGGGTCGATCTTGACCAGAATACTTTCCGTAGCGTCGGATCCGGGTCTGAGATATTGGTGAGCATAAGGCAATATTGCATGAATAGAATAGTCCTTACGAGCTTTGTCAGTGAAAAACTCTATCACGACTCTTGGCTTTCGCTTTTCCTTAACGAAGGAGATTTCTAAGAAGAGTGTATCGCCGGAGAAGGCATAGCCATTGACAGTAGAGACATCCCTCGCAAATGACCAAGTTTCATCTTGCATAAGAAGAATTCCCTGTCGCAAAATAGAACAGAATTGGCATTTTTTGACAAGTGCTGATTGATCTAATTTGCTGGGTGTAAATTCGATGGCTAGCCTCGCTCCCGGTCTCTTTTGTTTGAGATCATTGCAGACTTCACAGTTCGCCATTGAGTAGCGAAGCGCCCTGCTAGTAAGAAAAGATAAGAATAATAATAGACTGGAAGTGTTGTCACCATTGAAGCCTTTTTGCGATCGAATCATCGACCTTATCTCGGTGAGATTGGCTTGAGTCTAATATTCTTCTGGTTGGGCTTCTGCCTGGATTGTATGCCTTGGCTATGTAATTAGTGGGCACCCTCGTGTTAATTGTTGAATCAGCCTAACAGATTCAGATTGACTCGTTTCCTGCCGGGCGGCAACAGTCCTTGCCAAATTATTTAGGGAATGATATAATCATGTACGGAGCAGTTAACAGTATTTATATCACTACCATGTGCAAAATAACAACGACACATTTGTTGTAGTCTGGCCGGTGTTAGGCGGCTGAATTTACATGTACTTACGGTTCTCTCTGGGAGAGATGCGACAGATCCAAGTAGAGTTGACTGTACTAGACAGGTAGTCAATTCTGTCATAAAAGGTAGTGTATTACTTGAAAATTTATCTAATTCTGTTATATATATTCATTTTTCTTCCCTTTGTGAAAGCGGAAGGTAGAAATCTTCAACTACCCTAGGTACTGCCTGGTGGTAGACTTGAACAGTTTGTATTATGTGATCATCTGCCGTTGCTTTCCCTTGTTCTTTGTTGCTCCTTTAACATCAATGCTCCCTGATAGATATTATGCTCACTATATTCTCACCGTCAATAGCTAGTCTCATTTTTCGAGGTAATATTGATATACTAGTTCGTCGCACAATAAAGGTAAAGAAAGATCTTGATCTGCCAGGGTTTCGGTTTCACCAAGTCTGTCGTTTCCACGCCTCAAGGCTGACAGTGGCTCCAGAAATAGCCCGAAGGAAGCGCGCTAGCATCCTTTCTAGAAACAGCAACTCCCGGGGCCCCTTTTTTAATTTTCTCAGAAAGACCATCAGTCAGGCATCTATCTCTCTTCTACTTCATCATCTCTGTTCAGCCCCGTCAATGATCGATAAAAGTCACGCAGCATGAGCCGAGCTGTTTGGCTCGATGGCCTCCGGGGCATCGCGGCGGCCATTGTGGCGACTGACCACTATTTCATGGGCGCCGTGTTGCACGCCGGCTTCAGGTCCTTCTGGGCGGATCCGCCCGAGGAGAATCGTAAACTCATGCAACTGCCTCCCTTTCGCCTGATCTTCGCTGCGCACGCTATGGTGCCCTTGTTCTTTGTCATTTCAGGTTACGCCATCTCGATCAACCTCATCCGACTAAGGACCGCCAATAACAGTGAGGGCTTCCTTCGCCGGCTGTCTTCGGCGGCCACGCGCCGCGGCTTGCGCATTTATCTCCCCGTGTTCTGCATCACCGTCATTTCGCAGATCCTCTTCTTTCTCAATCTCTTTTCATGGGTACCTGGAGATGACATTGTATGGGGCCGAAAGCCTTGGACTGCACCATGGTTCCATGTTACCTTTGTCGTTCGGTACATGCTCGACAACATCAACATCATCGCCATCCAATACAACGGTGGTCTTAATGGCCAGCTTTGGACTATGGCTCTCGAATTCCGCGGGTCTTGCGTTGTCTACCTCGCTCTCCTGGGTCTGGCATTTTGGCAGCCGAGGCCTCGACTTTGGCTGCTTGTAGCTTCGATGGCTTACTGGTTCTACTTTGGGTATTGGGACGTGGTGGGATTTCTGGCGGGGTACTGGTTGGCTGAGCTGCACGTCTTGTCCGAGTTGCAGACTGTCAGCACCGAGGCAGAATACCTATTCTGGCTCAAACCATATATCCCCGTTCAGGCGCGATCTGTCAACTTCACCGCCGTCCGAACGTGGGTCATGTTTGTCGTCGGCATCTGGTTTCTCTGCTTGAGCGACGACGGTGCTCTCCCGCCGGGATATCAGTTCTTACAAATTGCCGAATCCTCGCGATGGGATGGAAATTGGGGGACCATTGACAAGACGTGGAAGACAGTTGGCTCCGTGCTGGTTGTCTCTGCAATCAGCGCCACAGAAGTACTTCAACGGCCCCTCAACTCCAAGTTCGTACAGTATTTGGGGAGGATCTCTTTCTCCTTGTACCTCGTACATCAATCCATTTACCACTTGTTCAGCGACCCTGTCAGGAATATGCTTTGGTTCATAGCCACAGGGGGAACGGAATCCGAGGTTGGCGCGAGTGAAAACAAATTTGCAGGCGCAGTCTGTTGGATTGGGGGCTACATCATCCTCTCAACAATCAACTTGTATGCGGCAAACTTATACACGAGATTCGTCGACGAGCGATGCATAAATATTGCAAAACGTTTCGACCAATGGGTCTCCTAGTAACTGTTGGAACAGCGATGACCATCAAATGCAGCCTGCAGCATATTTTCGGCTGCAAAAAACAGAAGACATCCAACTCAAAAGAGAGCGAGGATATGAGACATGAGAATATGGAGGTTAGCACACTTAGATCTGGAACTACATGATATAGAAGAAAGAAAATGTTACGAGTATGAAAGGAAATTTCTACAAGATCTAGTTTTAAAGTATTGCACAACTTTCTTGATAATGCCAGTATCGGTGTTATACATCTATCCGTAACGTAGGTCTTTGCCATGGCAAGGGGTTGTTTCCGAAAGAAATTAACATCCTCTTCGCCTGGATCTTGAGGAACGATGATCTGTTCGGATAGATCTGGAATATTCGAAAACCTGCCATCCTCTGAAATCATTACTACTACTCCATTTGCCTTCATAAGAGTGTACACGCATGCTCTATTAGATAATCTTCAAACTAGCGAATTAGCGTGCTATCCGGAGTAAGCATCGCTCATGAATGCTGGCTATGTCATTCAAATCATCTTTCCGGAACGTATCCGGCGCTAAAAACAACCCTGTAGATCCCAAAACAGAGGCTTCATGGCGAATAATAGGAATGATCATGTGTAAACAAGTTGTCGTAGTCCGAGGTACTAGAATCCGAGGTATTGGAATCCGAGGTTTATAAGCCTACCAATATTCCAATACTTATTGAAGCAATACCCAGCGTCTTCGTGCCAATATTGTCGGTGTCCTATGTCCTACCTATTCTGGTTTTACATATTGTGAAAATGGAGACAACCCGCAGCATTCATCCCAACCAGCAAAAGCTCATCGACCGGGCTCGAGAATTCTTGGCCGAAGTTGAAGACTTGTAAGTAAGGGATCTTGACAAAGACATTATAATCATACCTTGAGCGCTCATTTCCCTATAGAACTCCGGGCAAAGATCTTGAAGCGACACTGAACCGAGACTACGGTCCTGGAAACCCATACTATGATGACTTCTGCCACCTAATTCGACAAGCTCTCGAGAACGACGAAGGTTGGGTGGCAATCGACGAGATAGATGGTCCAAAGTATCGTCGCACAAGGATCAGTCCTCCGTCTGAGTTGAACCGTCACTTTAGCATTACGACCGTTTACATGGACAGCCAAGAAGAATATCGCGGCCAGTACCACCTCCACCCATACGGCGAACTCAACTGTGTCGTTCAGTTGGATTCATCAGCCGAGTTGATGGGAATGTCCGGGTGGCAAGGCTCCGGTTGGACTTCGCCAGGTCCCGGGACTCATCACTATCCAGAGGTCCGCGGAGGCGCCCTGGTGGCTCTCTTTTTCCTGCCGGCCGGCCGCATATCCTATAAGAGATCGAAACCGGGAGATCCGCAGCCAATAGCTATCTAATGGGGAATAGGAACCGGTTCGGAGGCTAGTGCATCTTAGTTGGCGATGTGTGTGTGAGTCTGACAAACCTAGTCAACGTAGGCGATCCCCGCATTAAATAAGCAGCTTTATTAGAGTAATAAACTGGGCAACGTTTCTTGAGTCCTATTTATCATTGTCATAACCCAAAACCCTTGCTCTTCTATCCCCTCAAACCTAACTGTTACCGTCATCATGCCTCGCCATAAAGTGGCCGAAGAGAGAAAACGAATTGCGAAAGCCTGCATCCTTTGCCAGACCAACAAGACAAAATGCGATGGTCTCTGTCCTTGCAGCCAGTGTATTAAGCGGGAGAGATCCACCGCCTGTTCTTATTCATCACACAAACGCTTATACGGACGCCAACGGCGATGGCCAAAAGACGCGGACGCGGACGCGGACATCTCCAAACCAACACAAAAAGATGCCAAAGAGGCTGGCGATTCACCATTCGATCACTCTGACCCACATATTAAGCGCACGCAACTTCATGAAGATGATGAAAAACATGGCATACATATTGCGATCCCAAAACTACCCAGCACTATGCGCGATACAAAAGGACAGTCAAGTACGTAGTCATCAATGCACCCAGGTTCCCAAGCACACAACGGATAAAAAGGCGCTCATGTTTTTGATAACGCTTGCTAAACTGTTTTATAAATTCTTGTAGTGTACTATGGAGATTGCGCGGCGCTCTCTTTCCTCCAAAACATACAAGAACTCATACAGGGCGAACAAGAACTCGCCGATGCAGCCAAAGAGCTCTCATCGCTCTCAGTAGTAGAAGAAGTTCCCTCGACGGATGGTGAAAGTGTGTTGGCCTATGATAATGCGAATCTTGGCGACCTGGAAGCTTTGGTTCAGGCATTCTTCACATCGGTATTATTCCCTTCCCACAAACCTAAGGAACTACGCGATTTTGAATATACTAACTTGTCAACTTGATTATAGACGTGTGGTATCCTCGATATTATGGACCGATCTTATATAGAGAACCTGCTCAGCTGCTGGATTAATGGGAATATTTCCGTCACAAGTAGCAGCGCTGCTATATTGTATCTCGTACTTGCTTCCGCTTCTCAAATACGAAGCAACTCTGCGCAAGATCACCACCGCTCTCAGTCATTCTTTTATCACGGCCGACGAATTGCACTTCTAGAACTGACAGAGTACCCTAGTATGGAAACAACACAGGCATTTATGTTGATAAGTTTATACATGCTTGGCAGCTGTCGACGAGATGGAGCGCACTTGAATCTGGGCATTGCAATCAGCGCGGCAAAAGCACTCGGGTATCATAGAACTGAAGCTACTTTTACCCAGTGCGAAGAGAACAAGCAATTGAGGTAGGGGACACATCCTCGTTTGAAAAGATGCGGCATTATTAATACAGCCAAAATAGGAAGCGGATATGGCGCACCTTGTGCTATCACGATTTATTCTTCTGCGCCATGATGGGGAGAGCTCCATTGGCCGCTGCGATGGATTCCGCCGAAGAAGAAGACAACCGGCAACCCGACCCAAAACATCCCGATAAATGCCAACAGCTTGGCATGTACGAATCAGCACGAGCCTTTTCGATTTTAAAACAAACCGTCCTCGAGATATACACAAAACACTCTGCGCCGCTGGAGCGACTCCAACGACTCTCTCGACAGCTTCGCGAAATGGGAACAGCGCTCCCTTTTGAACTTCGCAGTATCAGCCCCGCAGCATTTCCAGAGCATAAATGTCCTAAGACGAGACAGCTCATCATACGGAACGCTACTGTTGCCTGCAACTATTATTTCAGCATGATGCTTTTGACGAGGCCATTTCTCATCGCTTGTCTTAGGGCGAAGTACAACAAAACACCAAAATCGACTCAAAGCCCTGAGTCGAATGACGACTCTCAAGAATCTTCAGAGGTTGACAAGAATGTCAAGCATGGTGCTATGACTTCGTTTGATACAGCTCTAAAGACAATCCAGCTGCTACATGAGTTGTATGTCAATGGAGTATTGTTTAACAATATGCCACTTGTTGTGTAAGTCACATTTCTCTATGAAAGTATCTGACATGAACTTGCTGACTTTACATCCAGGGCATGGACTTTTGTTTCGGCCTTGACCGTTTGTGCCGCCTACTTCGGACGACTAGGCGACGCCCGAGAATGCGAACTCGTCATCTACAGAGCGAATCAGATACTGCAGCATTTCATGCCATACAGTCCCCAAGCGAAGCAGTACGACCTTATTTTGAAGAAGCTATCCCGAGTTGCACTGAGCTGTATAAGCGGCTCTGGAGACCAGCCCTACGACAACAGCAACTTGTTCTGGTCCGACTTATTCAGACTGACTCCAGCGCATCTACATAAGCTGAAGGAAGAGGAGACTGATTCAACTTTGGATATCAGTGAATTGTTTGGATTGGGCATACCAGAAGGAGATGCCTGCTCTCTGTCGGAAAGGTTTGGAGCATCACTGGAAACTGCCCAGACGGACACGAGTATGAGTGATATTTTTCACTTTCCGGATGGGGCGTATAAGGACTTCTCTAATTACATGTTGATGACTGACGATTTTCTTTCTGAGCAGCAAGATTTCTTCTTGAACATCTGATGCCTTATGAGCGGTATCACTGCTTTCCAGTTCAGCTGTTTCTTGCATTTATTCAGTGTAGTTCTTTAGCATGCCGAACGCTCATTTTGCCTCCTCAAATTTTAAGACTTAAATTTCACAAAATTTATCTCTCCCGCTTAAATTTATGCTGATTCCACTAACAAAAGATATATTTGCCTCTGAATGTGACAAACGTGTATCGCGGCAAAGACAAGGGAATGGCATGAGTGGTAAGAGAATAATGCTGACTCATCAAGACATGATGCTCCGCAAAACGATCGCATCCTTAGTGCACGTGACTTTCAGTCACGGAATTCAGTTCTTCCGATCCGACGCGTACATTCATCGCCTATTGTCGCATCTCCTCCAGCCATTTTCTTCATCATGCATCACATCACCAACGACTGACCATGGCAACGCCATGCATCGCCGCCGACGACGACGATCCCACGCAGCCTTTCTCGTCTCCCATCGGGTTAGTGAAATAGTCCCTGTGTGATTCCACTGGGCGACACGCCTAAGTGGATTGCCGTGCCGCTCTACTCGATGGCTTGTTCAGAGACGGCCCCCTGCGAAGCAAGACCAGGTTCTCTCTCGGGAAAACCAATAAAATTCCGTCGCATACTCAGCACGTTTGCACTTGTGTGAATCTGCTGAAATGGGCGGGGTCTTGTAGGCCGCTGGTGGTGAGAAATGGACGATGGCTCTCAGGCTTGAGTCTGCGGGAGGTTGTTACTCGCTTCATGCCGGTGACTCCTCGCTCCCATCAGTTGCTATTAGCAGTTCTCTCTCTGTATCAATACCGTCCGGTGGAGTGGTGGGACTTTCCACTATATCCGATTCCGTCTCGCCTCTGGCCGTGTGCCAGCGACTTTTGCCTACATCGCGTCCCCGTTCGCTGCTTTTGGTGGTCTACTAACGTCTTAGGTCCAAGTCGTGATCACATACCGCAAGGCATAGATGAAGCTCAGGCCAATCGTGATGAGGATCACGATGGCGTCGAGAATAAAGACGATGATGTGACTTTGTCAGACCCCAGCGACTGCGATACAGAGACCATCGAGCCCAACATCTCTTATCAGAATAATGCTGTTACGTGGAAGGATGACACCAACCAAACTCAGCATGCTGATGGCATCCATCTCGATATCTACCTCGACACTTTGACCAACACGTCTCTTTTCAAGCTCTATTGCAACATTCACCACAAAGGCAGTAAAGCCAAAGGCCAGAAACATACCATCTTTTTGTTCATACATCCCGAATCAGTGCGAGCTATTACGTTGGATAGTGGGAGATCCGCAGGACCGAGCTCCTCCAAAATCAGTCGCCAGATTTTGTCCTTTTCCATCGCACATCAACCGTCTTTTATTATTCCCAAAGGCTATGTTCTAGAGTCCAAGCAGAGAAGCAAAGGCCTTTTGAATGCAGTGCTCGCCCTGGCCAACGTGACTGATTTCAGCGTCCATCTCAACAGTTCCAACATAACCATACCCAAACAGACGCGGCTGGAGTCGGTCGCCCGAATCTTTTCACTGAATTCCGCACATAACCGGCCATTGACGAACAAAAGATGTGCCAATCTGGAGTCGTTGTATGGCGGCAGAGGAGGCGAAGTCGCTAATCCAAGCAGAGATGTGGGCAAGACACCTATCCAGGCTGATCTGCCCCCATCTTACGACGAACCAGAACGTGGACAAATTTCTAGTAAGCACGCACACCTTATCCCATTCTCCGGTTTTTTTGTCTTGATCCATCAAGGCTAACTCATTCCTCTCAGATAAGCGCCGACGTATTGATTCTGATGTTACGAATGACAAGTCTCCCGCAGTCCACGATGATCTGTTTGAATCTATTCGTAGCCATCTCAATGGTATAGAGAGCCGCATTTGCAATCATATCGATGGCATGGAGAGTCGAATCAACACTCGCCTCGACAGTATCGAGGGCCGTTTGAAGCAACTCGAAGACAAGGTCTCGGATGCACTAGATGTTGATCGTGATCAATACATTCTAGAAGAAATCGGTGAACAACTGGATGATTGCATAACAGGTGTAAAAATTGAATCCGAGGAGCTGTTCAAAGCCATTGATGACCGAGCAGACATGACAATAGAGCGATTAGAACAAGAGGTGAACGAGAGAATCGACCAGTTGGGAGCAGAGGTCAAGGACAACACAGCGGAACTCGTAGAGGAAAGTCTGAAGAAGAAGCTAGTCAATGCGAGTTTACGAATTGATGGTAGCGTCTTTCTGGACATATAACATTGCTCTTTAATACAACGATAAATTTCTTCAAATTACATATTGTGAGACACTTGAAACACACAGAGAAGAGTAGTGAAGTTAAAGAAGGGAACAAGCAGTAGATTAGCTACGAGTTTGCAGCTAGGTATCCAATAATGACCGTATTTATCTTTAAACTCATTCAAACAAAGAGGAAAACCTCTTCTTTTATAGTTCTCTTTCAAGCCTCGAAGTCGTAGCTTGAATCTAGGCACTTCCTTTCAGCATTCTAGCTTCTAGGCGCCTGACACATACTACATTCGATTCATAAATGCTTCATACAATTGTAATCTCACATTTTGGTAAGAGGCAATGCTCGTACGGACAACTCAATTCTACGAGATGTCAGGGAATTTTGCATGTCGAGAGGACGACCACCAGCTTTCTGCCGCTTCCCTAGAAGAAATGGTATAAGGGTGGTTTTGGCCAAGAACTCGCAACCGAGCTTCGGCACACTCGTCCATCTTCCACCTGCCATCCGCATCTCGACCTTGGCTTTTCCAAATGAGAGCAATATTGTTCAAGCTCGTCAGAGTATGAGGATGCTCTGGCCCGAGCTTCGTCTTGCAAATCTCCACCACTTCCGACTGTAGCTTGGCAGCGACTTGATGTTTGCCTTGAGCGCAGTATATCAAGGCGAGGTTGTTCATGCTGGCGAGCGTATAAGGATGGTCTGGCCCCAATATATTCCCTCGCATCTCCAATGCCTCTTCTTGCAGAGATTGGGCCTCGTAAAGGCGGCCTTGGAGCCTGTATGTTGATGCTAAGCTGTTCATGCATGTGAGTGTATCGGGATGTTCTCCCCCGAGCTTCATCCTGAGGGAGACGAGGGCTTGTGCTTGAAGAGTCTCGGCTTCCCCTAATTTTCCCTGGAGCCGGTATATCGACCCCAAGTTATTCAAGCTGGTCAGAGTTAGGTGATGATCAGGACCGAATTTGTTTCTGTAGCTGTCAACCACTTCTTTCTGTGTAGTCTCTGCGTCCGTATAACGGCCTTGGGCTCTGTAAATTGATGCCAGGTTTGATTTACTTGTTAAAGTTCTTGGATGATCTGGCCCTAAAATTCGTTCTCGATAGGGTACTACCCTGACTTGGGTGTCCATTGCCTTCTTCCACCGGCCCTTGGCTTTGTATACCAACGCTAGGTTATTATCCAGGATCATCTCCGTTCGATGGAGAATGCTACTGCTTCTTTTTCCGGATGCATCAACTGCTTGGTTGAACAATTCCTCGGCCCTGTCATATTGTCCTTGGTCCATGAGTATCAACGCAATTAGTGTCAAAGTTTTCGTATCATCCTTGTCTGCCTTTTGTCGCGCTATTAATGCTTGTTCGGCCAATTGCATCGCAATCTCGTATCTGCCTTGTAGCCGCGCAAATCGGCCTCCGTTGTGTAGAAGATTTGCAAAATCTTCCAGCAAACGATGGACTGGTTGATAGTTGGCTGCCGCTTGGACATGGGCAAAGAGCTCTTCGCAGGTTGCCCAGCTGGAGTAGATGCTTCTCGGAAATGCCATTGCTAGCCTCCTAATAAATTGCTGCTCAAATATTTGTAATTGAGACGCGTCCAGATTCTTCTTCACTGAGAGCTGGATAAGCCCGTGCATCTCGAACACTTGCTTCGTCCCATTCGCTGTGATGAGGCAGTGATTCAGTAATATCTCCAAGTCCTGATTTAATAAGACGTCTAAGTCGCCGCTTGCCTCATCCAATGTGTCTCCACTGGGAGAAACATCCGTCAATTGAACGCTGTGATCTCCTACAAAGGGTCTCAGTAACCATTTTGGAATGCCTCGGCGATCAAAAAAGCTCATGAGCGATAAGAGATCAGTCGCAGATGAGCTTTGTGAGCGAATAGCATCAAGTGATAACTTGAAAGTCTTAAAAAGACTTTTGTGAATCTGTCCGCTTCGATCGGGGCTGAGATATTCCAACTCTAATAATTTAATTTTTGCCTCTTCGCTGTCTCTTAATTGTATAAGTTGCTTCTCAGTATTGAGTAGCGCCTGTCGTGAATATGTTAGCTATTTGGGAATGCTGATGGGTCCGACATGGAATTAGATTGATCGTGGACTTACTGCCTTTCTCTCTTCTTTCTCCTCTGCCGTTTCCCTTGCCGTCCGCTGTTCTTCCGATAACTCCGGCATATCTTCATCAGAAGAAACTTTTGCCCAATCTCCATGGTGATCGACTCTTTCCCAACCTCCATGATCAACGATGCGGTCGTCTCTATCACCCTCATACATAAAAGGATCATCAGGAACATCTTCCTCGTCTAAATCAACTGTCGAAGGCGATGAATCACCAAGATTTGATGATTTGGTGAATGGCTTAGCCAAGATGTTTCTTGAGATGAACTTGGTATGGTCGATCTGGTTACGCCTTGGGCGTAAATCATCGTGGGAAGCTTTGACTAATTGGTAACCCAATGGATTACCCTCGTCATTGAGGTATCGAGTAATCGAAACAGGATACTCATCATCGGTGAGCCGCCCTGCTGGTACATTTTGTACATTCAACGGCTCTGCTGATGCATATTGTACATATTTGGCCACTCGACAAATTGCTAGCGGAATCATGGAAAGTGATTTCACGAGACCACTTGCTGCGTCAATCCTTGGAACTGGTTCTTTCATTGTCCGTCTCAGTTTCGTTTCTAGAAGAGAGACGGCATTAGATACTGATATAGGTCCAATCTCAATCACGTCTTGCTGGTTTCCAGTTAGTCCATAAGCCACATCTCTGCGGCGGGTTGTGACGACGATTGTCCCATTTCGGCTCTTAGGTAGGTAGAGTTCGTCCTGGAAAATGCTATGATCGTTGGCACCATCCAGGAATAATATCCATCGACCATTTCGTTCTTCGGAGAGCCAACGGTGCGAAATTTGTATCGAAGCTGCCGTACTCTCTGGTCTCCACGAGCTGAGATTGGATGCAATTGTTCTGAAACTTTCGTTGATGCTCGACTGACTTTCGGCGTTGACCCAGAATACAGACATTTTTGCTGATGCGACCAAACGATAAGCTAGTTCAATAGCTAATTGAGTTTTGCCAATGCCACCTATGCCAACGAGGGCTAAACGAGCGGGAGGCGAAGAGCATGCATGGACGAGATCATGAAGAAGAATGTCGTGGCCAGTAAAATCTGGATCGTGGCGGAAAGGAAATATTATGATCGTCGCTGGTGGTGTGCGAGGTCGTGCTAAGGATGTCAGTTTCGCCTGGGTAATAGCTCAAGTTGTAGTTTCGCTTACCTATTATTGGTTGTTTATCAGATGCATTGTTGGCGATAGTTTCAAGAGCTAAAGACTGATTCTTGGCTTGAAATGCCCCAGAATCTATCACTTGTTGCAAAAATGCGTCGGCTTCCGGAGGAGGCTCACTATTAGGAATGAAATCTTGCCAATTCATGTCCAGCTCACAGTCCGGAATGGTATCTTCCACCAAAGAATTGTCAACATCCATGACTTCAGTTTCTACCAGCAGATCATTGATACTTTCAAGTATCCCTTGAGTCTCAGGAAGAGAGAGTTGTTGCTTTGAACCAAGGCGGGACAAATCATTGTCGGTGTTACCAGCCAAAACCTTATCGTCCGTTGACTTATCTACGACAGCATCCAGAGAAATGATGCGAAGAGAGAAGAGCATTATGCCTTGAAGATGCGCAGCCACATGCCTTGCAATTGTTTCAATATTTAATTGGCCTTGGCTTTGGGAGACTGGTATTTGAGGATTTGGTGTTTCTTGCTCTGATGACCCAGTGTCGGTGTCACTGTGCTGATCAAGTTGTACGGAGCCAGTCTCTGTCTTTATGCGCTTTGAACTTTCTGTGAGCTGCTCGCCTTTATTTGGAACCTTTAATAGTGTTTCTTTTGAGGGTTGACTATCTCGATCGGTATTTTGCTCATCGTTCATAGAAAGGCAACAAAGGGGACAAGTATCTTGTGGACGGGGAGCTCGAAGTCTGCTCTGGTGCACGATGATCTGGATCTGTTGCTCTGTAAAAACGTCCGAGTGCAGTCTTGATATGTGTTCTGAGAGGTCTTGTGATTTTGGGTATGTTGTCTCCTGGTTGTTGCATAATGGACAACTCCACCAAGCCGGCAAATGTACTTCTCGGTGCCAGTTCTGACCATGAGTTTCGAGCATGTGGCTAAACCAGGCTCTGGAAGTTGCGAATCGTTTTAAGGGCTCACTACACTTCTCTGAGAGACAGAGGAAAGGCTTAAAGTCCTCATTTAAATGCTTCCTAGATAAGGAGTGTGTTAGTAACCCGGTATTCTAAGGATCATAAAAGCGATGCTCATACTTCCATTTGTCCCCTTTGAACTCGTCCTCAGAGAGAGGTGAAAAGCACCAATCACAGACTAGACTAGCTTCTGATGGTTGCGGATAAGCGACAAGATTAGCAGCGACAGATTTTGTTTTGCTTTTTACAGAGCCGTCCTTTCTCTGCGAAAATCTCCTTTTGAACTCTTGGCTGTCAAGAGACGTAGGCTTGGATTCCTTGGACTGGTGAGATCTGGCTCCTAAATGTGACATAACTATTGGGCGAACCAGCCGTTTATATATATCGTTTACTGGAGTAGGAGGAGCAGCAACTGGTGGTGGATCAGCTTCCCATGTGGCAGCCTTTATCTGTGGAGCTGACTCTTCGTTTATAGTAGATAACTGTAACTGAGGTCGAGGTTGGAGCCTCACTTGACGAGATCGCCTATAGTGAAACTTTTGATACATATCCGTCATTGCGCGCGCGAGTTGCTCGATCAGAGATGGACTTGCGTCCGGATAGAATGAAGTGATGGCTAGGCGCGCGACTCCTTCGAATGAGGTAGAGTCAAATTTTGCCGCGAATTTTCCCAATTTAGTTGCCTGGCTTGCTTCTGATGATGATTGAATGGTCCCTCCAAGATGATGGAGTCGTTCGATGGCCCCCTCGATACCTCTTAGACTTTCTATGCTGATTTGGAGTTGAGGCTGAGGCGATGAAGCTCCGTCTGAATCGGAGACCTCAATATCCTCTCCATCAGAAGCATTCTCAGGTTCGAAAACTGCATTCTATATCAGCTTTCATCGAATAGAGATACAAAATGCCTGACGTACGATAGGTCAAATTTCTCTTCATAATATCTAGCAAACGAAGAGCCAGATCTTGTATATCGGCATGCCTCTGTAGCCTACGATCAAGGCACATTTCGGGAACGGCGAACACGCCTAAGAAGGCCGCCCATGCTGAAAATCGTTGTTGGTATTCCCCAACAACCTTTGCTCCATTAAGGTTGGCTTCGTCTTTTAGCCTCGAGATTTGTTCGGCGAATAGCTTCTCGCATTCGCTCGCGAGCTCATAGATTGGCTCGCCTGACTCAATACAGTCTTCATCCATGACTGTTCAGCAGCATGTGAATATATGTGTTCCGAGTGTTCATTTAGTAGGAGGCCCAATTCATGGGCAGGATGCGGCCGCGGGTAAGAAGAGAATGTGGAGAGTGGAAGTATGCGGGAAGAGACGAAAACTCCACAGTCGCATTTAACGGTGGATCGGATGCGCTACTCTCAGCTGTTTGAAGCAAGATTAAGAGTTTGTTCTCGGTAGATGAGAAGAGACTATTGCATGTAGGTACATGTAGTCATCGTCGAAATCCTCCATCTGTGGTTGACCCCGCCTTCATGCATTGTCTATAAATCCTGAGGATAAATTACCCCATCCATGTACTTGACTATACTTAACTCAATCATCTCTTCTGTTGCCACTGATGCCCCAACCTAGTTCTTGATTCATGAATATTTGGTTGCCAGTTGGCGTATTTGAACCTATCAACTATGTTCTGTCTTGGGTATTCGCCGTCCAGAAATTGGCCCGATGAGCATTCAATTTCATCTTCATTCCTCTGCAGTTACCGCATCATAGAATGTACCCAAAGGTATAGTAGCACGCACTTTGATCCTTAGCGTTATTACATGGGATGTTTATAGCGCAATAAGTCTTCATACTCGGACAGGGTTCAGGTGATATGCATGATCGTCTCCGGCCGGTAGCTTTGCTTATGAGAGGCTCACAAACCCCCGCTTTCAATCTTCAGCCGCAAACCGCACTCGCAACCACACAAAGGATCGTACTGGTCACACATGGTCTTATCCGTTGTAAACAGGCAATCAAATACACAGACATGCCATGCTTCCAACAGAGTCTCTTGGGTGGATTGGCTTTCAAGCACTAAAGGTGCGCTTGGTGGGCCGACTTGCACCGTTTGCAAGTCGCAAAGCAAGCGTAGATCGTCCCACCAGGATTCAAAACGACGCTGATCTATTGGATTGCGACCTGCGCGACATCTTGAAGACAGCAACTTTAGACGTCGACCTATCAGTCGAGGAATACCATGACTTACACCAGAGGGCACATGGTCTTTTGGTGTCTCTCGATCATATGGTGAATGAAGAGTTTATTGGAAGATATGAAGATGACGACAATTCTCTGGGCGAGTCTCACGATATCGCAAAAGTCGGCAGCGTCTACCCAAGGCTAGCTGCCTTGATGCTATTCCTCGATGCATCAAACCACAACCAATTCGACTTATTGAGCGACCCAAGCTCGTCTCTTTTTACCTTGCCTTCCGGAGCGATCAGAAACCAAGCTGTAAGCCAAATAGCGGCTTGGAAAGCAGCTTTACAGCGGTTGATAGCGAGATCAGATCAATCACAGAGCCGACATGATGCTTTCAGGCCACAGATGCGCCCAGATGAGCCAAAGCCCAAGCTGCATCAAAATACCGTGATGCAAAACCCTGTGGGCATTGTCATGGATGCCATTTTCAAGGAATTTCAACAAGTAAATTGCGGCATGACACACGAGATTAAGTTGAGAGTCTTGGATGAATCGCATACAGACTCAAGCCGGCCAAAAATTGAAATGCTCATGTCCTGTTGCCAGTCTGGGTGTGACTGGCAAGAGGCTGTTTGCGACTCTATTCAGTAATTGAACTTACTAAAACATATTGGTCATCAGAAGCACAAATCTGACAGATATATAGGGCGCCGATGAATCTCAGGAAGAAAAATAATATTTGCATCGCTATTCACGAAACATGGAAGCAACGTACAAAACTTCGCCTATTCTTTGACCAGAGAGGACTATTCGATATTACAGACGAGGAGCCGCCGATGGCCACGTCCCTTCATGACTATGAAGAAGAAACTCTGAATTCGTTATTCGATAAAAACATGTTCCGTCCAATCAGTCCCGGAGCCTATCTACAAGGCTTAGCCATAGAAAGATTTGATCACAAAGAAAAGACGTCGCTAGCCTTGGCCCTAGCTAGATGTCTCATGGTCTTTTTTGACAAAACCCTTGAGCGCGCATTTTGTAATTGGAATGCTAACAGTATATTCATCATGCGCTCAGCTCGTTCTCACGGGGAGCCGCCGTGGTGGCATATTTTGGTGAGATCACGTCCTCCTACCTCCAGGCAACCTAATATTCACGATAAAATCGGCCCTGGCAATCCAATTCTCCTGTCATTTGCCAAATTGTTGCTGGAAATTGTCAACGGTGAGCCGATTAAACTCGAGGTCGATCCACAAAATATTAACAAAAACATTGGGAATTGGGCTCAGATGTGTGGCTACGTGGAAGAGGCGCGACAAGACCGAAACAGCTTCTATCTTCAAGCTGTCCAAGGATGTTTGTATCTACACATGCACCTACAAAGAGGCCAAGATGAACAAACTGCTTTGTCAGGGATCGCCATGAGAGAGGTCATATATGAACAGATTGTCCGGAACCTAGAGAAGGAGCTTCATCCTGAGGGACTAAAGCGGAAACGCCGAGGATCATTTTCTGAACCTTCCCAATCCAACAAAGTATACATCACGGAGCCTTTACAACTGGATAATCGCCATGAAGAGAGCTTTACGTCTCGGGTCATGAAAAACACTCAGAGTATCTCATTATCTCACAGCAACATAAAGGATGATCCGTCCACACGGATCTTACGACGGAGTACTTCTAACTTTTCTACCTACAATAGTTCGGAAGCTCTCTCCAATAATTTGTTCGTAACTCACCTGTTTATGACCCTTTTATTAACTGGAGAAGGAGTTTGAGTATTAATTCGTGCCTTAGTTTCCGCTCTGCAACCATGACACCCATGGCTCCTCCAGACCGCGACCATTTTGATGTTGCGATTATCTGTGCCATCCCTACGGAATATAATGCTATTTGTCAAATATTCGATGAGTTTTGGGACGAGGACGGCGATCGCTACGGCAGAGCTGCCGGTGATCTCAATACCTACACAACAGGCCGCATTGGGAAGCACAACGTCGTCCTTGCGCTTCTCCCACAGATGGGAAAGTCCAATGCTGCAGCCGCAGCCGCTAGCTTCAGATCAAGTTATAACAACATCGAGTTGGCACTACTTGTGGGCGTTTGCGGAGGCGTGCCTCGCACTGATTCCTTTGCAGAGGATGAGATTCTCCTAGGCGATGTGGTGATTAGCAGGGCAGTTGTCCAATACGACTTTGGTAGGAAATATCCTAATGGGTTCGTACGCAAGAGCTCTTTTCAGGACAACCTAGGCAAAGCTTCAAAGAATATTCAAGGTCTCTTGAATACTTTTGAGACTGATAGGGGACTAAGTCTGCTTCAAAGACAAACGGCCCAGTTCTTGACACAGCTTCAAAACACGGGGCAAAACAAGAATCGTCGAACACTTAACAAGTACCGATACCCTGGGACGGCCAAAGACAGGCTATTTAGACCAGATTATCGTCACAAGCATCGCGACTCACGAGCTAGCACCTGCACTATTTGTAGCAGTGACACCAATGCTGTTTGCGAAGAGGCTTTGGGTGAGACTTGCGAGGCGCTGGGATGCGAAGAGAGCTATTTAGTCGAAAGGGAGCGTCTCCAGGAAAAACAAGAGCTTGAAGAGAGCAACCACGAGGAAGCACAGGAGCCCGCAATCCACATCGGTGCCGTCGCATCAGGCGATACAGTTCTGAAGTCTGGAGAGGATCGCGATAACATTGCGGCAAAAGAAGGTGTTATTGCCTTTGAGATGGAGGGAGCCGGCATTTGGGGAGAGATTCCCTGCATTATTGTAAAGGGGGTTTGTGATTACGCTGATTCTCACAAGAACAAGAGGTGGCAGGATTTTGCTGCCGCAACTGCAGCTGCAGCTGCAAAGGCTCTCTTACACAGATATCCCAAGACAGAGAAGACGAGATATGAATGAATTGAAGTATTAAAATTGTATTAAGAAGTGCACGGTATTGCTGGGAGCTGACTGATTCTCAACAACCCCACCACACCACAACTTTATGCATCTCACCACATTTGTCACTCCGTAGGCCTGTGACTGAGACTCTTGGCTTACGTATACTGTCTCCTACTGGCCCGAAGAGAAATGGTCGTGAGAGCTCAGACCGGTGAGCCCATAGTTTGACTTACAGTGGCTTTACATGACCATTGAACCTTTTCTGCTCCACATATCGGAGCCCTGGCCGAAATACCAATGATCCAGTAGACATCTGGGCTATTCCTTAAATAACAGCAGGTATAGAAGATCATGTGGATCAATAACGCTCTGCGAATTAAACTGGGTGCTTGGAAGGTCCGTTGATACTAAGTTAATAATTGCTTAATTACTTAAGACAAGCACGGCGAGCGAGACTAAGGGCAATAACAAGCTTTGCAGCTACTCCCACACTGGAATTCTGTATTCTTCACGCCTTAGGCCATTCGTGTGATAAAACTGGACGGCTGCAGCATGCCCACGCGGACATAATTGGCCTGGTGTAAAGCTCCCGGTATCGCGGTGTTAGTTACCTTGCCAAGTTTTACATGCAAAAATAGAATCCAGACAGCCCTCCAAGTCACCTAGCATGTAATTCCGTTTCATATAGTGACTCAAAAATCCCGTGTTCCAGTTATTTCATGCCCTGTGGCCCTATAAAGTTCAACCTTGTGCTGCATTTATGTGTTGTGACGTCAAGTTACGTCGTCATGCACACATCATCAAACTCATCGAAGCAACCCCATAGTGCTCACAAGCAGAACTTACTATTTTGTTATAAACCGTCCGCTTGCTTTTGTTTTTCCCCTTCGCTTGGTCATGCTCTTCAACTGTAGTATTACAACATATATACCCATCATGACTATGTGGGGTTATATTCACGCGATAGCAGACTATTTGCTGTCCTGGGTGAAACTCGTATGTTGGAAAAGTATGCAACACTTCTAGAATAGAATTTTGACACCTTTATAGGAGCAAAATGCGGAAATTGGGTGGCGTTCGTTCAATCGAAAGGTCATATTTGAAGACTCGTGTATCCCATGTCACCAGTGTGCCTGACTTTGACTGCAGACCGGAAAGTTAGAGCGCGAACAACAGACACTATGGAAGAAGCTCAAGCTTCTCGTCTTATTTAACCCACTCATGGAATGGATTGATAGGAGTCAACTCATGCGTTTATACATGCATGAAGAGTCAATTGCAGAAGGTTTGCACCAGGCGCATGATTTTTTCCTGATAGGACAGGTTGTTGATATAAGCTGCAGGGCGAAGAGAAAGAACAACGAGTTCCAGGAGGCGCATCAAGGCTTTCGTTGACGCCTATGGAATAAACATGCATGATTTCGAGCCCTCTGATATCAGTCGCTATCCTACCTTTGAAGATTTCTTCACTCGTTCACTCAAAACAGCGTCGCGTCCCATTTGTGATCTTGACGACCCTTCCCATGCCGTCGTGGTGGCTGACTCGAGAGTCGTCGTCTTCAATTCCATTGAGGAAGCAAAAGCGTTGTGGATCAAAGGCAAGAACTTTGGCCTCAATGATCTAGTCATGAGTAATGAAGTAGGTGATAAGTTTAGAGATGCTGCCATTGCGAGCTTTCGGCTTTCACCGCAGGACTACCACCGGTACCACTCACCTGTCCAGGGTACAATCCAAAGCTTTCAGAGCTTACCGGGCGATTACTACCAGGTCGATCCTGTAGCTTTACAAAGCAAGGTGGATATATTAACACGCAATAGACGGGATTTCGTTGTAATTGAGACGAAGGAGTTTGGGGAAGTTCTATTTGTGGCGATTGGTGCGACGGACGTCGGAAGCGTGCAGTAAGTTGTTGAATATACGGGAAACACTATAAAGTACTAACTGGCTACTTTAGTATCCACGAGAAATATCAGAGGACCGGGCAAACTGTTAAGAAAGGAGATGAACTGGGCGTTTTTCAGTTTGGAGGCTCATCTATTATTGTTGCTTTTCAACGTGGCAGTATCAAATTTGACGATGATCTGTTGGGACTAAGTGAGCAGAAAATCCAGACGTCTGTGGAGGTTGGTATGAGCCTGGGGTGTTCTACGTGAGAGGTTTCAGAGAGGGTCTTACATGAATATATGAGAAACTTTGCACATATTCTGCGTCCATTAGGTCTGTGCCATGGAGCTACGCAAGTTGGCCAATAGGAATAGTCTCTCGGCGAAACTCGAGCTCAGCCAACACCTCAGACTAAACAAGACCTTGGGGGCATTAGACTTATCTGCTCCCAGAATATTGGTCTGTGCAAATGTTGCTTCCGGTGTAAGGCAGGTAGGTTGTTCAGCGATCCAGTCTGCTTGAATTCGCCGCCTCCCTCCGCCTCGCCATATTCCCATTAGCCTATTAATTTACTCCAGGATACCGGCCAGCAGGAGTACTGACAACTACGTCGCCAAGTCAAATCTTAAGGGGGAATGCCTCCGCCGATACTAACCATTAAGCCAAACTTAATAGATAGAAAGGTGTAGATCATCCAGGTCACGAACGTTGCTGCGTAGGCTATAATAATGTTATACTTGCTGATCGACCCCAAGGTGTATGGATTTGGGTCATTAGGCGGTTTTGGAAGACAGATGTGTCTATCCTCCAGCATAGCCGTCGCCGCAGCCTGCTCTTTGGATGAGCACAGACCCATCCAACCGTGTATTCATCATGAGTTTTAGTCTTAGTAGCTAGTTATCAGCTAGGTGGTAGTAAGAACAAATAATTCTTTCCAACTTTTCTTAAGGAGATTTTCTCTTATAGCAACTCACCAGTAGAAGACTTGTTTCGTTTCAGCTCATATGGTCAGTAGCGATCAATACTTACGTATAAGGCATCAATACATACTGCAGTCTGGGCTCCATCCAGCAATGGGCGATCAGCCAGTGTGGCGGCAAGAAGACTTGTCTAAGATTTCACACCCACCTTTTAGGGAAATATGGAGCAAAGTCTGCATTAACCTGCCCACACATTCTTTGCTCAAGCCGTAGACACGATGACCTTCTTCTTTGGAATTATTGGCAACTACAGACCCGCGCAGAATAAATTGTACAAAGATCTGCTAGCTTCCAGCGCTGCTCTCTGAGAGAAGGGCTAATGTGAGGCATTGTGACATCACTAGAAATGGCTCCGGACGCCGTCTGATTGGCCAGTAGCAAGCCGCGTTGTCTTTTGTTACTCTTCGTCTGCGACATTTCAATGGCTAAGTGGTTGCGACACCAGAAAATGTGGCAAGAGATTTCCACATGATATTTAATGAGATAGTTTTACTAGAGATATGACGTGACGGAATGATCGGGACAGTTACCACTATTACTCATTCTGCTGTATGTGTTATTGTAATACACACTAGCTGTACTGGCTAGTGTTTATGAACAACTATAAGAGGCATTGCCATCAAATATACAGGATTTTGCTACTGCAACTGCAGCCGCAGCTGCAAAGGCTCTTTTACGCAGATACCCCAAGACAGAGAGTGCGAGATATGAGTGAATTGAAGCATCAAAATTGCATGAATAAGTTCACCGCATCGCGGGCTTTCAGCAGCCCCACCACACCGTCCTGCATCTCACCACATTTGTTATAGACTGCATATTAGCAGTGTTGGTTCGACGTGTTGAAGATGTCGAGATGCCAAAAAAGCAAAAAAGAAACAACATACAACAGCCGGTGTTCGCTGATGGTCTCCCACTCAACTACTAATCTGCCGGTTAGTGGCTTGTCTCTGGGGGAGCAGACGAGACCCCGAATTTTCCACTACCTATGGTCGTATGTGCAAGTTCACGGCTCTATTCAACTTATATACTCGTACGAGTATCCCCTCTCCTGCAAACCCCTGTCCTAGGTCAACTCTGCCGTGTCTCAGCCGGTTCTATATTCTGCTTCTATTGGTGTAGCCGTGTGAGATATCACTTTTTTTTAAATTGCTTTGCAGCAGCTGCCTAGTATTAGCGCCAGCATGTAAGCAAGGCTGCATGGTGGCGTCTCTAGAGCCAACAACAAAAAAGCAGTACTGATATTTTATAAAAGGGGCAAAGAAAACAAAAGAAGAAAGATGTTCTGAGGTACCTGGTTGTAGTAATAAATATCTCCTGCCGCCTTTGTGACACTAATTACATAACTGGAGCCAGACAGGTTTTCTTTACCTTGTTTCGTCCAATACCGTTAAATATAATGTCTCGTGCTACTCGCCAAAGCCACCACAACAGTAACAGAATAACAACTCCATTGATAAATAACGTTATAAATAGCGGGTTTGAGAGGGTCAAAGAAGTCTTCTGCTCCTTGGCAATTTCCGAATGTGAACCGAAGCACTTGGATCAACTATGGCAAGAGCTGAGAAGATCATATGACGCTGAAGATACTCATAATAGCCAGCCGTTTCCAAATTGGGCCCTCAAAAATCTTCCGCTGGTATAGATGAAAGCAATGATCAGGCAAGCCTACTACAAAGACCTCGGAGCCCTGGACCATAATGCAGCTACTGTCGCGACGCATTGGAACACCGAACCATGGAAATTTGTTCTTTTTTTCAACTATATCGAGCAGGCTAGAGCACGACTTTTAAGCAAAATTTCTAAAAAGCGCCCGACCATCACATTCGAACAATTGTATGGGGAAGTCCGGCGCAATCGGCTCAAGCGGCTCAGTGCCCCAAAGGTTTCCAATAGGCGTCCAAAGGATCCTAGAGGTCATTTTTACATATCGGATTATAAAGGCTGCTGTTCGTAAAGTTCATGTCGTTACTAGATTTGCTCAAGCTTATTTAAGTAGTGCAGGAAACTGTCGATGGAGATGGTATTGATGAAGAGATTGAAGACGAGAGCGAGGTTGAGAACGAGACTGGAGATGAAGACAACGAGAACATTGACCAAGACGAGATTGAGATTGGCCAAGAACCTTATTTCCAACTCATCAATGAAAACATCAATATGGGTCATCAAGAAGGCGATAATGTTGATGGTATTAGTACACGAGATGAAGAGTACACGATTGTCAGCGATGATGAAGATGATACATCCGCATCTTCCCTTCGGGCAAATATGCCCACACCGGGGACAAATTCTCCAATCGATACCCTCGATGACTCAGAACATAGGACTCCAGTTGGGCCTACTAGAGAAGCAAATACAGTGGATGACGGTAGTCTTACAATAACGGATCTTCTTCAGGATGAGGCGCAGAGACAAGATGTGGACCAGACGCCACCGTCATCCCCGGACATATATTCTACCGTTCGCTCATTCGTCGATTCAGAAGAACCACAGCTTGAATATGTTGCCAAACAGCTTGAAAATGCTACCAAACGGTTTGAAAATAGACAAAAACGATTTGAAGACGCGAAATCGATTCTAACTGGTCTTGCTGAGTTAGAAAGGGAAGATGCAGTCAAAACAAACAATATTAAAGAGATTGATGACAATCTTAGCAATAGAAAAGCTGAATGGGATAATTCTCAACCTACTCCAACATCTATTGGAGACACATCTCTCGAAGAGTATATGTCTAGAGCAAAGTCATTCTTTTTGGGCGTGGAAGAAGGGAAAACAAAGCGTCAGGCAGAGGAGAGTGGGCTTGCGGAAAACAAAAATAAGAGAGCGAAACTGAAGGCTGAGTTCAAAGAGCTCCAGGCTACTGCAGCAAACAGAGAGCCCTCTTTACCGATACGCTCTCTGGAATCATTTTAAGAAGCTTCACCTAGGCTTCTAACGCTTATGGAATCATTTTTCTTTCACATGGTTTTATTGATGCTTAGTTATGAACGGCATGTCTAGAAAGTTATGCTATTGTGTGTATAGACTTTTGTCATTCCGTGGTTTGCTTGTTCAGGGAGAGCGGTAATGATTGAGATTTCAAGTAGGGCAATTTTCTGTATTTATATTAAAGCGCATCATCGCAAGTTCAGCTATTTCCTTTATTAATTAAATTGTATTTTTATTACCCGTTCCTGCGCCGATTTTCGCATCCGCAGAAATAAGGCTGACCGTTGAATGATGCGCCAAGAAGCTGGTTGAGAATAGGGTATGCCTGTGCCTCAACATACACTGTTTTGTATTGAGATAAGCTAATGAACCGGCACAGTGGCTATCATAGTCTACGTTTTTATGATCCAGTCTTCTCCGTATACAATACATATCAATAGAAACAACCACCTCATGGGGATATAGGAGATCAGACAACCACAGGTATATTATAGAAGATACTATAAGTGGCACAGCTGTCGATACTATTCAAAACTATAGTTGTGATCCAATTACTTTTATATTTTATATACAATGCTAAATATGTACCTAATTTAGTAGGGCTGACGGGTAACCCTTGCACGAATACTCCGTAACAGAGTGGGTTACACAATGCTACCTGAATACCTATTTCAGTAGGGCTGAGGGGAAACCTTATCAAATAAAAGGTTATGAAACAAAATGAGTCATAATCAACTCTACCAACACTCGTCCAAAGCGGTGACTGTTGGCAGTTGTTAAATGGTAACCCAAGGTTAAGAACCCTTACTTGCCCGTCAAATCCTTTCCACTAACCATTAAACAAAGTAGTAGATAGAGTGGCACTGGCCACTTCCTCGGAAGAACATGGTGTGCTTGTCGTCCTTGAAACCCGCGTAGGCACGGAACTGGTTGCCACCATCGCTACATCACATTACATTAGTCTGAGAGCTTAACCGCGCCGGAGAGTTTTGCAAGACTTACCCAACGTGGACAAAGTTTGGCTGCGACTGCGCATCGCTGTTGACAAACCAAGAGAATCGAGCGCCAGAAGAGAATGTGCAGGCCTGAGCTTGTCCCTCCCATGTGAACCAGAAGTTGACTCCCATCGTGCAGATGTTGTCACCAGAGGGCGAGAAGTTGCAGTTGCTGTCATTCTCGCAGAACTAACATAGCAATATGGTTATTTAGAAACCCTCAACAAGAGCTAGGTGATTGTGGGTTGTGAACTTACAACAACGTGGGAGCTGGGGGGCACAATGGTACCCTCGCCTCCAAAGCCATCACAGTTCACAAGGTGAACACCTGAGCCATCACCACGCTTAAGGAGCTCATTGATGCTTCCCTCTGCCGCGTCAGCGACAGGAGCGGCAGCTGCGAGCCCGAGGAGAGGTGCGAGAAGAGCGAAGAAAAGCATTGTGAATCTGTTTGTCCAAACTAGGGAACTCTTTGTGTTGGAAGACTGAGTTGATTGGTTGAGTTGTGGAATAGAGTTCTCGGATCGTCGCAAAAGTGGAAGGAACTTGAGACTCTTTATAGAAATGATTGTCGCTGTGATGGGTTGATGGGTTTATTGATGGAAAAAAAACTTACAGCCTTATGGCTTGTGATACCCAACTTTCACGGCTTGACTCGCTCGAATTACCCAGTTTGATAGCCGAGCCCATATGAAGCTATAACATTCGCAGCTACATAAATAAGCTGACCTTTTGATAGCGCTTACGGCCCACTATAGTCCCTGCAGGTATGGGAGCACAAGTGCGGTGTAGTGTCAATTGTAATTGGATATTTACGAGTATAAGGTATGTAGCCTATGTATATCAACTTATAGAAGGGTTTCGCTATGCTTAACTTTATACTTAGCGCGATAGTCAACTCCTAACAGAGGATAAGGTATAGAAGTGCAATGTCCACTGTTCGGAGCAGCACAAACCGCGGCATCAACTGGTCATACTATTGTTCTCAATAATTATCTAAGTAATTAACCCAAGGCGAACAAGTCCTCAATATTAGAAATCGCCCAGACCATGTAACTACCCCATTGGTAAAGCAAGTTAGTAAGGAACACAAGGCTTACGTTCTACGCGGGTCGATGGTTTATGACCTTCCTAGATTGTCTATGTGCTTGAATTGACTAAGTCCAACGTTGCCGCATCCGGGAGGTTATAAAGAAGCTGCGGTCGGCTGTCAAATAACGCTCTAGATTAATACGCAGCAACTATTTTTAAAGCACGCCGAGATTTGTAAAAGGATTGGATAGGGGTGCTCTGGACATGGCTACCAAATAGTACACTTATATGTTCTCTGCATATATTAAACAACACACTAGCATACAGAAGCTGACCAATGCGGAGACAAAGTGTTACTATTGGTGGGATTATTAACAATAAATCATCACTCAAAAATGATCTATATCTTGTGACGTCGCTCGCTGGCCTACCTCGTATACTGTAAGGCTGTACTGTACTGTACTCTGAGACATTGGGTAAGGTTCTCGTATAAGTCGTATTGTGGCTCATTGACATATCTACGTCTGGCAGTGCTCATTCGTATTTCGTCGCACTGAAGAGCCGTTGGGGTACTGGGTTATCAACGGATTGGCGGACTACAAGATATGGAAGATGGCGGGCGGCGACAGACGGCCGCGCATATGTTGGTGTGCTCGTGTACTGCATTTATACGGTCCTTAGCCGGCTTTAAATTTTGGAAAATGCCGAGCCACATTACGATCCAAAATTTTGATGCCGACGGGTTTCACCAGATATTCATCAGCGCCAACGTCCTCTGCAGTCGTTTTGTCTGTCGGGCTGTCTTGGCCGGTCACGATAAACATGATACTTTGTCCCCATTTGTTCTGTTTCTCCAGCTGGCGTATCTGTTGGGTGGCTTTGAATCCATCGCAGACTGGCATTTGGAGATCCATGAAGATTAGGTGGATCCCTGCTCCCTTGCCGGCGGTGGCCAGGGATTGTTGCCGGGAAAATATCTCCACAGCTTGCAGGCCGTCAGTTGCACAGTGGTAAGGGAGTCCCCGTTTGGTGCAATACATCTGCAAAATGCGGAGATTGATGACATTGTCATCAACGAGTAGTGCCGTAGGCGTGGAGATTGTGAGCGCGGTGGGGATTGAAGTATCATAATTTATATCCTCGGGAGGCGTTATTAAGCCAGTTTCGGCCGCGTTACCTGCCGTTGGCTGAGCCGCCTGTTCATTTGGACCGGTTGAGGGCTTGTCCTCATTCTCTGTGCTCAGATCTGTGATTATTTCCAAGGGATTGATCGAGGAATCGGCCGGTCCAGGCGTACATGCATTTGAGGTTTTCATATTTGAAAGATATTTGTCTGCCTCTTCGAGCGCTGAGCTTATCGTGGAAGGTAAAAAGGGGGCGCTGATATATATTATGTTCCTAGATGTCTGATCCAGGAAGCATTTCCCTTCTGAGGCCGGCACAAGACAGAGAGCAACGTATCCTGATGGGATCTGGGACATGTTTGAGCGATGCTTCCTCAAGTCTGACACAAAATCAAAAATGGCAAAGGAGTCATCCAGGCTGTCCGAGGATTTAAAGCCATGCCAGGCCAGGAAACGAGTGAAGTGGTCGAACAACATTGTGTTATCTGAGCCCGTCACCATGTTGTAAAATTTGGAGGGTAAAGTATTGAATTTCTGGGCAAGGGGTTGTGATGAAAGTGGTACGCGGGCACAATCCATCTCCTGGAATGTGGCTTTGAAGTGTGACCCCCGGTTGACCTCTGATGATACCAAGCTGACAGACCCGTGGAGCAGTGTTGCCAGCCTAGATGCGATGGTCAGGCCGAGTCCAGCACCCAGTGAATGCATTTCGACCTTTTCATAAGGCTCGAATATGCGTTCATGGTGGTCAGGATGAATGCCACGGCCAGTGTCCTCGACATCAACGATTAGTTGTTGGTGATCCGACTGTATCGATGTGGTTACCGTTATAATGCCTTTTGGAGTATTTTGAATGGCATTAATGATGATTGGTACCAAGCTATCACGAAGGAGGCCGAGGTCGGTCCGAAAGTTGATGCAATCCAGCGATGGGTCGTGGTGAAAGAAAACAGAGGCCTTATAACGAGTATCGTCTGAAGTTGTTTTGCGAAGCTCATTTCCCATCTCCATCTCAAGATCGTTAATAGTGTGTTCAGCATAGTGTCGATTCGTCATCGCGATGTCGGCCCATCGATTTAGAGTAATCATGTTGTTGACTATCGACATCAGATCTCGTCCTGCCGATTTGATGGTATCCAGATAGACGGTGGATTCTAAAAGTTTGGCCGTCAAATCTATGGCCGGCAATGATGTCGCATCCTTACTTTCACGCTGTTTCCGCAACAAAAGCTCTTCGGCCAGCAGGTCTACAGAACCGAGTATGCCATGAATTGGGGTTCGTAGCTGGTGAGAAATTCCGCGAAGAAACTTTTCTTTCGCTCTCATTACTTCCGTTAGGAGGCGCTTGTGCCATACCTGAGAGAGCATGGTTGCACAAGTATAAACAAACCAGGAATCAACATCATCAAACACCAGTCGAAAGTCTTTGGAAGCTACAACAAGCGAAGAAGGTCCCGCTAGGGTGTCGCATGGTGCAACAATGGCACGCACTACCCTGGTTGACGGGAAAGCCTTTTGGTTCGAGTTATTAATGAAATCGTCCAGGTAGTCTGTGTCCTCCCACAAACCACCCTCAAAGTCGGCCAAGGGTATAGGGTCATGATCTTCGATTTCGACACGGGCCTCCTTGGATGATTGTACATTTACTGCCGCATCTGGATACGTAGCCCTTAGTATCCGTAAAATTGGCTCTTCTGAAGATGTTTTGTCTGCTTCAGCTTGTGCGGATGAGATAAGTTCCGACATTCGGCGCCGGTCTCGCTGACGCCTTGCTCTCGCACATTGGACGATATCGGCGACGACCCAGTCGGCCAAGCGAGCGAGCGTTTGTTGTTGAGATTTGGTCAAAGGCTCCTGTTTTGTTCTTGAAGTGACACAAAGTGATCCAAGGCTAACGCAGTCTCCCGACTCATTTTGCAAGCGGAGTGGAGCTCCAGCGTATGCCCGTAGCCCACCAGACTCAACGTACGGTGAGTTTCTAAATCTCCAGTCTTCCATCATGTTTGGTAACAGAAAAACATTCTATCAAGGGTTAGTAAAACTCGACACACAGGACATGGCCATTCACGTACGCCGGGAGGCTGGGTAACGGTGTGTGCACACAAGGTCTCTCCACGTGGAAGAATGGCCAGAGGAAGCCCGATAGATGCCAGGCGAATGTAGTAATTGACATCGAGAATGCCAATGACGACGAACTCCCACCCAGTCGATTCCTGCGCCAAATGTGCCTTTTCCTGAAGTCCAGAAAGGAACTCGGTCTCGCTGAGGATATCGCGAGTGTAGTACCAAAGCATGGACGACCTCAATCTCTCATTCTCGGCTAGAAAGGCGCGCAGATATTTATCGGGGATGCACATGGGCTCGTCAGGGATTGACGATGCTGCAAATTCGTCCACCTTCGGAGGATAGAAGCATTTGTCTACTTCCGGGGTCCACGCTCCGATTGGCCTGTCCACATTGTCCGGATCGAAGACAGGCCAGACGGTCCGCGGGCGAGCCGGCGGGAGTCCATGTCTCGATGTTAGAATGGCGGCGTCTGCCTTTGGGAAGAACGGCTTCGGCCGCCCAGTATTACCAGAGGCCGTCGCCATGGGTGTATCCGTGGAAACGCGGTCCCAGCTAAGGGGCCTATTGTCGTCCTCACAGCATCGCCAATGGATGATGAATGCTTGGTCCTAGTGAGTAGAAACCTGTGCCTTGGAAGTTCTGTTGTTCTCGCAGGCCGTGTCCACGTGACGAGTCAACGCCCGCCCCGGAGCTTTTTGTCCTGACGATGTAGTGGGATCGAGATTTGCGCCGTAAATGTCGATGGTCGCGGCATTAGTTTGTCGACTACTAAGCAAGTTATGCATTGAAGACGGTCCCGATCATAGCCTAGCGCTTCTATGTGAGATGGGGCTTCGACCAAAGGAGGAATCTTCAACAACTTGCATAAACGGGGATACCCCGGATAAAATTCTTGAAACGATCAAGTTTTCAGAGGGAGATACTCGTTAATAAGCCTACCCCTTTGGAATGGCGAGTCCAGTGAGCTTGACAAAAGCACAGCTTATGCCTTTAAATGCTTGGCCGACTGATGTCTTGATGAATATTTCTTAATAGGGTTTCATATGCACAGACGTACATGACTCTTTAACCTTCCAAAGGGATCAGAAGGATGCGTAACCTACACTACTTTGGCAGTCTGTAAGCGGTCAATGTAGCTCTCTTCGAATTCGAACTGGACATCTCGTGTGGATCCAAAACGGAGACGCAGTATATAATAATAGAAGCCGTTGAACTTAAAACCCCGAAGGTTCCGCTACCATGGTTCATATGCACGTGCTCGCTCTTGCCTAACTCTATTCCCACTACCCGCTCCGAGAAGCAACCACACAGCCAACCAACCCGTATACCAACTTCATTTTAGATGATTCTCTATATTGTTGAGTGATTCAAGAAGCATTCTTTTGCAGAAATGCTCTTAAAACACTGAGATGGCGTTCTATTATATAATATGTAACCAAGAGCTGGTGACAACATGATCCTGCGCTTGATCAAGGCGTGTAAATGCTGATAGTGTTATATACTATCCATCCTTTACCAACAACTGGTTTCATATGGAGAAACTTTTGGCTTTGCTTAGTTAGTGTCTGTGTTCTAACGGGTGTTAGAAGGGTTGAACAATTCACAACAAGCACGCTGCGTTATAACGCATTGATCTTCAGAAGACTCGTCGAGGAGACAGCCAAAGACTTGGGTTAATGGTATAAACTTTAAATAGCTGAGAGAAGTAGTTTCTGCGGTTGGAGCATTCTGTGATATATCAATGGTAAAATCGATGTCAGCAACGGGTACTTTGCATTGTCTGGGGGATCGGGAGCCAAGGAATTCTTCAGGAGACTTCTCCGATCGACTTGACGAACAAAAAGAGAGTCGGTTCATAATTCAAGTGTCTTCCCCAGCGCAAGAAGAGGTCCGCTAGCATGTGGATGTCTCCTGGCCAGATGATGATGGGCTAATGAAATCTCATAGCCAGATGATGATGGGTTAATGAAGCTTATGTTTCCAAAAGTAACATGATTTCTTGGGCAGGTCAAGACTGGCTTAAAATTTTAATAGAAGAATTTATGATTGAAATAGATGATGCTTATCCCTTTTTTCACTGCTATGTCAAGCATGCCAAGAACAAATTTGATACACAAATCAGCACTGATTGTGGTATGAGGAGTATAATTAGAGTAACGAATACATGAGATGAGTAGGAGAATTTATCATGTCACGTTAAATAGGATATTCTGAAACGTTAATCAAATTGAAAAAAAAAAAGAAATACCCTTCGTTACATCGTCATGAGTTCGAAGCTCTTCTTCTTCCGCCTTGCTTACCCAATTCCACTTCCCAAAACTTTCTATATCTTTCTACTGCTCTTCGGCCGTCCTCCTTGAAAAAAATCTGAAGCCAGTCCTCGTCAGGCTGCTCTTGCAGATGGCAATCAGGTGTAGCGCCAGCCTCAAGCAGAATTTTGACAATGTTCCAATGACCACTGATGATAGCCCCGTTCAAGGCGGTGTGGTATTTTCCACCGCGTGCATTAATGCTAGCGTTTCTGTCTAGCAACATCCTTACTGATAGGGCCTGGCCCGAATAGGCGGCGGCCTGGAGAGCTGTATGGAACGTTCCGCCTTGTGCATTGACATCAATGTTCGGACATTGTTCAAGAAGATACTCTGTTCTCCTGGATGAAATGCTGATATCCGTACAATTCATGCAATCTATGATGAAATCTGCATGTACATCTTCGTGCTTGATCGCACACGCTATGTGCAGCGCAGAGCCTAATCGCTCGTTTACGATGTTTGGATTCATATGGTGCTTGAGTAGCACACTGATCCCTTCATGCCATTTTGAGCCTGTTTGTTTCTCCTTCATCATAGCGTGTAGGGCAGTGCCATACTCTGCGTGCTCATGATTGATGTCCATGCCGTGAGAAAGGAGAAGTTCAAGTACAGCGGTGACGCATCTGTGAGTGGCTATACGACGGATGACCGAATACCACGCGGCGCAGTCTTGGAGATGGAACTTTGCGCCGTGGTTGAGCAGCAACTCCACCGCTTCATAGTAGTCACAACTGCACGCAGCTGAGAGCGCCGTTCCATGCTTGCCGCCTTGTGCATTTACATCAGCGCCGCAATCCAACAGCCATCGTATTATTTGGGTGTTTC
Organism: Trichoderma breve; assembly: GCF_028502605.1. Taxonomy (NCBI): domain Eukaryota; kingdom Fungi; phylum Ascomycota; class Sordariomycetes; order Hypocreales; family Hypocreaceae; genus Trichoderma; species Trichoderma breve. Next base: position 300,744 of record NW_026611594.1, read on the forward strand.
CCTCATCAAAATGTGACTGGCACGCAGCGATGAGTGCCGTTCCATACTCCTCACTTTGTGCATTCACGTCGGCGCCATGATCCAGCAGCAACCGCACACACTTTTCGCCCCAGTCACGTGTACAGGCAGCTATGAGTGCCGTCCCATACTTTCCGCCTTTGGCATTGACATCTAGGCAGTGTTTGAGGAGAGAGCGGAACGTTTCAGCTTCTTGGGGAAAGCGGTGAAAAAAGGCCTGTAGCGCAGATCCATACTCTCCGCCTTGATAGTTGATGTTGGCGCCTTTATCCATAAGGAGGTTGAAAATTGGTAAGGAGTCTTGTCGAGCAGCAGCAGCCAGTATTGGCGTGCCGAATCGACCACCTTCAGCGTTGACATCGGCACCTCGGTCAACTAGCAAGCGCACTGCCTCAATGGTCCCCTCGTAGCAAGCGACATGCAGCGGAGTGCCCCAGTTGTCATTACCTTTTTGGTCGACTTTGGCACCATTATCAAGGAGCAACTTCATCAACTCGACCTTTTCCTCGGAGAATCGCGACGCTGCCGCTGCGTGAAGAGCTGAGCCCCAGTGCCCTCCTTGAGCATTCACATCAGCGCCGTGCTCAATAAGAAGCTGAACGGCTTTTATTGGGAACTCCATTTCACCTAGGGAGATAATATTGCACGCAGCTTGTAGCGCTGTGGCGTACTCTCCACCACGAATGTTGGGATCTGCGCCGCAGTCCAAGAGCTTCTCGACGTAGTAAAGTTTGTGGGGTTCATATCTGTTGTTATGTTCTTCTGCTCTCAAGCATGCTACCTGGAGCGGCGTGCCGAGTTTCTCACTCAGCGCATTTATGTCAGCGCCTCTTTCCAACAACAGATCGAAATGTGCATAATGCCAATCGGCTATTGCCTTGTGTAGTGCGGTCCCACGCTGTGTATCCTGTATATCAATATTCATCCCATGGTCGAGAAGATACTTCAAACATTGTGTGTCCCATCTAGAAATACACACAAATAATGGCGGTTGAGAGTTGACATCGGCCCCTTTGCTGACAAAAAGCTCCAGAATATTCATGTGTCCACCGCGCACGGCCGCATGTACTGCTGAATCCCATCTGCCGCAATGCGCATTGATGTTGGCGCCCTTTACCAGAAATAATTGCACAATATCCAAGTGACCTCCATAGGTCGCATAACAGAGTCCAAAATCCAAATCTTCTTGCGTAATATACTCATTCGCACAATGTTTCTCAGCGATCATTACCTCGGTTAACTGGCGGAAGCCGCTGTAAGCAGTGTAACAATGTGGCTTCTTCAACATATATTTGAAATCAGGCTTGCTGGCTCTTGTTACTCGGCCGGTTGAATGAAGCCATAGCCTTGCTTGGCTTTCTTGGCTGGCATGAGTGAGCAATAACAATAGGCTTAGGCTATGGTCGGCAAGTGCAAATACAGCGCTGAATATGACTTTAGCTGACCACTGCGCAAGGGGTATTTCTTCGAGATGCATCGCCCAATACTTAATTGCGTAGTCTGTTAAAGGATAGGTCACTTGCAAATCAGATATGGTTGGTTCAGTGCTTCTCTCGACTGTAGTGTTCAGGTGCGTAAGATACGCGAGACACGAACGCGCGATATAGATATAGGCGTCCGTTTCCGTAAACAAGAAGACGGAGGTAGGCCTTTCTTCTATTCTATTAGAAGTCAAATATTCTTTGATGGAAAAGTGAACAAGGCGGACTCTTTCATTGTTGCGGCCCCAATCTTCTTCAACGACAATCAAGCCAGAAAAATTTCAAGAATTCGGTCATAAGTTGCATCAAGCCCGATTGGAAGATCTAGGAGTGCTGCGTGGATCTCTGGTACAGACGAAAGCTCTTGTAGTACTTCAAGTTGGAAGCATACATATTGAAACCTTAACGCAAAGCTATTGTTAGCAACACTTCACTGATTAGTATGGACGAACATCTTCCGACTCACATGCTATCCGCCTTCTGAATAGTGTGACTGCTTCACCTCCTCCTTTATATCAATTGACCAATCCTGGAAATTATTCGTCGCTAGTGTTGAGATAATATATTGACGAATATCATCATTAAACCTCCACTGTAGGGCTGAAAGGTCAATCTCGATTTTTATTGGTGGATATAGAAGAATACGTATTCGGAGGTCAATATCTCGCTCTTTTCGGCTTGCTAAAAAACTGTGAAGGTTCTTGGGTGCATTTGAAAGGATGCAGTGCAAACTCTTCAACAGCTTTTCTCTTTGCCTGTTGAGAAGCGGACACTAATCTAAGCCGTCAATAACAAGATACACAAGCCAGAGCTCTGGTGTAGAAGCTATAAGTGCTTTTTCAAGAGTTTTAGTATCTGGACGTTCGCCTTTAGTTTTATATTCTCCAAGTTGTTTGACCAATTGTGGTATGGCAGGCAGACTAGAACAGATCTGTTTAATAAGGGATGCAAGCATTCCGTCCACTTCTTGTTTCTTCACGTCACTGAAGGTAAAATAGAAGTAAGCGAGAGCGGTTGAGGGCTGCGATGCGTATTTGCCTTTCAAATAGCTGATGACCGAGGAGCTTATGACTGATTTTCCCGAGCCGGCTAAAGATATTCAGTTTAATATCTGAGCAAAAAGGCGATTTATACATGTAATTTATTTTATGAAAAAAATCGAAAGCGTTCGACTCACCTTTTCCATGAAGCCATAGCAGCGACCCGTCACTCCTCTCCCAATTCTGAAACACCTCACTTTTTATTAGCCATTCATTAGTGCCAGCCTCGTGTCTTTCTCGAACGGTATTGTATATTGATGAGGGATCAATATCACAAAGCCAGCTGAATAGTTCATGGCGTTCTTGTTTGGTCATTGCACTTTCGGCGGCCTCGCGCGATATGGACATCTCTGTTTTTTATAGCGGCTATAGAGTTTATGGTTTCTCGCTGCAGACGTTTGGCTTCTAGACGTTCTTCAAGATGCTGCATATCTCGCCAAATCCGCTCGACCGCAGCAAATTCTGTATCGCGCTGGTGCACGTCGTCCACTAATTGATCCCAGTCGTTCCACTTGACGGCATCAAGACCGTAACGAAACGCTGAGCTATTTGAGTAATAGCAGCAGCTTTTAATCTGAAATTTCAATATCTCTCTGTAGAGTCGCTCCAAGGCGACCTTATATTCACGGTGTGATTGCTGAAACTGCTGGTGGGAGTGTTTGTGTAACTCGTAACATTTAATGTAGTATCTGGCTTTGGGATATAAGAGATGAAATGTACTCCAGTCCCTTTGCCTGAACGGCACTTTCTGTTGATATATTCATGAATAGCTGCTTATTTATATTAGTCATTAGATGTTATCATACTTCATTGCCTAGAGGATTAATGATGCGTCCTGACTTACCGGTAGCAAAAAGCTGACACCGGCCCAAGCTATGGAGGCTGACGGGTTGGCGCTTACAACCTGGCTGATGTAACTGTTGGCAGCGCCCACAACATTTAATACGAGTTGGGCAACGTCTCTCGTTTTGACTTCAGTGTTGCCTATATTAAACTTGGTCGTATTTTTATTTACTTCGTTCATCTTGCTCTGGAGGATCGCCCACATCCGCTCTCGGATGTTTGATTTTAGCTTAAGCGTCTCGCCCAAGCCGGCCGTAACGCTCCTCTGCAGTCTCGCCTCATATTCTGCAACAAGGGCGCCTTATTCTTCTCGCAGTTTCTCGTATGCGACATTCCAAAGTTCTCGAATCGGAGTATCATCAAAGGTTGGTGATGTCGCTGAGGGTTGAATAGCCTCAGATCTTTCGATGGTTTCAATTGCCTTTACTTGAAGGACGGTCGACGCATTTGCATCCGGCACCACGTTAGCAACTGGCTCCGTTAGGTGCCTTCGATCATTTTGGGCATCAGCGGAATCAACTGCATCAGGCTGCCTCGTGGATAGGGAGGAGGATGAACGTGAAGGCCAAAGAGAATGTTTTTTAAGCCAAGTTTTTGCGCCCATATTGTCATCATGGATGCTTCGTAACGTGTTCGGAATGCCCGCGATCACAAATAAAGAAGGGAGGAGGAAGGTTGAAGTTATTGCAGCCTGATGATATCTAACTTCGGGCACCCCTAGGCAGAGCGACAGAATTATGGAGACTTTAACTGCAATGCTCATTGGATGGCCTTGCGAGTCGTAAAAACACTATCATGTATAGATTAATGCCTTTATTTTAAAGGAGTTGCTTAGCCATTGCTTGTGACAGACATATGTTACGAGCTTTGGATACCTTGGTCTTAACAAGCCTGGAAAACAGCGTGACTTATATCAAGCGTGGAGTCGGCAAGCCCATTGAATAGGTAGTTAGAAAGCTAGAATCATCAAAGATGAGACATTGAACGCCTTTTATAAAATAATACATTACATTACGCCCCATGATTTGAAAAAAATATGCGATTATGTCGCATGCAACAGCCAGTAATCACTCTCGATTACACTTACATACACCAATATGTGGCTTGGATGCCCTCAATGGACAATGGGCTCCGTATATCTATGCCAAAAGCCGCAATTTTCAAGTCTCTGGGAGTTTAATTACAAGTACACGGCTATGCCCCGAAATGAACAAGGTAGCGAAAGAGGAAACGCGAGCATTCAATTGAGACTGCGCAATGAGCTACAGAGGACTTCAATCCATGTCCAGTCGCACTACCTCTGTTCTCTCATTACCATGAAAACTAACTGACAATACAAGTCAATTGACCCGAATATTCTCATCTCACTATTGTGCCCATTGTGGATTGTCAAACACCGTGACTCTCGTCGTGATTGTATTAGGTATCTTGACGGTATTGTCGTCTCCCAACTTGGGGTTCTGCGCATCTTTACAGTAGATTGCCCACACATCCAGCTCGACTTGTGTTGGATCACCCAGTGATTCATTAACCTGGGCAAGCCCCAGCATAAAGCCGAGCTCCTTGACCGTGCCAATGTCGATCCAGCCTTTGGCGGCGCGCGGCAAGACTCGCAGGCGCAACACCCGCTGACCGCCATCATCCAGAATCTGAGGCAGCACATTGAAGCGGAGATTAGTTAACATGATGGCGCCAGTGCCTGCGTAAGTCGGCATCAAGTAGTTTTCGTCTTGTTTGGCTGGACCGAGCTTGATCTGAATGTCGAGTTCCGCGAGCATGTACTGGTTGCTCTGGTTCTGCTCCACAGAGACAGCAAAGATGATGTCTTGCTGCAAGTTTGGCTTGCGGAGAGTGATGACGTCCCAATGGCTGCCGATGTTGCTGCTGACAGTGATTCTGTATCTTGGTGCACTCGCTGGGTCGCTGAACTTATCACGGGGCTTGTGCTCAGCAAATGATGAGAAGGCTTCGCTTGGCCTCGGCAGTTTGTGAGCTGCGATGGTTGGGATGTGGCGGACATGGGGTGCCAAGTTCTTTGCAAGGGCCTTCACCGTTGGCACATATTCCCCATGACGTTGAAAGGTCACACCCGTTGCACCTTCATCATCGTCGTCATCATCATTATAGGGTGTAATTTGAGAGGGGACGCCATTGCCCCCTTGTCTATAACCGGGATGCATCGCCATTCGAGCTGGTTCCAGCTGTCTCAGCGTTCTGACTTCAGTAGCGCTGGGACCACTCGACGGGCCAAGGGCGGCCAAGCTCTCATTCTCTGGATGGGCCTTAAGATCAACGGTGAGCTTGTAGACAGGATCGTTCAACTGCATAGAAAAGAGTGCCGAGGTTGCCGTATCATCTTTGAAGTAAGGCGTCCCATCAGGAGCAGTCTGTTTCCATTTCTCAAGCTCCTCTAGCTGCACATTTGCATATTTTGGGAGACGCAAGATACGAAGGTCGTTGAGGCCTTGCCCTGGCTTTGACCCCCAGATGAAGATGTTGTCTTTAGACTTGTCACCCGTGGGGTTGGTTATGATCTGCGTAAGCTTGTCATGCCTGCCAGTGTCTGTCTCACGAGTCTTTTGGTCCACCGTATACTGTTTGCGGATATTGACCTTAATCTCATTGACGTCGAGTCCGCGAGCTACAGCAAACCGCTGCTGGTGGGCTGGCTGCGTGAAGACGAGTTGGCCAAACTGGTTTGACCCTGGTAGGCGGTCCATGAAGCCCATCATGATGCCGTCTGTGACAATGTTGTGGCGGAGGAGTGGAGCGCCCTCTGGAGGCTCCTCACCAGCAGCGCGAAGAGCATCTTCATCAGGGAGTACCTCCACGCGAAGATCCGGAAACATGGTGACCAAGTCGGATCGCAGGTAGAACCCGTAGGCAGGAATCTGAATCTTGTGTTTGGCTCCTTTAGGTATGCTATCAATGTAGAGATTGAGCGCCGTCTTGATAGCAACCCGATCGTCGTCGACGAGCGAATGATTGCCTAACGACAAAGCACCATCAATCATAGAGTCGATCCAGTTCTTATCAATGTGGAAGAACCTCAGGCTTTCTGGGCCCAAATACGTTGGGTCCGGTATCAAACTGTGCGCGGGGACTCCCGACAGGAACATTTTATCAACGAGCCACGAAAGCACAATCATCCAGTCCGTCGACACTGGGTCATTTGTCTCATCATACAACAAACCCTGCGACTTGCTCCCTGCAAGCCTACGGGCAACGTCTACCGCCGCGGCTTTATACCTTTGTTCAAAGTCCAGATCGGTAAAGGACATATTTGGAAGATCAGAGCGACCCATCTTCGGGCGGAACCAGCGTTTCTTGGCTCCTCCAGGGGAGAAGAATGGCTGGCCGGGCACTGGAGGCGCAAAGTTATTACCATCGTCGCGCCTGATGTGAATATTTGCAAGACTCTGGATCACTTCAGGGAGGTCTTCAAGCACTTCATCTTTTGTTCGAAACGAGATGTCGTTGATGTCCTTGATCGTCTGTAGCTTGACTGTTTTCATGGCGGGTCCATGAATAGCCGTTCTCAGCCTATTAAGGGCAGCAGTGAAGACTTCGTCTCCAAGTGCCATGGTGCGGCCAGTCTGCCATGCTATCGAATAGGTAATGTCCATAATGCCAAGCTCTTTGTCCAGGATCTGGAGATCAACACTGGAGTTTGAGGACTTGGTCAAATGGGCTAGATCTGGCACATACGTGGGCGTGAATGGCCCTCTGTAGAGTGCAACAGTTGGTTCACCCGTCTGCGTGCGATACTTGACCAGCGTGTAACCATCGTCAAGGCGACTGGCAATGCGCTGTCGGATCTTGTCAGGAGCATCTCGCAGCGGCTTGATAATACTCTCTGGAGCGCGCAGAACATCCAACGTTCTGCCAAGATGCTCAAAGGCATCAGGCACGTTGAGAGTATCGGGCGGCAGCACCGTATAGTTCCAGCTATAGAGCGAGCAGAGAGCCACATAGCGCTGGCTATCGCTAGGGAACGCCATATCTTCCACGCCTTCAATTGAAACGAGATGTGCGCACATGGTTGTTGGCGTCTGATTGTCCAGAGGGCCAGATCTGTTGCCGATGACAATGCTAAAGACGGCGGTGTTTTCTACTCCCGCGAGGGCCATGCCTGAGCCGTTGATCTTGCGTACATGCGCCAGATACTGATACTGTAAGGTATCTGCCTTGTTGTTTTCTGGAATCACCCTGTTGTTGTCTTCGTCCCACGTGGAAAAGAAGCTCTTGAAGATTTCAGGCTGGACGAAGATAAAATCTCCGCGGCTGTCCTTCATAGATTCTGGCCCAAGGTCCGGTGTTACGGGTGTGATGACATCGCTGGTCGGCAGTTTCCACAGATCTGCGATGCTCATGTTGACAGTCATGGTAGAGGACTGCTTGACAGGCTTGATGACACCATCGCTCGTGGCACTGAAGATTTTGTCCAGATCTTCAGGAGGCAGACGCAGTTCGCTCTGGTCAAAAGAAAGCACCACCAGCCAAGGAACACGATTGCGCACCGGTTTCTCTTCAGATCCCTGAGCCATCAATCTCACTTTCTCCCTCAGCTCGGCGTTGGTGCCTTGCTTTGGGCTACCTAGGCGCTCCCATGGAAGATGAGGGTCTGTGAGGACAATATGCGGCAAGATTCTGTGATCATCGCTGTAGCCCGCAGGAGGATATGTCGAGTGAACACTCCCGTCAGGCAGCGAGAACTGAGGAGCGTCAACAAAGAAGCCTTGCTCAGCTGTCAGGTGCAACTTCTTGCTGCCCTTTTTTGTAGTGTTTGGATTAATGTCCTGCTCCACAGAGACAATATGCTCCTTGCCCGCCTCCAGGCCAGGCGCCCAGTATGAGTTGAGCTTCTGCTGGCCTGCTGGTAAGGGATCAATTTCTTCCTCACTGCTCTCTCCCTCATCTTGAAGTTCTCCAGAGCTGCGAAGAGCAAGTCGGACATTGCGCTGATGTATAGCCACAAGACGACGAGCATGTCGAATAGTGAGGTGGCGGGGAGAGTCAATGCGAACGCTTTTGCCGCCAGGGTAGATACCCATTGTGAGAGTTAGACTGCGAGAGCAGTTGAGGCTTTACTGCTGAGTGTTGCTCTCCAGATTGTTGTCTTTGGAGCGTTTCTGTATGTATGTAATATCCACAGATGCTACTTCCCGATGGTAGAGGATTGAGTAACTCAACCACTAGTTATCAGGCAAGTCTGTCAAGTAAGCCTAGAACTAATAAGGATATAATTTCAAGAAAACTACGCAATACTTGTACATAACTCCAGAATACTTCCTTTATCGCTTAAGTTCACAACTGTATGTCTTGTAAAGGAAGCATAGATAAAGATCAATACCCCAATCCGGGCATATTATTCGAGGTGCATCATTTTTCTCAAGGTAGTTTCAGTCGTCTCAGTCTCTCTTTTTTTTTACTATTACTCTCCAATACGACAGGGAGTCTCTTTAGCTAAGATCCTTGTAACGCACCCCCAAGCTCAGCTCTCATGCAGGTCGCAGTTGAGGGTGTGGGGATCTCAAGGGTTGGCAATGCGGGGAAGTATACGGTACTTGTATCTAGAAAATCCTCCAAGCCACAGTAGCATTGATGCTATCATGATATATGATGCACCCTCGGCTTAAACAAAAGCACCTGAAACCCATTTTGGGATCGCTAAGAACAGACTGCAGGAGGGGAAGCGCGCGAGAAACGCCAATGACGAGATTAATCACGCCATGTGCGGTGATAGTCTCATGGACACTTCTATTGGCCGAGTTACCCTTGAGTCTGGGAAACGAATCAGACAGGGTATCTGGGGGCTGGATCGGCCCTCGCTACTATTGAATCGTATGGTGACAGAATTGGAAAAGAAAGAGAGAGAGAGTTAGGGAGGAACAAATTCCCTGTGTTGTTCGGGATTATTGCACTGCACTCACAATTTTTTGATGTGGATGCACCAAGACTCTGTGTTTGGAAACGAAAGACAGCAAACAAAGCGTATCTCACCTATTGAAATTCATAGTAGGTATACAAATCCTCATACTATGACATTCCTCTTCCATTAGGATATCATAGGGGTAGTTTCTTTAGTCTAAAGCCATCCTCATCATGGGCGTGGCATCTACTGAAGGAGCCCTTGTACGGGCCGGAGATACTTCACGAGAAATTCAAAATGGCAAAACCTACACCATCTACGCCAGCACAGCCAGCCAACAGCCTGGTGATGATGTCCAAATACTCAAGGCAGATACACCCACGGACAAATTTGTTGCTACTTTAAACAAAGAACAAGCTATTATCCTCTCCGAAGCACCAAACCTGACGGCACCCCTGGCAGATACGGATAAAACAAAGAAATGGTTTCAAAGTTTCGACACTGGTGCCACAGGCACGGTGAGTCTTGACAATGTAACCGACAAGAATATCGAAAAGTTCACTGTCTCGTTCATTGCACCCTGGGCTCTCACATTCAGTTCCGCCGTGGATGTCCTCATTTTCACGTTTGGTGCTTCAAGTGACCTTATCGGTGGAGGCACAGAGCCTCGATTTGTCCCCCCAGGCATTGATACCGATGGCAAGATGCTTACCTTGGGCCTCGATTTCACTACCACAAAGGACATTACCGGTGTGAAGCTCGGTGATTTATTCAAATATGTTGGATCACAGAATATGGTGGACTACTTCTTGCCCAAGAAACTGTCTGGCCTACCACTGACTCTCAAACAACCTGGGAAAGAGGATGACCCAAAGCGTAATGCCATGTGGCTAGTACCAGACGCCGACATGACTACCACAATCCGTCTGCAGTTTCAATTCGAGCAGCTCACGTACCTGCAAGATCTTTTCAGTATCGGTCTCAAAGGCTTGACACTTACCAACGCAGATGCCGTCTGCAAGAGAAAGCTGGTTCTAGGACAGACCGACAAGGGAGATGTTCCAGTGGATCAGGGAACCGTCGCATTGAGCATCGGATGCAAGGTCAAGGGCTCTAAGGAAAATGCCCCAGAAGTTAAAATGGTCGCCGGTGTTGAGTTTGGAGCCCGCAGCCTCAGCTTGACATTCATGTTCCTCTCAGAAAGCCCGCTCAAGGGACTTTTAATGTGGCTTGCGGAGCTCATTGATGACCCGGGCCTGGAAGAATTTGTCTCTGGACTCCTGAGCAAGAAAGAAGGCAGCTTAAACGTGCTTTCTGCTACCACTCTGCGACGTTTTACCGTTGGACTTGAGACTGAGAGCGGCAAATACTCGCCCAAATTGGCAAAATTCTCATTTGATATTGAAGTTACGGCCAACGTTGGTACGGCAAAAAGCGATAAACCTGCCGTCTTCCTGCTCTCGTATCGCTGGAATAGGAGTGAAGGTGGGCTCGGTACGCTGGAAGGACAGCTCTGGAATGGTGAGTCGATAAAAAGTCCTCTCTGTGATACCCCTGATTCAGCTACCTGCTAACGAGATGAATGAATCAATGACAGACATCACTTCTACGGACAACTTGGATCTTAAGCCGTCGGTAGAAACGTGGAATATCTTGGTGCCCGTCACGAAAGACCCGGCACCCAGCATTGAGATTGCATCTCTGATACCCGGCCAGACGGTGGTTAACATTCCCAATACACTCCCTTCTGAAATTACACGCGCCTATATCCAACTGTCGGACCACTCCTTTGCCATTGCCGGTACGGCTACTGCCAAGAAAATTACTCCAGGCTCAGCCCCTCAACCATATCTGGGCGAGGTTTCTTTGGACGCATCCTTCGAATGGGGCAAGAGCAGTTCCGGATTTGCCCTCAAGTTTGCATTCAATGCAGGCATTGTGCCAAGTGTATCGGCCAAGCATCAAGTACCTGCAGTGTTGGTGGGTTCTTTGAGCTATCAGTCCCAGGCGAAGAAATGGGAGCTTAATGCCTCCCTCAGCAACCTCTACGCCTCAACGTTAGTAGAGTTCTTCGATGACGATGTGAAAGATGCAGTCTGCCCACTCATTGAATCTATTGTCGTTGACAGCCTTAAAGTTAACTATACATATGAGGGCATCACTGAGGGCACTGATAAAGGCAAGTCCAAGGGCACGTCTTTTTCAATCACTGGCGACTTGATCATCGCCGGCCTGGAGCTTGGCCTCACATTTACTCATGACAAGACGGGCTTCAAATTTACCGCGTTCCTCACCCCCACCGATGAGAGTGTCACCATCGGGGAGGTGCTGGAGGATATTCTCGGAGACGATGAGATTGAGCTTCCCGACTTTGTGGCAAACACCCCGCTTGTCACCGACAACGAAAAAGCCTTCCAGCTGGACGTTGAAAAGAAGACTGCAACCATTGAAAAAAAGGAATCGACTTGGTTCCATTTCTTGGCTCAAATCAATATCGGCCAAGTACATGTCAAATTTGCCCAGTTACGCAGCACCGATTGGGGCAAAACGGCCTCATCCAAGCGCCTGGTTCAAGTCGCAGTTGACGGCTTCTCAAAGAAAAAGGTTACGATTCCACTGGTTGGCGATGTGGAGCAACCGCTGGATGAACTCTACTTCCTTTGGGTGCAAGACCCTGACAATGCAAAGAATCCTCAGCCTGGGAAAGAGGCCGGTCTTACACGCAAAGACCTCGCCCAGGTGAACGCTGATGCCACGGATCCGATTTTAGTAAAGGACAAGATCGACCCCAATCTAGCGAAGGACACGGACATCTTGGTAGCCGCCGGGTGCCACTTTGCTGTCATCATCCATAGTCCTACCGGCGAAAGATCATGCCTGTTGGACTATGCATTCATGAAGCCCAAGCCTAAGCCTAAGCAATCCGGATCTGCATCCGAAAAGGCTCTCGTATTGAAGGGTGGCAAGGGCAAGAAAGAAGAGCCAGCTGATGACGGAAGTCCAAGTGCTCAGGCTCCTTTCAAGAAGAAGGCAGGCCCGATATCCATCAGCAATGTCGGACTCAAGTACAAGGATAAGATGCTGGGCTTGAAATTCGATGCGGCCTTTGAGTTGGGTCCTATCGGTTTCTCGCTGATTGGCTTCACCATCATGGTGGACATCAAGTCTCTTAGCTCGACACCCACGTTCTCGGCAAGCATTGAAGGTCTTGCCGCTGCTTTTGACAAGCCGCCGTTGATGATCGCAGGCATTATTCGCCATGGCAACACAGGCGGCATCGATTACTACGCTGGTGGCCTCATCGTGGGTTGGGTGCCCTACCAATTCCAAGCGGCCGGCTTCTATGGTACGGTAACGCCCAAGGGCCAAGACGCTTTCAAATCCGTCTTTGTCTTTGCCAAACTTGATGGCCCCCTCATTACACTGGAGTTTGCAGAGATCTCGGGCATATGTGGTGGCTTCGGCTACAACAGCAATGTCCGCGTGCCCACGGCAGAGGAGATTTACCAGTTCCCCTTCATCGCCAGTACTGATCTCGGAGGTGCGGCAAATGCCATGGAAGCTCTACAAAAGCTCACAGATCCCGGTCCGTCTGGGTGGTTCCAGCCTCTCAATGACACGTACTGGGCTGCTGTGGGTATGAAGATTGATGCCTTTGAGATGATCAGCCTTGATGCAGTTGTGGTTGTGCAATTTGGTCAAGCCATCAAGCTGGGCATCTTTGCGCTCGCCCTCGCGGACATTCCAAATGCAAAGTCTCCCGTCAAATTTGCCCACGTTGAACTCGGCATTGCAGCCGTGGCAGATTTTGAATTCGGCACCCTCAAGATTGAAGCGCAGCTGTCTCCGCGGTCCTTCATTTTGTATCAGGACTGCCATCTTACTGGCGGCATGGGACTTTACTACTGGTTCGATACTCCCAAAGCTGACAAATCGATTGTTGGCGACTTCGTCTTTACGTTGGGAGGTTATCACCAAGCATACAAGGTCCCAGTGGGATACCCCAATCCCCCTCGCCTTGGAATTAGCTGGAGCCTCGGCAGCAACCTGAGCATCACAGGGCAAGCATACTTTGCCATCACTCCTAAAGCTTGCATGGGCGGTGGACGACTTCATGCTTCCTTCCACGCCGGTCCTCTCGAGGCCTGGTTCGATGCATTTGCTGACTTCCTCATCAACTACAAGCCGTTCCACTTCAATGCCCAAGCGGGTTTGTCTGTTGGTGTCCGCTTCAACGTGGACTTCCTCTTCATTCACACCCATATTTCTGTCGAAATCGGTGCTCAGTTGTACCTCTGGGGACCTCCATTGGCAGGTCGCGTCCACGTCGATTTCTGGATTGTTGCCTTCGACATCAACTTTGGCGACTCAGAGCAAAAGATCGAGGCCGTGGACTTACTCAAGTTCTACCAGCTTGTACTGCAAGCATCTGAAGACCCGTCCAAGACGGCTCAGGCCTTCATTACCATGGGCAAAGAGGCAGAAGAAGAAGGGGAAGAAAAGACAGCTATGTTGGCAGACGACAAGTACCCAGACCCAAAGGAGAACGAAGCGCACAACTTCCTCGCCCAGACTGGTCTGTTGAATTCGGCAGAGAATCCAACGAGGAAAACAACCGACCCATGGGTAGTCCGAGCAGGATCCTTCTCCTTCATTGTTGCATGCAAGATGGCCATCAATGAGTTTAAGAATGAAAAAGACAAGGATCCTATCATTAAAGGCGGCGACGTCTTTAGCAAGCCCATGCAACTGGATCAATCCATGACATCAACCCTTCTTGTGACGGTCGCCCAGAATGGAAAAGAAGATAATGGATGGCAATACGAAAAGTACACCAAGAATGTGCCGAGAGCTCTTTGGGCCAAGTGTAAGTGTCTCTTGTCTGTTTGAACTTGAAATGGTTCTATATCTATCTCTCTATATCTATATGTATGTGCATGGGAAGCTAATCTTTGAGAACCCAGATGACCCAAGTCAGGATCCCAGCGGTGGTAAAAACAACATCACCGATCTTCTCAAAGGCGATGACAGTTCCGTTACTCTGATGATGGGCGTGAAATTGACCGCACCCAAGGCCCAAATGGCGCCTGATCCTTTCCCGGCGTTTGACGTAGCTGACGCTTCACTGGAGCGCCTCAAGTCTGTCAAACCGTTCCCAGCCATTGCAAATGCCAACACAGCCTGGGAACCTGTCGAGCCCTTCAAGAAGAAAGACGAGCATGACAAGGAGGTGGAAGACTTTGACAAACAGTACGCTGCCGTGCTAGATAGCTGGTCCAACCCTTCGTGGGGCACGGAAGACGATGGACAAAAGGGATTCGTAGGTATCCTGGCAGAGAGCTTCAAGTGGGACAAGCCAGATTTGCTCAAGAGCACTGCAGGAATTCCGGAGAGGTTGAAGAAGGGATTCATGAAGATGTATGTAGCAGCACCGCTGTTGACTGCTTGAGGGAATGTATACGGAGAGCAGGCGTCTTTCGTGGGTAGCAGTAGAAATTGAGTACATGTAGCCTCTTCTAACAGCGTCTACTATCTTTCCTAATTGATTTCGTCTGATTTGTGCCCAAAGACAGGCAATTAGTCGTGTCAGAATCAAAGAGAGATACTACATAGTCTACATGCAAGGCTTTGAGGCAATACTGAGCTTGGTAGCTCGTATCTAGGTCCTATCACAATTGCTTTTGTCAAACATTACATATGCAAGAGATAAATCAAGACCTTCAACATACTAAAACTGTTCACTGTAGTCATCTACTTACAGGATAGCCCACAAGTGGCTCACTGAACGATCCAAAGACAAACATACATTCGCACATCACCTCCTAATTCGACGCCACCTCCACCATTTCCTGGACTGGTGGTTCTTTCATGTCCCGTATTACAAAAACCTCTTCTGCCTCAATCTCTGGCTCTTGTGGAGGACCCGGTGGAGCATTCTGATAAGTGGCCTTTTCTACCTCATATTCTTTTGCAAAGAAGAGCGCCTGGGCATGGGAGTCATCAACCAATTTCGCGCAGTTTCTACAAGGAGGGACGACGCTTTCCCAGATTTTACCGTCGCGGTAGCCGCTGTAATCCGTGACAGGTATTTTCTGGTCAATAAACTTCTTTGAGAGGGCCAGGCCTTGCACTTTCTTGTTGCTCTCTATCCCACTATATATTACATGTTAGCATGGATTAAACCGCTGAGAAGTTGAGTTTCAATACATACGCAGCCAAGCCATGGACAAAGGGATATGTTTCGGCACAATTACCCCAAAGGTTCCCCGTCCCCCCGGCCACATTTTTTTCAGGCTCAGTATTGTTGAAATCCTCTTGTTGCAGCAATGTCGGTTTTTGATGCGTGAGCAGCATGGTGAATCGTTGTTCTTGCAGTTTGCTTTTCCAATCTCTTCCGCTATCAGTCTTGAAGAACTTGTCTCCAGCCATCGATGCGCCGAGAAGAAACCACTTAGCTTTCCCATCTTGCCGCTCACGCCAAGTGCACTGAAACATAGCGGGCACTTCTCCAATTCCGGGTTCTTCGCCTTGATGACTGGCCTTGTTATCCAGTTTCCCTGCAAGCCTGGTGCACCATCTTGCGTAGACAGCCGTCAGAGGGAGGAAAAAGTTGTTCCTGTCAGCTGCGAGAGGCGCACTGCCTAACAAACCAAGGAACAAACCAATCAGGTCATAGATGCACCAGTACTCTATTTTGACCACTATGGCATCTGGATCCGGAGCGTCTTTAACATAGGGGTCCGGAGCGCCTATGTACTCGTTCAACCATGTCTTGATCACAAAAGGCGACACATTTTTACTTTGGTCCTTTTTCTTGCCAAACATCGGATTCTCTGCACGATAAATGTGACACTTGTCCCCAGGCGCCTTATAGTTTTTACCTTCTGTAGCTCTTGTCTGGGAATCAGTTTCGCGGACAGGCCATAATTCTATACAGAAAAGTCTGACGTTTCCATATTTCGGTATGTAGTACTTACGCGAGAGACTCGAGCTGTTCGTAGACTTCCAACAATAATTTGAAATGATCATCGGTTCTTAAGTCTTTAGGAGGGCAGTTGGGATTGTTTTTCGATGCAACATTTTTCATCCATTCCAAGACCTACTGACACGTCAATCCCTCTACCTCAGACCCTCTTTGCCGTAGTCTCGTATTGCACAGCGACAAGACATCGGATTTGGCTCAAGTTCGATGACTTACCTCAGCTCTTTTGTAACGGAATGCCACACGAAACCAATTCTTATCCTCCTTTCCCTCATCCCCAAAAGGACGTAGAAGATCTGGCTCTGGTGGGGGGTTAGCCATAACTTCCTATGTTCCAGGTTCCTATACCGCGACGGCAAACTCTAGAGATGGTGATCGATCGTGGATGGTGTCGGTCGGAAGGGGGACTTCAAGGCTCGAGTGACTCGAGTCCAATAACAGACGAGAGCAGTTGCTTGTAATTGAGCTTGATCACGTGCTCAGCATCTGCGCATTTAAGGAGGGGTTCACCACCATAGTTTGATTCATCATCATCTTACTCCTTCAGCAACCGACAACTCTCCTCTCACACTGCCACGACATCAGGCGTCGGCTACAAGACAGATACGTCAACATTGCTTCCCCTCACAAGTCTTCAGCTCTCATAACAACCAATCATGGTACGTCTCTCATGCCCAACGGCTGCAAATCTAACACGTAGTGTGCATATTTTCAAAGGCCTATTCTAACCGACATACAGGTCGCTTCCAACCCACCTTACGGCTGGACTGTTGATGACAAGGAGATGGACATGGATTACTACTGGTCAGACAATGGCCCTGGCGTACAGGCCGCCGCGAGCGCCGGCTTAACCGAGCTTTCGAAGCTGCAGCCGCAAATGATCAGGAGCAGTGAACATGGAGGGGGCGCCTACCTGTTCACATACGATGGCAAGGTATACCTTTGGAACATGATTCAAGATGACGTGTACCTGTACAGCGACCCCGCAGATCTTGAGGGAGTACTACGGGAGATGAGAAAGCAGTCCGGGAAAGTGACAAGGGAGCTGGTCCTGGTTGAGGAAGCGGAGGAGTAGAGATGAGATGACGAATGATAGGCCTCTAGTTGGGAGAATTTGCCAGGCCGTGGCTTGCATAGAGAAGCTGATAGTTCAATCTATTGATAATGTGCAGAATGTGGCTTGCGTAAAGAAAGTGTTGGTGAAGTGTGATGAAACTCGGTAGTAGTGAGCTGGCTACAGTGGAGTAGCTCAACATGCAATGAGACGCTACAATCTTGCAATGGTTTTCGTAAGGACATGAGCTGAGGGCTCAATGAGGTGAAGATGAACAGCCTGTGGCTTGCGTAGGAATTCTGATATATCAATGTGATGAGAGGAGAGAGTGGCTTGCGATGGCAAGCTGATGCGGAGTAGTTTTATGTGATGGACGTCAATCGATAGCTGAGGCGGGGTCAGGGGAACGAAATTAAAAGGAAACCAGTTTCATTGGATTCCTTATGTTTGATGGGTGAGTGAATAAGTAATGAGAATTGATAGTTTAGGTATAGTAAGTGCAGACTTAATTTTTGTGTCATGTAGGAAAACTAAATAGGTAGTTTATTGCGTGATTTACATAACAAAACGATATCATTGACGAATAGCTTCATTCCAAATACGCATACATAGCAAAACAATCCAATGTTAATAAGGAACATATGAAGCTAAATACCGAAACTATTCATGTGATAATCCAGCCCAAGAAGAGACCTAACAGGGGCATTGCCCCCTCCACACACGGCACGTTAATAGCTGATCTCCCGGGATCCTCCGCCCCAGCCCATGGGACGAGTTTCCGAGGTGGAGATGGTCAGGGTGTCAGCTATTTGAAAACTGCCGGGTCCGCTTTTTAAGGACACTTATTGCCTAGCTTTCACTGCAACCTGCCTCGAAGCGCTTGGGCGTATTTCAAAGGCGGTTGGAGAAGGGGGAGGGGTGAAGCGTAGCATAGGTGGGAGTGAAGATAGCTATCCGGTGGCTTCTCATCCAAGTTCAAGAATCGTTCAATTCCATAGGGACAGCGCCACAAAGAGATTACCCCGCTGATGATAGACTACTTGTGCAGATAATGACAGAGTGAAACCACACATTTGCTCGGGGAGCGGTTCCTTAGAGCCTTCCAACATGTGGGTAAGTTGCGACAGTCACGGTGTTCAATCCGATCGCAGAAATCGCGTTTACCCTGTAATCGATGTGCCACCTATGTGGCTCCGTGACGTACCTACGTATGATGAGATTTATGCATTATAGTTTGAAAGGAGAGAGAGAGAGAGAGAGAGATTGACTATAATGCGTACCCTACAGTGAAACTTTTTATTAATCTCACGACACACTTACAGATACTCCATAGGATAGTTTACGTTAGTTACTACTATTTTATCAACATTACTACACTCATTTCTTTACTTTCCTGAAAGCTATCTGGATGACAAAACTTGGATACTGTCTCTTTTTTCAAGCGATAACTCTCTTTTACCCTCTTATATATGAAGTATATGTGACGTGTAGTGTCTTCAGTGTATACATTGATATCGCCTCATGGATACTGGACTGACCACCTTGTATTATATGCGTGTCACGTCAATAACTGTTTAAATGCGTGATATTGTTGGCCGAGACTATATTGCAGGTAATGCTTCCAGTACTCAAATGGACAATTGGTTGCTTACTTGGACCAAACTGACTTCTATCAAGTTGGAGCTGACGAAGTCATCGAGCTAGGCTAAATATCGCGTAGATGATATAAGAAGTTGCTTTGGAATATCGAACACCATCCTACAAAACACTGCAGAACTGATGCGGCGATGAGGTTTTCAATAACTCCAGACGAGTTGCATTGCTATCTGTTCATATCTAACTGATTTCTGCTAATTCCAGGGCAGCCTCCTCCCAGTTCTTTACTCCTGGAGCGGATCGGTCACGTGGGTGAAATCATTGTCGGCAAGAGAGTTGTCGACAGACACGTAGAAGAGATGGTTGAGGCCATTGGCGGTAGTGACAGTCAGCTGGCCGGGAACGCTAATCTTGGTAGCGTCGTCGATTCTCACGCTTGACGACCAGGACGCGTTTCCATCAACACCAGTCTTGATAATTCGTCGAATGTTGGATCCTGAATCAACGTAGTAGATGTAGACCTTGTCGTTATCGTACGTGAGAGCAATGGTGGTGCCGTCGAGAGTACCCTGAGAGTTCTCAATGTCAAAGCCTATGTGGAAAAACTAAGGTCAGTATATAACGGAAAATAGGACTGCGTTGTTCAAAGGGAGACGTACTCTGGTTGCTGTTAATGTCGTACTCCTTGAGGTGGCCCTGGTTTACCTCCTGGTAAATGATATAACGGTGACCGTTCTTGGGGTTAACATAGGCCGCGAGTGAGCTGTTAAGCTTGATATCGGCGTTCTTGAGGTAAGTTGCGGTATGCTGTGTCAAGAAGTTGTATTCCTTGAGCGACGTTTGGTAGTTGGCGGAGCCACTGTATATCTGGTTAGTAAAGCTGTCAACTCTTTAACCGGTACATGATTAATTTACTCCAAGAAGTATGCCCAGGCGCCCTTATCAGACGAAGCGAACGAAGTGTTTTTGTTGGCCAAGGAAGTAGTGTTCAGCTTTTTGTACACAGGAGAGACGAGAGAAATCTGGTTCTTGGTCACAGAGGCGCCCTTTTCAACCAGGGGAACTGTGGTTGCGATAACATGGTGAACGCCACGGAAGCTACCACCAGAGATCTCAGAGGGGTTGAGGATGTAGCCAGGGTAATCGTCGTCACCGCAGACGTAGACATCATTCTCATCACTGCCATCAGTGCCAGTCTTCAAGGTCAAGGCAACTTGAGCATTGCCAGTGTTGAAGAAGAGGTTGACGCTCCTGTCCTTGGGAGCAAGAGGGTTGTAGATTGCTGCGAGGGCGGCCATTGTTGATGATTGTGTTTAAGTTAGAAGAGTTATTTCAAAGAGCTGAGAGCTGTGAAGATGTCTGTGGAAAGAATCCTGTTGATGCTGGATGATGAAGTTTGAAGTGTCGAGAGCTCAATTAGAAGGTGGTTGTCGTCCTTGATATAGTTGTCGTCCTCGTCGCATTTTCCTTCCAACTTGAAGCCCAAGAAGAGGCCCACGGATTCTGTCTGCCTTGTTGTCACCCGCGTTGACGAAATGATAGGAGAGCTTGAACTCGGGGCACGCGATTTTCCTCCATCATTACGTAGCTGGCGCCTTCCCAGTCCGAATTGAAGCTCATTGATCCATCAGTTTGGCAGTCAGCCAGCCTCTTGACAGCTAGACTGTGTTGTTCAGCTTGGTTCACGCATCTTTCGCCAGCTGAAGGAATATCACCACATCCAATAAAATGCCTAAAAATCTTTCTCCTCTGTGGCGGGCGGTTGTATCGCTCAATGACACCCAATTAGCGATGTAGCGTGTTTCCAATGCATCCCAAGTTGTCAATCACAACAGCTCAGGACGCATGTGATTGCGACAACAAACGTTACTGGTATGTCCGTAGTGTAGGCAGTTATGGATGCTTCATCACGATCGCCATGCAGGCGAAGCAGAAAATGGTAAGAGACGGCAAGCCACTGTCATCACAACATGAGCTGAATGACGGTAGTTGCTCAGCGGGTTGACTATTCTGACTATTCAGCGCCGTCGACTAGTTCCCGCGTCTCCATCAAGAGAGGGGGCGGGAACTAACCATAGACAAACGGGAACTAGTCGACCGCGCTGGCTAGTCAATGGAGCATTGGCCAATCCATGTCTTCGCCATTTACGCTATGCTGTTTTCAATAGTTTACCCCTCACTGGGAGCCGGTCCTGACAAGGTTGTCGGCCCTCTTGGCAGCTGGGACACGGATCGAGGAGTTATCACTTGTATCAGTGACTTGTGGCGGGGACACGAAGGAGCTTGAGTGTGGCTCGGCAATGCATCGCCGTCGTCATTACGGTAGCTCTAGTTTTCTGTGGAGTAGCTGAGTGAAAATAAAAGTGAGAAGTGATGGAATTAGCAGAAGTGTGCCGACGGAATCCACGAGTTAGCCTCCGAATGGACTCAGTATGGAGCTATTGCGGGCGGGGATACGCCATTAACACCCGAATAAGCTAGTAAAGCAAAGAAGCAAATTATTTAGTCTAACTAGGAGGTACAGGGCAAAGAATTATTATTGTTGCTTGATACCAACGGGGTACCGTATATATCAAGCAGTTTTGATAGTATGATATGTAATCTCCTATGTAGAATTATAACTATATATACTTAAAATGAGGGAGGCATGAATTTAAAAAAGAAGGTTAAACTAAATCAGGCTATGACATTCTTGAGATCAAGTAGCACTGATAGAGAGACACAATATGGAACCGTACTTATCCAAGTAATGTGAGCAAACAATTCATGTAAATTGAGATTCAGTTCTTCATCTTTGCTGGCATTATCTCAGTAAGGGCTACAGGTCTAAACCATCAGGAAGCAGTGTCTGCTCCGGTGACCCGAGCCCGGACGCTGAATGCACCTTGATCTCTCTCTTCTTCTTTTCCCCATAAAGCACATACATCAACTACCTGAAAAATGCCGGATACAGTCAAAGACTTCGACACCGTGCTGGTGCCAATGCAGTTGGAGGCCTTTGTGCTAAATCCAGCTGTATGTGGTACTGGCCAAGAGGGCGATGATACAACACGCATCGCACCCATCACGCAGCCCAACTACACTTTCCTGCGACTAGACAAATACATGCTGCAGAAAGATGTTCAGAACCACGCAGATCTTCATAACACTGCTCCTGCTATTGTGAACCCGCGTCTCTATGATCTCGGGAGCCGTGATGATGAGGGACAGCCTAAAGCTCTCCGCCATCGCCACGGCGTGTATATCCACTGGATTCTGCCTCGTTTCTATCGATCAGGCACATCATCTGGTAGCACAGTTTCGAAGCAGAGGCGGCGAGAAGAGCGCTTGAGACGTGGCTTGCATGCTGCGCCTGGAGACGCTGAAGAAGATGGCGGCAACGACACGCCGGATTTTGTCCAACCACCGACTCGATGGATTGTGATTCGCAAGATTGAATTGGATAGTATACAGCCAGCAGATGCGAAATCAGCTTTCCAAGACAAAGAATATGAGGCGTGGGTGGTTGATAGTGACCACATCTGGTCACTGGACCAGATACCATTGGATATGGACTTGCAGACGGACTTTGCGCCGTTTGTCAAGGGACACGCCGGCTCGGATATCAACATTGGCGAGCAGGCCGAAGTCTTCATCGGACGCAAGACTCCGTTGGCGGACTGGTCCGAAACACCAAATCCCAGCGTTGATCCGCCCAATCTCAGTCTGCTACAGAGCGGCAATCAGCTGTTCGCAGACTTCCAGATGCACAACACGAATGTCTTCAGTGTGCTAGACAATTTTGAGTACGGGGCTGGCGATAAAGATGGGCCCAAGTATCTGTCTTATGCCAAAGCTAGCTATTATGTCCTTGGATGGCACTGGAAAGATGATGTTGATCCTTTGTGGACTTCTGGCAAGACAATTGCCCACGGCGCCAGCTTGGCAAACCTCTTCATGACTCTCCAAGGCGCGGATCCTACAGACTCGTGGATGGAGAAAATCAGCCAATTGCATCTCATGTGTCACGGCGCTATGTACGACGTTACATGGGACCATGAAAATAAGCCAAAAGATGTGCCGGCGGATCGGTACAATGCTCGTCTCCGCGATCAGGAACTGGCGGCTGTCTCTGTGGGAACAACTCCTATGGATGCCATCATCTCGTACTGCACGGCTCGCAAAGACCACCCGGGGATTCCTGGTGACATTGCTAAATTGGAAGAGTCAATCTTGGCGATTGATTCGCTTCTATACGCGCGTGATGATGGCGTCGAAGATCAACGCCAAGCCAAGGATACCATTTATAACTGGTCCTTTACACGCTCTCCCGGAGGTGAAAGGTACTATTTCTCCGGAAATGATGATGACGGGAAATCAGACAATCAGCCAATGGTACCGGAGAGGGACGCCATCCTTGCGCTCCGCGACTTGAATCAGACCAAGAAGCTCCTCGATGCGTGCCGTTTTGCAATGACTCAGTATCGCTGGGATATGTTCTCTCTGTGGTGGAAGTTTGTCAGCGATGCCGGCAATGACGGTACTGATCCCACCGCCCCGGCATTCCTTCAAAAAGCCAAAGATCTATCAGAGCATATTTCTCGCCTCAAAGACCGCATGGATGAGCTGCAGCATAAGATTGATCTTATGCTGGACCCCCCGATTGCTATCCATGGGACAAATTTCTTGGCGACAGCCAAGCCTGCCAGTATGCCTGCCTATTGCCGAGCGAACAATCCTACTGTCCTCATTGGCGGCATAGAGTCAGGCTGGCCGACGGACTATCTGAACAGAGTCTCTGTCCGAGCACCATATCAGGTCATTCCCTCGTCCGCTACCTTACCCGAGTCCTTGAACAAAGTTTTGGCTCTATTTACAAAATTGCCTCCATTGCTTAAGCAGCACGCAATTGATCTGGTGACAGAGTTCTATGCGCTTCGCCCCGGTGGTGGTGATTCTGGCACGGCGCCGGAGACTCGCTTCTACCCACAGTTCCACGACAAGACAATGGATCCCGAGACTCAAATTGAGCGCTGGCGGGATCAGTGGTCGGAGCGACAGCCATGGTTCCCGCTGTTTGTGGAGTGGGAGATTGAGTACGACCACATTCCCTTTGAGTATTGGAACTTGGACGAGCATACAGCCCGCCTATCAGCCAATGTGCTCTCTCGTTATGGCATCACCGTGAAGCCAAGGGACGGCAAAGAAGCGCTTCCTCTTTGGGACGATTTGAAGATCTCTCAAAAAGATAAAGGTCCAGATACACGCATTCTATCTGGGCGCTCGCTCATATTGCCGCAGCCCAGCTTCTCCCTTGAGGCCAAGGTCGTCCAACTATTTGATAATACCCCCAAAGATGCCTTGGACAAGTACTTGACCGAAGATGACCGGACTGATTTGAGAGCGAACATGCGCAAGTTGTCATATCTTTCTTCTCCGCTTTCTGGCTTGTTTGATGGGTTGGTCACCCAGGCAGAGGGCAGCCATGTGAAGCCCGAGAACAAGTTCGTTGGTCCCGAAGGCGAAGTCAGCGAAGCAATGGTTGAAGCTGTCATTGAAACTGCTGGTTTGACAAAGCCCAACCTGGAGATGATCATGGGCAACTCTGCCCTCACGCCGTATGCAGCACAGCAAGATTTTGCAACAGATAAATGGAACCCCTTCAAGCCGGTCACACACGGACAGTTTAGGTGAGCATTCCCAGTCACACATATACACAGTCTCTGTCGTATCAACCAGAGCGAACCAAGCTAACTACTGTTGTGCAACTAGATTCCGCAAACTCAATGTCATTGACAAGTTTGGGCAAGCTCTGATGGCCATTGACCAGAAGCCGCGAGTGGATGGGCCGCCACCAATCTACCCCTGCATCAGTGACTTTTACGAGCCACAGACCATTGAGGTAGACGGCAAGCTCTACGCTAATACGGTGATCAAAGATGAGGCCAAGCAGTGCGAATTCCTGCAACTGCCGCCTCAAATCAACCAAAATGCTCGTCTAAATGCCGACTTTGTCAAGCGAATTGCTGACGATCCGCCTGACATGAAAGAGGGACTGGATGAAGGTGCGAATGGAGCTACTTGGCGTCCGGCTACAGAGTGGGAAAACCCAATCTGGGGCTGGGTCATCACCAACTACGCCGACTTTGGCATCCAGCTCTTCTTGCCAGACGGTACTTTCTACCGCGAGGTTCGCTTTGGAGGGCCCCTTGGCGCATTGGATGCCCCCAAATGGCTGCCTTTTGCACCATCTACGGACCCTCCGACGCCAGAGACCAAGCAACTTGATGCATTGGCCAAAGAGCTTAACGATCCCTCATATCTGGAGGGATTCTGGTATATGATCACGACTGCTCAATCAAAGCTAGCGGCTGCTCCAACCTCTTACGCATCGTTTCTCAACGCCATCGTGGGTAAGCCTCTTGCCTTGGCCAACATGGGCTGGTCGCTTGAGCTTGAAAGCCAACCATTGCAAACTCAAACCACCAAGAGTCCCCTGACAGCCCCCGAGCGCCTGTTGACCAAACCAGACGACGACGAAGATGAGTCGCCGTATTATAAGTTCCAGATCCGCTTTGGCGACCGTGAGGCTGAATATGACGGCCTCGTGGGTTACTTTGATACCACTACTCCGAAATCAGACGAGCTCAATCTGAGCAAGGTCAAGACATTTTTTGCGCCAGAGGAGGGAGAGAAGAAACCACTGGAGCGTCTCAACACTACAAACTATCCCCTCTTCACACCTTTCTGGGAGGCTCCATTCCCTACTCGGGCACCATATGACAATGAAAACCTCATTGTCAAGCCGGCAGCATTTGATGACCGCCGCAATGCACGCATGTCCGTCTTTGGCGCCATCATCGACCCCTTCACTCCCGTGCAAGCCTATTCGTCATTTTTGCCACCCGTTTCGCTGACCTTGCCTCACTGGAGCTGGCAAAGCGCCATGAACACCATGACCGCATTCTTCCACGCGGGGCCTTTGACCATACCGCTGAATGACGTTCCAGAATATCATGAGAAGGAACTCCTGACTAGCAAAAACGCTAGGGATATGCCGTTGCGGAATCTTCCATTGCCCTCTCTGGGGCCGGGAGATTGGTCCTTTTTCCAGCCATATGCTCAGCCGTCTGAGGAAGAGGATCCCCAGCCTAAATTCAATCCGTTTGGTATTGAAAAGACGGGTAATCTCACCAAGCCTGGGCTGCAAAAGGGTCCGTATACTGCCATTGAGGGATTTTTGCAGTTGAGAAACCCAATCATGATGCCTAAACCTAAGCAGACTGCTTGATAGGATAAGACCTCATTAGAAAGCTAAAAGAAATTGTCTATTGGAATCAGTTCGTCACTATGTCTATTAACGGCTTGAGTACCCGGTAGTCTTTGCCTAAGAAAATGCTGTGCTCCCTAGTTTTCCCGCAATCGTGACATTGCTGTATGTTCCGGTTATTCTATCCAGATATACTTCAGTCACGAGATGTTTCTTTAGATGCCCACAAGTGATATCCCTTTGTCCCATGCTCACACATGATGAATCCAAATCTGTCACTTCAAGTGCTCTTCCTCTAATGCTGTCGTGATTTCTAATCAAATGGGAAAAAAATTACTCCATCTTATTCATCATCTTTAAAGGGTAATTTATTTATCATTTTTGTATAAATTATTATAAAATTAACCATCGGATTAAATAGGCTTAATAGCATACGTGTACGCCGATGTGTGTGTCGAGTGCAATACTACTTGTCCACGTAAGCCCCCTAGCTGCACCAAAAGACACCCAACCTAAACGTGCTCCTGCATGTGCTATTGAATGGATGTTATAGAGACACTCCATGATGTACAAAGTCTATTATAGGGTCTCAGAACTTCCGGGATATATACATGTATTTATATATATATAGGGCCGGCCTCCTTCAGACCGTCTAAATAGCCTCCGTTCAACTTGACCAAACTAGCCTCAAGCCATCATCATGGAGTTTAATACAGAACACCTGGATCTCAAGTATGTATCTCTCGATATACACGATGTTTCAAGATAGCTTATTAGGAACAACAGCAAATTTTATGCCAACCACCAGGATCTCTGGGGCGGCAGTCGAATGGATGCCCTTGTCGGCCTGGTCGAAAGTAGCATCCTGGAGCCCAAAGACCTCATCAAGCGCGGCGAGGTCCCAGTTTCGTACATCTTCGCCATAGAGCCGACGAGTGACGACGAAAGTGTACATAGAGCATTTGAGTCTCTCATGAGCGCCGCCGGGATGATCCGCTTCTTCGCTGCCGTCAACGAAGTGTCGGACTATGACAATCAGAGTCGCAAAGAGACTTATTCCATCAAGAACCCGGACGAGGTTGCTCTGGCTTTTGAAGAGGCCGCCAATGCGACCATGACTTCGCTCACCAAGGCCCAAGTCGGAGCTGTTTACACAGTGGACAGTACCGTGACAGAATCCGTGTGCGTGAACAAATCGCGTGCGGAACTTCGCCAATACGTCATTGAACGCATCCTTGCCGGTCTTCCTGATGTCAACAGCTCGGTCATCAACAAGGTCAATGAAGCCTTTGCAGACTTCATTCGCAAGATAAGGCCGTTCCAGGTCAGCGAGGCATCAGAGCCTTCCACCGTGAATCACTGCGTCGTTGTTCACTACATTGCCATGAGTGACGCGACTGGGGATGCTGCGTCTCCGGTTCCACAGCCAAAAACACGTGTGGTGTATTTCAAATGCAAGGCTGGGGACTGGGACCGTGCGATGCAGAAGCCCGATGGTTCCATTAAGGATGAAAAGATACCTTTTGTCATGGAAATTCTGGTTCAGGAGATGAGGCTAGACGAAACGCTGTTCCGGAGACGAAAAGGCAATTGGGAAACCATGGCTAG
Organism: Trichoderma breve; assembly: GCF_028502605.1. NCBI lineage: Eukaryota > Fungi > Ascomycota > Sordariomycetes > Hypocreales > Hypocreaceae > Trichoderma > Trichoderma breve. The sequence continues at coordinate 328,487 of NW_026611594.1, forward strand.
GTTTATTGCCGAAAACAAGGACGATGTCAAGGAGGTTGTCGAAAGTGAGGGTATTGAAGGGTTTGGCAGGAAGACGGCGTTTGTGTTTGAGGCTTAGTGAGAGCCCATGTCCAAGATAGCCCAAACATCTTTTCATCAACATGGGTGAAGAGGAGAAGTAAACTAGAAAATGATGAGATATAGCGACTGTATTTCTCACAATATGGCATCTGATTGCAAACTGTCTTTCCCACAATACCGCAATGAATACTGCGTGATTGCAACTGATTACCTCTTTATGCAGACGCCTTGTTGTTTTTTGACCATTCCTTCTCAGCTTTTGGCATTCCCAATCCGAGAGCAAACTCTCTCTTGAAGAGTTTCGTTGGTTGTTGGGTGCCAGCAGCTCAAGTTTCCAAGGCTACCCCGCACGTTGAAGCCAATCTGGTAGTGTTTGAGTAATCTGAAGCTCAAATGAAAGTGTCCATTTGTTTCTCTCTCGTAGGGCATATCACTTTCGTCCACAACTATAAAAGCTCATGCGGATCCTAAAAGATCACTTCAAGTCGCTCCAACTGGTTATTCCTTCTTTGTTGCCACTTCATCCGAGCTAGCCAGCCTGATAGGAAAAACAGGTCACTCCTGAATGCCTCCAATTCTGCCACTCCGCGCTCGGACCTGGATAATTGGAGCTGGCCTTCCACGGTGTCATCACTTCCTCCAACAACCGACCGGCGGCCTGCATCTTCTCCATACTTCCAAACCACTTCAATGGCTTCACTCAGCACCAAAGATGAATAACCCACTCTTGCTCCTCCGCGATGGCAACAAGATACCGATGGTGAGCTCCGTGTAGGCAGAACATCAGCGTATCATCGACACTAACAAACATCTGTAGCTTGCCTTCGGCACCGGAACAGCCTGGTTAAAGAAAGCCGGAGACACGAACATTAACCAAAAGCTCGTGGATCTGATCAAAACGGCCATTGATACAGGGTTTTACCATCTCCATTGCGCTGAAATGTACGGGAACGAAGAGGAAGTCGGCCGCGCCATTCAAAACTCAGGAATCCCGCGCGAAAAGTTTTTCATCACCAATAAGGTCTCCCATGGCATTGGTGATATCGATGCTGCAATTAGAGAAAGTCTCAAGAAAATGCAGCTCGACTATTTCGGCCTGTGTGCTATTCTACCTGATAGTTAAAACGATCTTGTACTAACACCGTCGCAGTTATCTGATTCATACTCCATATTTTGCCGACTTGGGTCCCGACTTGGATTCCGACTCGGATGCCTTCAAGTGTGCGCGGGCCGAGTTCCAGCGTAAATGGAAGTCAATGGAGAAGCTCAAAACGGCTGGCCTCGCCAAATCGATAGGTGTAAGCAACTACTTACGCCATCATGTCGAGGCTACGCTGGACGGTGCGACCATTCCGCCTGTTTTCAACCAGATTGAGTTTCATCCCTATCTGCAGCGCGGAAACGATTACTTACCATGGCTATGTGAAAATGGCTTGAAAGTGGGCTCGTTCAAAGGCCTGACTCCAGCATTTAGGGCTCCTGACGGACCACTGCGTGAGCCCTTGTCCCGCATTGCCGAAAAGTATGGCACTACGGAGGCAGCTGTTCTTATCAAATGGATCATACAAAAAGGGGTTGTTGCTGTAACCACTACCACAAATCCTGATAGGCTGGACGAGTATGCCCAAGCTCTGAAGTTCACACTAGAGGACAACGAACTACAAGAGATTACGGATCTGGGCCTCACCTACCACTTCCGCACATCTTGGCCGGAGCATTTCAAAGCAGATGATCGATCATGAAAGATGGTTGTCGTGGTTTATGATGGAAAATAGGGGGAAACTGAAGACCATTTGTCATAGTTAATATATCCGCGTGCCTCTACATTAGCCTCAATCACGTGTTCCAGAGAGTAGAGATAAAGCTGGATCGATCCTCTCTATAGCTGGTTACGGACAATAGTATTACGGGTCCAGTCTCTCATTAATTTTGAACAAGAAGCCAGTATTTAACTGTGGCAAATTTACTCAGTGAAGGAACTTCTGCTGCTAGATATTTGACCCGAAAACATAGAGGGTATTAGAAGTTTGAGCTATTACTACTCTATAGGTATTAGTTCCCGGACGTTTCTTTATCAAATTTCTTATCGACACTCCTGAGCACTAGCTCGTTAGTTTTACCACCCCCAAGAGGCCGGTGCCGTCTTCCATCCATCCTTTCTCAAGTTTGCACCAACTCTGCCGACTTGGTTGTCAAGCTCTGCATCTAGATGGTGCGTTGATGCAGTGCCAATTTTTTTTTAATTTTTTTTTTGAAGGAGCATGCACTGTATTAGATGATATTCCTGCTGCTTGGTACGGCGCCGGTTATGTTAGTATTCCTCACTTCGACCATCACTGCCATCCGGGCGGCCTTGAAGTGTTATCACTTATTTACCAACGTAATGGGCAGATCTGCTACTCTTGTCGCATGATCAGTTGTCAATGCCGATGCTTGGAGTAGAGAGCGTTGTAGGGGTCTCAAAGATGCCTAGTTCTCCAGCTTGTGTAGTATATGCATGTGACCCTGCTCCTTCAATCATTCAGAAAGATTGTTCATAGATTGAAACCGGACTCATTCCTGAATTTTGATAGGCCGGTCCCGATCCTAGCCTTGTTGCGTACGCGCTTAGGTGCAGCACGGCTGAGGGGCCACATCCTTGCCGGCCAACTCCGCACTTGTGCCTAACTTGTGCCTCAACTTTCATCTGTCTTCCATTGAATGCTCTAACCACTCGTTACCTAGCAGTTGCACTGTGGTTTTCTATATTTTCGATCAATCGTTGCGTCCCAGATCCATTTGATGAGAGGTTTTCGCCCGGAGAATTCGTCGGCTTAAGTATGGTTGGACGTCTTTCTTCTTACTTCAAACGGAAGAATAAGAAACGTGATGGAACGAAGAGCTCCTCCGGCCCGGTGTCCGATGCTGAGGCTTCACCGGCCAGAAGCGCAATCTCATTAAGAATTCCACCTACTACTTCTCGAGAAACGGAAACTACAATAAACGACAAGTCTGAGGAGTCTCAACCCGCCGTAATGTCGGAGAGTGTCAAACCAAATAATGTCTCTGACTTATGGTCTCAAGCCTACCAAGAACTGGACGATAAGGCTAAAAAATGGATCGGTGATGCCTCCAAAAATGTTAGTGGTGAGGAGAGGACCCAAGACCTCATCACTCTCGTCCAAAATAGAGAAGAAGAGTACAAGGATGGGACTCTCAAGATCAGGATTGGTGATTTCGAGATTATGTGGAGAGATTACGCCAACAGTGTTGTGTCGTGGATAACAGCAATTGGAGACATCTCCATCAGCTTCGCCCCTGCAGGAGCCTCGGTCGCATGGTCAGCTCTCAAAGTACTCTTAAAGGTAAAGTTATACACTTTAATAATCTTTTATTTCCAGTCATTAAATCCTCAATTAGGCAAATGTTTCCCAATGCGAGGACCTTGCCGCCATTTTCGGATGCGCTGAAAAAGTCCTACGGCTTATGCGACATGGTAGGGTATATGAAGACGTATACCTTAGTGGCGGCTCTTGTAACGGCGCAACAGAAAATCTAAAAGATGCGCTCGTTGATCTATACAAGGGATTGATGGAGCTCCTCACCCACGCCTTTGTGCGCTTAAATGAAGGCCAAGGGAAGCAATTTCTGCGTGCCCTCGTCTCTGGTGGAGAAGGCGCAAAGTTGATATCGGCACTGACCGAACAAGAACGTAAAGTGTCAATGGCTGCTCAAGGTTGTGGTGCAGTTGCATCGCAAGAACATCAGACGCTACTCAAAAGTCTCGATGAACCATTAAAAAACGTGGAAAATACCGTCAAGAAGCTACTACAGAAGGTTGAGGATGGTACAGTGGAACAGGCGCTAGAATATATCAGCACTATACCGATCGGCGAACATCAACAAGAAAAGCGTGAAGCAAGGACCCCTCGGACATGCGAATGGCTATTAAATCATTCCAGGTTTATTGAATGGGAAAGATCAAGTTATTCTTCGATGTTATGGCTTCAAGGAAACGGTATGTAACTCTGCTTCATTGACCTTGATCTACCTATGGACGGTGGAGATTGAGAGTGAAGAGCTGACCTTTCTTGCCTTTTTTACTTCAGTTGGTGCGGGAAAGTCATTCCTAACTTCCAAGGTAATCGATTACCTTCCTGTTACCCGTCAACAGGAGGCTGAATATGATGAAGGCTTTGCCTACTTCTATTGCAGTCGTTCAGATCCGGAACGTCGACAGACAAAGTATATCCTGAGGAGCTATGTTTCTCAGCTGGCCAGAGTACCAAACCACCCAACTATGATTGAGAAAAATATCTATACCATATACCTCAAAGCGAGGAAAGAAAAAAGAGGGCTTAGTACTATCGAATGTGAGACAGCCTTGATTAAACTCATAAACTTCTATTCACGGACTATTCTGGTCTTGGACGCTCTGGATGAATGTGAGATGGATACCAGAGAGACACTTGCTCGTGTTTTACATAATCTCGTCGACAAGGGGGAAGGCACCGTCAAAGTGTTTATTGCCAGTCGTAAAGAGGCTGACATTGAAGAATACCTTGGTCTGAAGAAGCTGGTTGAGATAAGTACTGACAACAAAGAAGACATTGAGAAATATGTTGAAGAGGAGGTAGCAAAGGTTAGCGGTATATGGAGGTCTGTTTCGGCAGAAGTTAAGGAGCAGGTTAAGAAGACGATCGGAGAGAAAAGTGATGGAATGTAAGTTGCATGTGTACCATGCCGTTGCTTCAATTAAGTTCAAAACGTCTTTTATCGTACTAATTTATGGACAGGTTCCGGTGGGCATATCTTCAATGGCAAGAGCTCAAAAAGATGAGAACCAACCAAAGCATTCGTGAGCGGCTTGGAAAGCTTCCTAAAAGTCTCACAGAAACATACGAAGAAATTTATTCAAGAAATGAAGAAAAGGTTATCTTACAACGGGCTGTTAAATGGGTGTTATGTTCTAGAAGGCCATTGACAAGCGAAGAGCTTCTAATGGCCATCCGGTTGGAGAGCAACCTTGAGTCTGTTACGGTATCAGATCCCATCGACGAGTCTACCTTGGAGAGTATATGCTCACATTTGGTTGTCCTAGACTCTCAACTCAAGGTGTGGAAATTTCCGCATGCATCAGTTGCAGAGTATTTTGAGAGTGAACATAAGAGCTGGATAGATACAGCTCCTGAAGATGTGGCGATTCTACTGGTTTCATGTTTGATAGATTGCTACTCGAACTGGACACTCCCTGAATCGAACCGTGAGATAAAAAAGTTCCTCAAGACGGCGCCAGATCTGGACGATTATCTGGATCCACGGCATCCTCTTCAAAAATATACGGGAAACTATTGGTTAGAGCATGTGAAAATCACTGCAGACCAGTGCCAAGAGGTGGCAAGAATATCAGAGATTCTTAAACGCTTTTTGGGAAGCAAAGGTCCTCAGCAGTCCTCCAGCCAATATCAAGCATGGTACAGACACATGGATATCATTGATAAAGGTGATTTTGACTTTGATGTTGACGATTTACACCCATCAGAGAAATCCATTTTTTTTATTTGTGTTTTCGATTTTCATAAGCTGTTCACAGGCTGGTGGGATAAAGATATTGATGTCTCACAAGTCAATGGTATGAGACTGGATTTACTCGCCATTGCTGCGAGCTACGGCCATGACGAGCTATGTTCCGAGCTTATTAGCCGCGGAAGCGATATACACAGAGAGTTGGATAGTAATTATGGAAGCGCGCTCATGGAAGCCATTGTTTCGTCAAGAATAGGAGCGGCGATGCTCCTCTTGGAAAAGGGCGCCAATCCAAATTTTATCAGGAAAGGTACAAGTCCACTCTGCCTGGCTGTTCGTTATGTAGAGGATTTGGTTGAACCTCTTCTTAAGGCAGGGGCGGACCCCAACATCACGTGTCCAGATGGCAGTTGCGCTTTGGAATCAGCTACCTATAGCAACAGAATTGATTCAGCAAAGCTCTTGATAAAATACGGGGCAAATGTGAACTTGGCGGATGAAAAACGCAAGTGCGGCAGTCCTCTAGGAGCAGCCGCATACGAGGGTTCTCTGGAATATGCAAAGTTTTTGGTGGAGAATGGAGCCGATGTGAATGCGCATCTCCCCGGAAAGTACGGAAGTGTTTTGGCTGCTGGGATATTCGGGAGTGGGGGAATCCAGATGGTCAAATACTTGATTGAGGAGGCAGGAGCGGATCCAGGCATCTTATCCTTCAGTCTGCCGCAAAGATCGCCTTGGATTAGCCATTATTGGCGTACCGAGAGGACCGAGAGGCAAGAAACAGCAAAGTATCTCATTGAGGGGGGTCATGTTCAAGAGAGTGTTCTACTTGACATTGGCTTCCCCAAGGAAGATATGCCGGAAATGGAAGAGTAACGGATGCTCTAGTGTTCACATATGACAACCATGGTAGAAGTCGGTAATCAACGCTATATAGATTTCGACTAAACCTATCCCATTGTTGGATAAGTGTTATCTTCAAACATCTCAAGCGGTTTATACAAGTTTCCCAGCTGTATGTAAAAACATCACATTGGCAGAGAAAGAACGTTGCAGCGAGAAGAGTAGTTGTTGGTGTCAGCACAGCATGTGGTAAGTTCGCAGCACTAATATCCATATGGTTTGACAGATGCATGCTCTCAATGATACCTTTTGCCTTGACCTGTGTCTTATGATACTGACAGGCTGCATTAATTGCGTGTGTCCCACCACGTCGCGATATAGATAGCCGCTCCAGGCCAGTAGGCTGCTCCGAACAGGGGACTATGGACAGGTTTGTGCAACATGGAATATGTAAGTATCGATGTTCCACTTGGGATTTTTGACACTAAAGACTTTTGAAACGACCAGTTAATAATGTTGAAGAACTTCTGTCTCTGTCGTATTTATAGCCGCTGAGTAACGCCCTAATTTGTTGATTGAGGAGCCTAGCGTTGTATATGATGGCCACATAGTGTCATGTGTAGGACTTTTGACTGAAAATGGATTCTCAATATTATCCTCTGAACACTCTGCATCTGCATGTAGGATGTTAGAAGCTATTGCAACTTCAAGAAACTCCACAGTGTGATCAAGCGAGCTGGGCGAATGGAAATCTAAATTGAATGCTAGAAATGATTTTTCTGCAAAAATAGATCACTAAACATTAAATTCATCATCTCAGACATCGGAAACTGATAGAGTATCTGGCTGAATAATGGGATCTCCGGTATAGCTTCCAACTTAGGATTATGAGCAGTATAATGTGATATCGAAGTATCTAGGTTGAAAAGTATGGTACTGGTTGCCCGAGATGTATTCGTATAGAAGAAGTGAGTGGACGTGACTCATCCAGCCCCCCTCTATTGGGTATCAACAGTTCATATTCATGCCCGACTGTAAACATTTATATAGTCGCATTTCCACCTTTGTTGAAATTTTGACAGTTGCAACCGCTGTTCTTCTTTTTCAACATAGTGTCTAGGTGTCCTGGGACCTCAAGTTCAAAATGAACCAGACAATCTCAGATACCTACCCTGGTCCTGCTTTGGAGGCTGAGAATGCGTTCCGCTTGCTAGAACTGCAAGCCGGTCAGAATAACGCCCCTATTGTCATCCGAATACTAGCTTGCTCCTTCGGCAGTGTATCATACGAAGCCGTCTCTTATACCTGGGGCGATGCAGATCAGACAAATGAGATCAAAGTACTTTCACACAGTGCCAACAAAACTTGTACTACGATGTTCGTTACAACAAATTGTCACAACGCTTTGATGGCCCTACGGAAACCTCACGAGCCTCGAGTCTTGTGGATCGATTCAATATGTATCAACCAACACTCAATGCCTGAGCGCAACCATCAAATTAGCCTCATGGCCCAGATATATCAAGGAGCCCGCCGTGTCGTGGTATATCTTGGACAAAGCGCCCATGGCAGTGACGAAGCGATGCACTCGATATTCGAAATCGATCAGCCCTCTGACTACGACGTTTATCCGTCTTGGAACACGATGCCACAGAGTCCCTTAAACATCGAATCTATTCGCGCACTCTTCAAGCGGCCTTGGTTCTATCGCGTATGGGTGTTACAGGAGATCGCTTTCGCTAAAGATGCCATTTTTGTCTGCGGCCGGTACGAAGTCGGCTGGGATAGCATTCGTGCTTTCTGCCACTGGAATCGGAACAATCGCTGGATAAAGGGAGCTCTTCCGTATCCTATTGAATACACTGTCCAAAGATCTCGTAGCAGAACTGACTTCATTCACTACAATCATCGTCTGTATGAACTTCTCAAGAACACAAAAGACTGTCAGGCAACAGATGCGAGGGATAAGGTGTACGCTATGCTCCCTTTGCTAAAATGGGAGCATGAGAAGATGATCAGAGAGTTTGAAGAGAATCAAAATCAAGCTGAAAACAAGACCGTGGATGGGTTAGACGCTGACAGACTGCGTCAAGCATTATTCATCCAAGCAGACTATACGATGTCTGTTCAACAGGTGTATACAAGTCTCACAACCATCCTACTTGAGCACTTTGGACTTCAAGCGCTACAAATCGGCCTAGCTCTACGTCATGTGGAGAAGCTCCCATCTTGGGTTATAGATTGGGAAGCTATCACAAATTCACCGTACCAGTTCCAGCAGCCATTATCACCATTCCAGCCTCACGATGCGTCGACTGTTCAAAATTCGTCCATATGGAGCGTTTCTCGTTTTCACCTAGTCGCCAAAGAGCCAAAGGAGCAGCTACGAGTCAGCGCCTCGAAAGTCGGTACTATCACCTTCATTGGGGATGTTTGTGATATCCGTCGGGACATCTTCCCCCTGAAACAATGGACGAGGCTTGGCTCCGGCCCGAAATGGTGGCATCAAATGCCAACTATGCCTCCAGATCTCACTGACCGCCAACCGGGGTTTTGGCGGCAACGCTGTGAGCTCTCCCCGTTTGCGGAGACCTTGGCAGCAGGTTACATTGTGTATGCAGACGTCGTCCACGAAGCTGTTGAAACTCTGACTACCTTAGACGAAAGCAATGATGCTATTCAAACAGAAGGAAACCATGAGCGCTTTGAAGATTACCCTAAAAAATTACCTCCAAGCTATTGTATACAAGCGCAAAAAATATTGGATGCTTGTGACGGACGGAGATTCTTTATCACGGATACCGGGCATATCGGCTTGGCTCCTGAAGCGGCTACTACGGGGGATTTGACGTTCAAAGTCAATGGCTGTGGTGCTCCCTTCGTCATGAGACCTTGGACGGATACCAAGGCTGAAACTCATGCGATTGTGAGCGGGCAGACAGAGACCCCAACACTCAACACACATAGCATGACGATCGTAGGAGAGTGTTGGATACATGGTATATCACGTGGAGAAAGAGACGACTTTTTTTACAAGGCAATTTTCGGTAAATCAACACCTGAGAGCAGCCACTCATATTTAGAACGTCTAATTATTTATTAAATAATTAAGTTTGCTACCTCATATTACGCCTTTTTACCTTAGTTAGGTACTTGGTAAAGCTTTTTCACGATATTATTGTTGAGATTTTCCTCGAAAGCCTTGGATTCGTTCTTGGATACCTGCAGAACGGTGCCCAAGTTTGCTGCAATCTGCGGTAGTGCTGCCAGCTGATTAAATCGGGCAAGATCGTTTTCAAATGCGGCCCTAGGAGGGGCCTGTTCCGCAATACTGGCTTTGGTCGCCCGAAGAGTCTCAATAGGGAAGAGTGCAATCCTTGCCGCAATGTCGTTGACATGTTTTCGAAGAGCGTTTGCTGTAGGATGAACAGAGTTGACCCAACCAACGCGAGATGCTTCAGAAGCGCTGACCTGTGCGGCGGCAAGCAAGTATTCTGCAGCGCGTCCAGAACCAATGAGTTTAACCAATTGTTGGAGTCCACCGACATGAATTACTCCGACAGCTGCCTCAGGCGCACCAAATTGCGCCTCTGGTCCGGCAAATCTCATATCCATTCTCAGCAGGTGCTCATCTCCAGCACCCCAGGCTCGACCATTAATCTCTCCGATAAAGATGACTGGAGTACTCAAGAGGAAATCCAAATTTGCAAAGTATGTGTCTATGAGAGTGGTGCCATTGCGCCCGGGAATCCCGAGCTGCGTGAATAAATTGAAGTCAAGCGTAGAGGCCCAGAAGTCGGAGTTGGCGCTATCGAAAACGACGACTTTGGTTTCGTTCTGATCTTGTAGGCTGACCATAAACTCGTTGAACGCAGTGATAACATTGGCATCCCAGAGATTGATGGGAGGGTTCGAGATGGTGACACGTTTGGCACTGCACACCTCATTAATGCATGATTGCTTCAAGATCTGGGCTTCAACGAAGCCAAGCCAGAAGTAAGTGAGAGACAAGAAGAAGGAAGTTGTCAGGTGAGTTTTAAAGACAGCCATGTTGACTAAATACGGAAGTGTTGTATACTTCAATTGGAACTCACTCCTTTGACGTCAGTATCATGATGTATATATACTACCTTGGTCTTGTTTCGCTATCTATGGAGCCTCAAGTATATTGCTAATCGTATTGAGTTGTCACAAGTCCAAACCAGCTCATCCAAAGACTCTACCAAACCCATTTTGCCATAACACAGATCATTTTCAGTTTTCAGAAACCTAA